>NC_079537.1:9250011-9550011 GCF_003711565.1 Takifugu flavidus
GAATAAATGCCTATTTTTCACATTTTAGTGGAATTTAATGACTTCCTGCACTCTGGAAGCGAGAGACCAGACTTTTCTTTTGGAACTTCTTTCATCTGTTCTTGGGTTTAGTAACAGTTGCATGTTAATCCATCAGTATCTGCAACAGTGAGTTATGGGTTCCTGTTCAGTGTAATGGCAAGATCGGTGTGCGTACAATATCAGCGTACAATATATTATCTGTAGCAGTTTTTCGTGAAAACTGTTTGCATGTGTGTGTGTGGTAGACAAGTGCAATGGAAAAGATAAATGCTCATTTCATATGGAACTATAAGCAAGCAAATGAGGTTTTTGGGGCACTTCAGTATTAGTGGCATAGAGGCATCAGGGTGACCTCAGAGCGTGTGCAGAAGAGCTGTAATCCTAACAGGAAAATTCCATGTGCAACGCACAGCAACATTGTCAGAACATTTCCCTGGTCAAGTGTTGACATGTCAAACACTCTTGGAGAAAACACAAGTCCTACCACAGAGCTTCACCACTTTTACCAAAGGAGCTTCAGTTTTATGAAAATGATTTAACAGGGGGGCGGCACGGTGGTGTGGTGGTTAGCACTGTTGCCTCACAGCAAGAAGGCCCTGGGTTCGATCCCCGGTTGGCACTGAGGCTGGGGACTTTCTGTGTGGAGTTTGCATGTTCTCCCTGTGCCTGCGTGGGTTCTCTCCGGGTACTCCGGCTTCCTCCCACAGTCCAAAGACATGCATGATTGGGGATTAGGCTAATTGGAAACTCTAAATTGCCCGTAGGTGTGAGTGTGAGAGTGAATGGTTGTCTGTCTATATGTGTTAGCCCTGCGATTGACTGGCGTCCAGTCCAGGGTGTACCCTGCCTCCGCCCATTGTGCTGGGATAGGCTCCAGCCCCCCCGCGACCCTCAGTGGAGGAACAAGCGGTAGAAAATGAGTGAGTGAGTGAGTGAGTGAGTGAGTGATTTAACAGGAGGATCCCATGCGTGCAGCTTTTAGCACTAGTAGTTTAAAATTGGCCCAGAACAGATGGGCCCTGTTTTTAAAAAAATGTATTTCAAGCCTCTGTGCAACCATGCCGTGCAACCACAGAAAGAAAATGATTTACTATTTCTACTCAGTGGCGGCTAAAACCTACAGCTCTGTCCATCACTGCATCACAGGCCTTGTGTGTGTGTGTGTGTGTGTGTGTGTGTGTGTGTGATTTTTTTTTTCTTTCATGTCAACGCACCAACCTCATTGATTGTTCACGGTCAATTTCTGGGAATAAGCATCAGGGTTTCCGCTATCACTGTAACTGGGATGAAGTGGATCCATTCTGCTGTTGCACGAGTCCTCTTCTGCATTCAGGCCCTTCAAATGACCCCCACACAGACAGATCAGGGACGGCATTCATGCAGAAAGTCTTATTTCGTGGGACCGCTCACATAATGTTTGTATAAACCCTAAACAGGGCCTGCGTTAATCTTCAACCGACACCATTATCTCGGCCACACGCCACAGAGAGCGCACTGATGATGACAACTTTGGGGAGATGATCGCGTCAAAAAGCAGAAGTGAAAAGTCGACTCACGACCAACAATTTAAATTTTCATTTAAGAACTGTCAAAATATAAATCACATAATTCCAAACAAGTTAACAAGGATTTTCAGCTTTTCCTCCTGAATGTCAGCATAGACATGCAGAATCATAAATACAGCTTATGAATGCCCTTCAGTCCTGTCTCACGGTGCTGCATGGTGCTACGATACCACATTTCCTAAAATAGAAAAGGCAGCGTGACCGTCTGAGCTATGCTGAAATCAAACATTAAAGTTAACAGGATCTCACCCACTACGCATAAAGTCGGTGGTCGAGTTAAGCAGAGAGAAGTGCGCCGGTTATACAGCCGAGAGGCAGGACACAGATACCAGAAGGGGGGCTGAAAATGCCTCAGACTCGAGGGAAGAGAGGAAACGAGAATTCTTCAAACAATGATGAGATAAATGCAAAACATGCCAACGTAAGGGGTCATGAGGGGGTTGCGTTATCATCACAAGAGTACAGACGAGAAGTGTAACTTTGTCAGATCAAATTTTTATCATCCTTCCTGTTCTCGATTCTTACTGTGACCAGACGAGCGTGCTTCATTTGGGCATATAAGCCGCTGGAGGGGTCGGGGGGATGTCCCCGATACAGGGCTTTATCGGATAATTAGGGATTGCCCTTTCGCTTGTGAATGCATCTGACAGTTTGGGTACAGCCACTTCTTAGGGGGTCCGTTCTGCCGACACGGTTCAGCCAGAACCAAACAGCACTTGACTTGTTTTGTGAACGATCTCATTTCCTGCTCTCCTCCTCCACTCATCTCTGCTGCTTCGTTCTGGCCTTCTCTGTCATGTTGCAGAAAAAGGGACTCCCCTCCCCCCAGGTTGCCTAGTTTTGGGGTGGGGTGGTGGGATCTCAATGGGTGGCGCCTGAAAGGCAATTATCGCAATGCTCTCACCCTCGGACCGTCACTGTCAGACTAAGCTGCTAGATTCCAAATTATGTATATTTTGCAAAGCTCTCATTTCCATATTTGCTTTCATGTCGCTCCCTGACTTGCAGAGCCACATCATCTGCACCCTAGGCATGTTGGTGGGGGTGGGGGGTGGCTACCCCCCACCCCCACCAACATCACCACCTCGTCCTCCTCCTATATTTTAAACTTTACCAGAGATCAAAGGACACAACCACAAAGTGGCACATCAACAAGGATTCATTTAGCTCACATCTGGAACAGACATGGTCTTAGAGACCCTATGAGAGCACAATGACACATCTCTGTTCAGGGTTAGAAGAAGAATTTGGAATGATTCAAGCTGCTTGTTTATTAACACCATTGGCTCATTACAACAAATAAATGCAAACCAGGGACATATAAATACCGTTATGGAGCTTAAAAAAAGTCGTATTCTCATAATTAAATAGCGTAAACCACGAATAGAGTCACTCAGCCATTAAGTTGTCAGGTCTGTGTGTGCAAAGGGTGCTAGTGTTAACCACATGGTGTCTCAGGCAGACAGAGTGTGCATGCAGGGAGATCCGGTCTGGCTGGGCTGCATCACAAACCCAAGGTGTTAACGCTTGCTTTAAGTTTCAGATGTTCTGCACGTTCACACGTTTCCACGGTTTTTTTTTTTTTTTTTTTTTATTTTTTTTACAAAGAAGGCTCCACTAATGAATAGCTTTGAATCCTCTTTTTAGCCTCTTTTGTCCTCGATCCCTACTCGTATTCTACTCTCTTGCTAGACATTGAACTCCACCCCTTCTCATGTTCTGGTGCGTTGCTGTGAAAATGCGAGGCTGCCGTGACAGCTCGTGATTATTTGCTGTATGGCATGCCAGGAAGCACAAGACATGCAATTGTCCTTTATGTCCATGCATTTCTGTATGTTTGGGAACATGGAGGGTCGCAGTAAGTGTGACAATCGCGTTTGTTCCACCGATGCTGTGACGATCATGGGACCGCATGCCAGAAGCAGGGGAGGGAAGCCATATAAAGATGCACACAGTGACAATGGATAACATCTATACAGGCTGACGCACAGCAGCACAAGGCAGCTGGGATTACTCCCACTGACTGTCCACCAACAAGACGATGACTCGATAGAGACCCTCCATCTTTCCGTGTGGTAGAGCACAAGGAAAGGCTCCAGATTTCTCTGGCAAAGGCGTCCATTAAACACAGCTCTCTCATGAGAACAACATGGTTGCCTGGAGAGGGATCGGTGTTGTGTCCACACAGCCCACAGTTGTTCCTCTCAATTTTATGGAAGATTTTCTTTTTTGCTTCGAATCACACAATCTCTTATGATGTCAATATAAATTGGTATGAAGCCTTGGGCAGAGGGTAAAAAAAAAGTCGCAAACTGATTTCAAAAGACCAGCCGGTGTTTGTTTTGAGAGGGAGCCAAGGGTAATTAACATTAGAGTTTCGGAGCGATGCACCGTCTGCTTGACTTCCTTTCCCCCACTGTAAAGACTTCGTTTTACGCAGATTTAGTGAACCCCAAGGCCAGCGTTGACGAGATCTTTTATAGTAGCACTTCAGAACAGTGTCGTGGTGCAACATTTGCTGGGGAGGATGAGGTACCAGCTCCTTGACTGTGACCTAGACCCCAATGATGTGACACAGGCGGTTGAGCAAATGTCACATTAGATTGACGTCAGCGGAAAGTCTGTCAGTTGAAATGGAGCAGTCTGACCCCTGTCAGGATGTCTGTTTGGCAGGAGGTTACATCAATCAAGGCTGAGGAGAGCCTCGGGCTAAAACACAACCATTTGCTTTCTGTTTATGGACTGGCTTTAGCAAATCTGACAAAAATCTTCGGTGGAAAGAAAATCAATGGCTTTAACAGGCTCTCGCTGGCTGCATGGGGCAATTCCTAATCCAGGAAAACTGCTTTGGGATGTGAGGAGGTGGGGTGTTGGACTTATCCCTGTTGAGATTTCCAGCTGCACAAACAAAGCCCGGTGGATAACAAAAGCTTCCAAGAGAGGAGCCACAGCATCTTCATGTGTACCTGCTCCAGGATGGTGCTGGTGAGCAGAAACCACGGCATGAGCACGGCGATTATATCTGTCACCCTGAGACTGATCTACTTCACTTCATAAACTGCACTACCTGACCTGCTGCTCCCGCTCAAACCCACAATATTAACCCCAAAACGCAACGCTCCTGTCTCTGAGACCTGCCAAAGGATCTGAAAATGGCTGATTGAGCAGCATCTGCATCATTTCCACCTGGCAGCTTTTTAGAACAAGAGCTGGTCCAAGCTTGACACAAGATCAACCCGATCCTTACCTTGGAAGGTTTCAGGAAATCACTGCATGCTGCTACAAGCATTAGCACCTTTTCACGATGGAGGGGGTGAAATAGTTTGGCCAAGTCCCTCAAGTGGAAAAGGAATGTCACAGGATACTTTAAGCTAATGGATTTTTCCTTACATTGATCCAAACCTTGTCCCACGATAACGCCGCACCTTTCGCCCCTGCACCAAACAACAGCTGATATAAATGTTCATATAATAAGAGAGGAGTAACGCAATCTGGAGTGACATCATGAACTCAATTCAACAGACAAAGTGGGTGAGAAGCAGAAGGCTCTGCTTTTGCTTGTGTGATCTGAGATACTCCCAGCCATTGGACATGAATCACACGGCTACATGTTGTCAGCTGTGTGTTGTGACTTGTGCTTCAGCAGTTAACACAAGGCTTTTTTTTGTTTTTTTTAGCTCCAGTTGCCACACCCAAGGAAAAGTGTTTTCCAGGCAAAGAGGGAGCACCAGCTACACACCAGCAGGCTGCCAGCAGATTCATGTCAGAGAATAGCTCTCGAATAAAACTGAAACACCTTCATTGTCTCATCTGTTCTTCCAAAGTCCCTATTCTTTTTTCCCCAAAGCCTTTGTACCTGTTTCCATTGAACCGGGTGAAAAAGCCAGGGCACCTCAGGCAGGTCGCTCCTCTGATCTCCCAGTGTCGTTACCCACCCAGCATGGATGAATAAAGTGGTGCGTGTAGACAACAAAAGATAAGTCATTCTCCCAAAGGAAAAGCCTTCTCGCCGTATCCTATAAGCAAACCGCTCTCAGGCCTGTGCTGAAACTCGAGCATCCACCAGGGATCGACACCAGCCGCCCGCCCACCGCCCATCCCTGCCTTCAACCCCCAAGTGACCCATTCTAAAAAAAAAAAAAAGCCCTTAAAATGTCGTTCCCATCGCTGATCTACCATGAATTTACTTATCGGGCTGTGCACTTGTACATCTGTTTATTTATTCATCTATTTGAATGCAATTCTCACGCTAGCCCAGGCTGTCCCCATTGAGAAGGGTCTGTTTACAACAGTTTTATAGAGGAAGCCAGAGAACAGAGCATGAAGCAGGGTCAGAAACATGCAAATCCTGAACCTGTGATGTCTGCTGGAGCCCCAATCTAAGATGAAAAGAATCGAAATTCCCACATTGACTATTAGCACAAATGTCATGTGAATGTGGAGGAAACTGTCTTGCCCGTGAAAGGAAATGTGAAATAAAATTGAAAGGCCGTCGTGGGGGTGGAGGGTTCTGGTGCAATGAACAGTGGAGAAACGTGGACCAAAGGCGGACAGCCATCCATCTGGTTGTATCACCTCCCATCTTCAGCACCTGATCCAGAAGACTGCACTAAACAAGCAAAACCAGCCGCTCTTGCACAACATGTGCATCAAGAAACCTGTTGACAGAGCCTTCAACACCTACTAGTCCCCTTCTGCTGCTGCTGAGCGTGCTTCCTCCTCACCCCCTACTCCTGATGTTATCACAGAGAGGTGTTTGGTTCATTCAAAGGGCTTTGTAGCATCCATGCGCGTTTTACTGGGTTTGGGTTTCTAGACCCGTATCCACGACTGGACCTTGAGATAATGCCACCATTCGCTGCCTTTTCAGTTTCCATCAGCCAGTTGGTGAAAAAAGCAAAACAAAAACCAAGACAGCAGCAACTACAGGGTAAAGAATGATGGATGGAGGCTTTTATCTGGGCAATAAACATTAGTTCCTGCAGCTTATCATCTTATCTCGTTCAGATTTAAGCATTCTTCCACCACAGGATGCTTAATGGCTGTCCTGCTGACACCTACGCATCCTCTTCGGCAGGTTTTATGCTTTGGCACGAAAGGAAATGATGTTTGTTCAGTGAGTTGCATCTTTATGACTGTACAAATACAAATCATCTACCAGGGGTGGCACACACATTACCCCTCAAATGCCTCTCTCTCTCTTTTTTTAATGTGTGATGTATTTTCTAGTTTACTAAAAATTGCAGTGCCACGTTGTGGTTTTGCTTGTAAAGGTTCGAAACTTCCGCAATTGCCGCCACCCCAGCCCAGATTAACTCTGGTTTGTGGGGGGATAATGGGGGCTTTTGTCTTATTAATACATCCTTGCAACACAATGCCTTCTTTAGAGTGACGGATGAACAAGCCTCAACAACGTCGGAGGGGTCAGAGCTATAGGGGGCGGCGGAGGAGGGGGTTCACAGCAGGCCGCACAACGGCTGGGGGAAACTGCGTGCGTGCATGCGTGCGCGTTTGTAGGACGCGCCTAAGGTCAGGCTCCAAAGACCGCTACACAAAGTATGATGCGGCACACGGCATCACTCCCACCTCCCCCCAAAACACACCCACGCACACACACACGACTGCAAAACTCCGGTGCTGCGTTAATAAATAATCTTTGTTACTCATTAAAACGCGCGCTGCGTCCGACCAAACGCAGCTGTCACGCACTAAGGAGCTTCAAAATGCGGAGCCTCCTACAGCAGATGCATGTGAAGTGCAGAAGTGGCCCTCCTGCAAACGTGGGTGATGACTGTCAGCGATGGTCGAGGAGATGGTCCTCACCTATTCATCCAAACAGCGACTTTATTGTACGAGCGTGAATTTACAAGGATGAATATCAGCGATCCAAGTTTGAGGAATTGACTTCCTCTGCTGTTTTAGGACAGTTGGGGGGACATACTGTAGGGCCCTTTGTTGGAGCTCTGGACTTCATTCAGTCTGTCACACAGAAATGTTTGGAGAAGCGAACTTACCCCATGAGAAGTAGCAGCGAAGCGTCACTCCGGCATTTATGCGTCTCCACAGGTTCGCGCATACGGACACCAGATGATCTCACCACCTCAAAAGAGGTTGTTTTTTTTTTAGCTCTGTTGTCAAGTCGCAACGGTGATATTCAAAACTTTAGTCTCGGTTCAGACGGCGCGTCCCGTCTGGCAGTTGTTAAATCCATGCCGGTCTGTACGCCACCGCGGAAATTCTACAAAAGAAAATGCAAAAAAGGCAACAGAAACGCGACAATATTCCCCCGGAACCGAGGAACGTTGGAAGCCAAAGGAGACTTTTTTTAAAGTGGAGTTTGCACTTTCTCTTTTGTTGCTCTAATCCAGCAGTCCCTCTGATTGTCCTTCTGCTGTCTGGGAACAAGGGCTCGGCGGGGTTGTGAAGCGTCAGGGAGGCGCACGCATCACGCGGGCTCTCTCTCTCTCTCACACACACACACACACACACACACACAAGCACACACCCACACGCAAAAGAAAGACTGTGGAAACATGCTCATAAATACCCACGAGAAATAGCAATGAGAAACAGCAATCAATGTGGGAAAACACCTTTTTTTTCCTTAAATAAAAAAATCTATTTCTGGACGTTTCCCTCATTTTGCAAACAAATGAAGTCCAGATGTTCCAAATCTTCACTTTCTCTTGCCTAGCAAATCCCACATTTCCCAACCCATTGAGCTTTGGAGAGTTGTAAATGCGTAACTAAAGCCTGGTAGAAGTAACACCTTCGCTTCACCCTCCAGACTCTGATGGACTCCTCTAATGATCTCTGCAGAGCAAATGACATGATTTTCATCTTTATTCTTGATGATTTCTCACATTCCCCGTGTAACCTCGGTGTAGCACTAAGTGTAAGGGTGAAGATGAAACCCCCCCTTCTACGGTAAGTAACCAGACAAAAAGACCAGGTGCTTGCTTGAGTGAAAGAGCCTCTATGCAGACCTAAAACAGGTAATAATGTCCTCCCAGTCATTGTGCTGAAAGACAAAGTCATCCCAAGAGGCACTGATGTCATAGGTCCGTTGTAAAAGGGGGGAGTTGCCTAATGTTGCTGTAATATTCTAATATAATATTCTTGAATTGGTCTCACTGTTGTTTTCGTTGTTTTTGAAATGCCCAGAAGCCATGATTTGTTTCCAAATGACACATTTGGACCCAGCACGTCTGGAGAGTAAAAGTTTCTGCTTGGGACAAAACAGAACGAATGTTGGTGATGGTTCAGTTGGAGGTAAGGATGTTTTGGGAACTTGGGAAACCAGCCTGGAGTCAGAGGAGCCTGTTCCTCTTACCTGCTCCAGCTGGAGCAGCCCCCCCACCCATCCACACACACACACACACACCAGAAATTGTCAAATAAAGCTGAGTTGCAGATGTTCTCCACCACAGTTTCACCTACTTAAGCTCTTGATGAAAGGATGAAGGTTGCATAACCACTCTCACCACACTGGCCACCTCCGTCATCATCTTCCACGTAGTGAGCACACTCTGCGAAGAAGAGGGTTTTTAAAAAAAACGACGGGTTCGTGACACTACGTGCAAATTGCAAAATCCTTTAAACCTGCAATTCCAGGAGATGGGGACAGCTTTAACGGTTGTAACAGTCGCCAGGCGTGTGTGATACACGTCTGTGAGTTTTGACAACCGTCTGGTGGGAAGAGACGTGATTAATGGACAAGTTGCAGACAGACTTTACGGACTGACTTCTCACCATCAGCGGTTTATGATGGGACAGTTTGGAGCTAAAGCTGCCCCACTGCTGCGTCTCTTGTTAGGCTTTTAGGGGAGGGGTCAAGAGCCCTGACCTCACTTCCTGTTGGGCTCCTCACAAGCATTCCATTGTCTGTGAGAATGTACATGTGCTTGGGGGATTCTGCACATCTGGCAGCTGTTATTAGTAACCTTCCTCACCCCCTCTCCCGCTCTAGCCTCCCAGAGGAAGATTACTACATGTGCTGGTAGATGTGCACCTTAAAATAAATCCCCTGCGATAATGTTGGTTCCTGAGCCGCCGCCGCCGCCGCTGCCACGCCATTTCCACTACTTCAATCAGCAGGTTATTATCCAAACAGGATCCATCTGCCAGCATGTGTCATGCATTATACTCTTGTGTTTATTGTGGAGAAATCAAAGGACTGATTCAAAACATGTATTACATAACTGTCCTGTGAAGAAAAAATCTACAACTCCTGCATTTAGTCATACAGTTCTGATAGACTGTCCTAAATGAGCTCATAAAGAAAAACATCAGAACCCTGAAAATTCCTATAAAAATAGAACTTATCCGTCTGTACTGGAGCGCTGGAGCAATGTGGCTGTTGTCTCTTTGCCTTTGCTGCTGTGTTGTTTATTCTGGGACATTTAGTCATTAAAATCGTCCAGGGCTGCTGTGTTATTTGCCCCTTTATTCTGTCACAGATGTACATAAAACCCTCTGTTTTAGTCGACTGGTTTTTAGATAAAGTGTTCTTGGTGGCTGCCGATAATATTGTTTGCTAGTTGCCAGGCAACCTGGTCATTTGTGGTTCTCTCGCTCTTTTTTAATGGCTTGTAAAGATAATTAATGGGTAGAGGTTTTGGGAGGTGTTTTTATGTGTAATCTAATCATTTTTTTGTGTTCCGGGCCAAAGCTACAGAACAGCAGTTGCAACAAAAGTCCCAAAGTCCCCCAAATAAACAAAATATGCCGGAATTTCCATATTTCTGTCACACATACAGGCAGCAAAGCCTGACCGAGTCCTGAACTCTGCACTGAAAAACGGGACTGTGAGCTGAGGTGAAGGAATGAAGATGACTGCAGTGACACACAAATACTGTGACCACAGTATATTATTTATATTACTCTTTTCTCTTTTCTAAAAAAAAAACAGAAACCCTCAAACCCCAAAAAGCAAATTGGCTAAATGACTCCAGGGACGTCACCGCGAATAAACTCTCCGTGTTCTCAAGATCAGCCTTTCAGCGTAGGGACTTTCCATCCATTGTTAATCTGCAGTTCTATAGAATGTAAAGTTGAAGCCCTGATGCTGATGACAATATGTGATGCAGGACATGAGGGAGAGCGCCATGGTCTATTGTGTGCTCATTGTGTTCATCGCAGGAGCCAGTCGGTGTGTTTTCCCTGCTCGCTAATCTTTCCAGACATAACACATTTCCAGATAGCAAATGTTTTGATTTAAAACAGAAATGCCCATGAAAGCGAGTCTTATCACTTCCTCATCCAAAAAAACCCCAACAACACGCCAGCTGCGGTGAAAACCATCCTCTTTTCCAAAAGTTGTGTTTTCTGAAAAGTGTATTTTTAGCTATGCTAATATTCTCCTGGTCATGTGCGTGGTTCGGTGGTTTGGTCTGGATGACATTAGCACAGCAGCTTAAAGCAGAAGGAAACAAGACAGTTGTTACCGTTGATTTGTGCAGTGATGACAGAGCTGTTTCCCCAGAGTTAAACAATTACACTAACTCAAAGGCCATCAATGCCATCTGTGATCGCGCCTCCGCACTTTAACTCAGATGAGAGTTTCTATAAGGACGTTGAATGATTTCAAAACTCGCTGGCCTCGTGATCTAGGGCAGTGAGCGTAGCAGTAATCAACACAGACAGTGCTCGTGGCAGCAGAGGTTTGGTTTCCCCTCCCGGCAGTTGAAGAGAACAAGTGCCGCCTGGAGTCAGGATGGCTTATCTCCCTCTGCACTCCAAACAATGGGCTTAAGTGCTGGCTGTGCCACATGTCTCGCCTGCTCACAGGTTTAGAAGGAATCCGTTCACCCTCCCCAGCAAGACGCGCAGTGTTATTCTACTGATTATCTCCAGAGCGTCAGGCAAATTCTTCCTCCAATCGAGTTCTTCTTTCGGTCTCACTAACTGTCCTCTTTAAGACCGTATCACGCCGTGAGACAGAGGAAATGCTTCTTCAACATTTGTCTCTTGTTATTGTAATGAGCATCGCTACGTGTGGTTTAGCAACTGAACATGTACATTTTTCCAGATATAAACCTCCCCCCCTGCACCCTCTGTTCGCAGAGTTGCTCTCAGAAGTATTCAGTTCTGTAGTCATGTTTGAAAAGCCCATTTCCATAGATTGTGTGCTGGTTGCTATGCACGAGACTTAGTATTAAGTGTCTGTTGTGCCCACTGTCCCATGGTGAACTGTCGCAGTGAAATTAAGTGGGGGGGGACTGCGTGGTTTAGGGGGAGTCATGACTTTTGTGGCTTCCTGTGGATTAGTACAGTGTTTATAGAAGCGTGCTGGAGAACCCTTAGCAAAGCACGTCAAATCCCCACATCCATTATGAGCGTCTTTCCCATTACCAGTGGAACAGACAGCGCAAGCTTTGACAGAGAGCAGAAGTTGCCGCGGGAGGCGTGATGCAACCCCTGCATGTCACCTCTGTCTACATGCCAACCAGACCCTGTTTTGGATGTAGCGGCGCCTTCGCTCTGAGTTCGAATGCGCCTGTTGAAAGTGCAGCAACAGGCCTGATCTCTGTCCTTTAAACGTCGGTCAAAACCCGCTTTCATGAAAACGTCAAGGTCAAAAGGTTAGCCGAACATGTCAAGGGGCACATGATCAGAAACCAATACATGACTCCTTACCTGGAATTAATCTTCTCCTTTCTTGGTTTCATTGTTGTGAGGTTTGCTTGAGCACAGCGTGGTTGGCTGGTTTATCTCATCTGCGGCGGCCACAGAGCCATCTGCTCGAGTCGCTGTTTAGTTTCGGGCTGCTACGTGTTTGTCAAGGTTGCAGCGAGAGGCGGTGAACACGTGTTGCACAGCAGAGGCCCCGCACGGCACACAAAACAGACCCCCTGCACCCTTGAAGAGAAAGAAAGAGGATTTAAAGAGTTCAAGAGGCCTGGATGCGCACAAGCATGGCAGGGAAGGAAATGAAATGAAGTCAGTCAATAGAGGATAAAATAAGCTTTCAGTCACCAGGTCAAGCGTGCACCTATTGGAATCTTGCCTGGAGAAGGTTGACGTGCTCACTGAAACACGGAGGCCAAAACAGGCCGATCTCCACATGTGCGCTGTGGCTCGAGGCGCACTGTTTCCGTCTTTGTTTGGAGAAGAGCGTTTACGAAAGTCTATTTGTGCAAACACGTGTGTCAGTAGGTGCACATTTCTCCCCCCCAGCAGAACTTATCATCTGTTTCCTGGCACTTGACTGCCGGGGTCAATGCTGAGGGTCATCAGATAAGATAGTTCAGGGCAAGGCCGTTAGTTTAATCCACTAGTTTGGCCCAGCTGCTCTCGTGTCCTGTAGTCCTCTCAGAGCTTTCTGTGAACCAAGCTCTCGTCGAAGTGGTAAAAAAAAGAAGAGAATGAGCGTGTGAGGCGCAGTGACAGTGGACCAATGGGGGAGTAAATATCACACCCCCCTGATGCAGCCTCGAGCACCACTGTTGTTTTGTTGCTCGCCAGTGTGACTCCCAGGAGGCGGCTCAATGAAGCTAGTTGTAGTTTCCTGCAGTCGCAATTATTATTGTGGCACAATAAACTAAATTTCCACGGATGGATGGAATTTGTTTGCAGATTGAGTTGTGTGTCTTCCGCCTTCTCAAGACTACTGATTATTTACATCCTGTTTAAAAAGGGAAATGACCCTTTAAACTGGGAAACATGCTAGAAGGTAGAATTACGACAGAGACACCTTTTTATTTTTGACACATATTTAATTGCTCTTAAGAAAGCCTGTAAGCTCAGAGTCAGCGTAGAAACGGGGTTGAGGTTAACTGATTGTGCACATTTCCCTCCCCTGTGGTCGAGCTTCACACGCCACCTATGAGGTCACGCTTTGATCAACACATTCTTCCCATCCTCGTCTTTAGCGGGTTACAGACGACAGCTGGAGTGCCTTTAGTTTTTCACAAATCACCCAGGTCACGTTGACAGAATCCACAGTCCAGGGTCTGAGCCCCCCCCCCCCCCCCTTCTTTTCTTTAAGTTAGCACGTGCAGCGGAATCATAGCAGTGCGTAGTTTTGCATATTCCTGATTTGGCGCGTGGCTTTGCTGACATGTTCCTGGAGTTACATGAGAGATAATATCTTCCCCTTTCACTCCATCTGTTCTGTTTTCCATGACCTTTGACACCTTTATGTGGAAGCGAGTGAGCGCGACTTCCCTGTTATCACAACATCAAACATGCTGTTTTTATCATTAAAGAAACATTTCATACTACATTGCACTGAATCACTGGATCAACGGAAGATTTTCTGGATGTCTCGTTAATTAGAGAATTATGGCGTCTGTGGAGGATTTTCCTTTTCATTTCTCTTTGTTCCTGAAGGAGTGTTGAGGCTTTTAGAAAAGGGGGAGCTTGATTCAACTGAATTTTAACCGTGTTATGACCTCACTAACCAGTCCAAACCGGTGCTACATTACTTTACACCCACAGAAATGTCAGTAATATACTCTGAAATTAGATGGAAGTCTCCAGCTGCCGTCAAGGAGTTTAACCTTAAATAGACATTTTATGGATTAAAGAAAAGCATATTGTGTGCGATAAGATAATTAACTGGAGCGAAGGGTTCCACAGACTAAAGAACTGGCGCATCACGTCGCCAAATAATCACTTTGCTAGCTCACTGCCGCACCAAGTTCACGATGAGCAATGAGGACTGCAGCACGCCACCCACCATTTAGACGTCTCACTCAATTGTTTTCAAGTGGATCCGTCGGACAGGCAGACACACATCTGGGAGTGAGTTTCTCACATGATGATGATGGCTGTTAAGTCATGCTGCTGCTTGCCAGATGGGCTGGCTGGGCCCTGAGATCCGTGAGTCATTACAGTAGAAGCAAGAGGCTGAAAACGCAGAGTGCAGCTTCCAGGTGGAGCTCTCTGCTGGAGAAAGGCACAGACACCATGTCGTCTTCCCTCTCACCTCACTGTACTGATATGTCTGGCTGTTGGACCTGACCCAGGTCAACCGTGAAATGCACAGTCAATGCTAAAGTCTGACTTTGGCGAATGAGTCGTCATAGTGAAAATCGTCATAGTGAAAGTCGACTGAATGCAACATTCGTTTCTTTTACGTATCGTAAAGACAAACAGACTCACTGTTCATTATCTCTTGCAATAAATACGTAACGGGGCTTCATTTTAGGTTTCCAAATATTTATCCAGTCAGGGTCTCACTTTTCAAAATGATCTCGTTTTTTTATCGACTGGGTTGGAAGAGATTTATGATGCTCCCAGTGGGAAAGACTGGGAGGTTCCCTCACTGGCTGCAGCTTTTTTCATCAGCTTTGTTCCTCGTGCGAATGCTTCAGTCACACGATGACCACAGCCCGTTGCAATAATGCTTTTAACGGGGGGGTCTGTCCAACTTTAAGGAGGTGCCCTTTGACCTGTGTGACCCCGAAGAGGCTCTACGCCAAAAAGAAAGATTATTCACTCACTCTGCCTTTCTGTTACAGCTGAAGTGATTTTTATCAGCCCGAGTGAAATATCGCTCTTACTCGGACCGCTCTCGCCCCCTCACCTCTTCCTCGGCAGAACCCACAATTCCAGGAAAAGTAACAGCAAAATTCCGGCTCCCATAAATCACAGTTCAAATCCCCAGCCGCTCCCTGCAGAGGACAGAGGGAGCCACCCCCCAACCCAGACTCTTCTAAAGCAGCGTGGAGAACTTCCACATCCTACCGCAGCCTCAGCAGGTCTCGCCCGCTGCAC
This sequence comes from Takifugu flavidus, assembly GCF_003711565.1. NCBI lineage: Eukaryota > Metazoa > Chordata > Actinopteri > Tetraodontiformes > Tetraodontidae > Takifugu > Takifugu flavidus. The sequence continues at coordinate 9,265,320 of NC_079537.1, forward strand.
GCTCTGATCTTTATGACCCTGTCTGTCACACCATGGCGGCGTCAAAGTCATGCTGCTTCAGTCGGTCTGGGTGCTTTTATTTACCTGTTAGTGTTCCTGCAAGTGGTCACGGGGTCGTTGGGCCTTTATTGGCCTCAATCCACAAAGACGGTGCCAGTCAAGTCTGGGCCACCACCGTTTTACTGGTGTAGAAACAAGAAGAAACCTTCTTCCTGCGGGGAGACCTCCTGAGGGGGCGACAGAGAGGGACGAGCCGCAGATTCCGTTTCTTGAATACGTTCCACGCTCTAATGGAAAAAGTGTTACATAAGCATCGGCCTAGCACAAGTTGAAAAATGTTTTTATTGATCGGCCTCTGTGCCTGACGGCCGTGTTGTGGCCCAACCCGTGTGAGTGCTGTAACGGGCCTGTCTCTGCATGCCCGCTCGGTGTAGGCGAGCCAATTAATACAGAAGAACACACGGAACCACACATCCATCCCATGGCTCCGCTTCAAGGACAGCAGAGCTCTGGCAGGAATTCTCTGCGTGCACATAACCAGCAAACATCCGTAAACAGTTTAGAAGACGCGCTTTGGACTTTGGTCCATAAGAGGGGTGGAAGAGAAGGACGCACTAAAGGAGACGAGGACAGGAGGGGCGAGAGGGAGACAGAGAGAGTGAAGGACTGCAGCTGATACTCCCTCCATGGCAGTCAGGCTGGGAGGAGCCACGTCAAGCTGCCTCTGCTCTCCTTTGGGACGTTCTGCCTGTACAAACAAACTGAACCAGGGCCTCTGGTCTAATGGGAACCAGACCTGCCCCCTTCCCCTTCATTTCCCCCCACCCTGTGCAGGACCAAAGCACCACCGACGTGCGCTCCAGCTGAAGGACGCACTTCAATTATCCCAAACAGACCTGAAAATATTCCCTCTTCCCCTTCACTCTTTTCCCACACTGCAGCGGTTCATGACGTTCCGTGGCTCTGCATCAGCACTGACCTTCTTGACCCCGGAGCAGCCAGACTCCCCCAACCCACGCTTATCTCCGCTTTCTCTCACTTTCACATGCCTCCTCTATCGCTCCTCTTTCTCCGCACCTCCATCTTGTTGCACCGATGACGATGGTTTTATCGGAACGCCACGGCTTTTTCCACGTAAGCTACAACACGCTCAGATCAGCGGAGAGAGATGAAATGTCCCAAACTCCCAGTTCAAGGTCTCTGCCGGGCGCTCATCGCTGAAGGAGACATCTGAATGTTCTCATTGTGAGCTTTCAGAGTTTATCAGTGAATACACTCCCAGTCTCACTGCTGTCTGTATCTGAATGTTCCGTTTCACCAAAGTACGAACGTTGGCTCCCTGTCAGACAGAAGAGGAGAAAAGTCTCTGAGGACACACAGAGCCTCCATGTTGACTGCACGTCTGCTGCAGAGAGGGCTGATTGTGATACGGCCCGCTGTCTCCCAGAAACTACAGTTTTTTTGCTCAGGAGCACACTGAGGCCTTCTTTAAATCAGCATTGGAAGCGGTAAACGTGCAAGAACACACTTGTAAAGCGGTTTTTCATTGCCTGTGTATTCTGATGTGTCATCAAGCGGCCGCTGCCAAGCGCCTGGTATTGCGGCACATTTGTTCATCCCCTCCCACACATCTGGGCACAATGTTGCCTTTAGCAGTGCTCTGTGACCGCCAACGACATATTCTCTCTTGGCGATCCTTCAAGCAACGCTCAAGTATGGCCTTGTCGATGTGCAGTTCTCTGGAATCGTGGTGATGAAGCACCGTGTTGGAAGCAAATTGAGACCTGTGACTGTTGCCGCTCACATTTGCCACTCCAGTGAGAGACATGAGTGTGTGGAAAGTGTGTTTACAGCCTTGTTAAAGAGCTACGGGTGTGCGTGCTTTAGGAAGCCCTTGCGTGCCTGCGTGATATTGCTCCAGGATACATTTAATCAGTTCCTCATTGATCCGCTGTAAACATGAAGTCATCTGCTACAGTTTGATGTGATGAGTGGTAAATGGCTCATTGCTATAGCTTGAAAACAGTTCCATGGAAGACCTTGCTCAGCGATCTGCTGAAATATGCTGAATGTGTAACGTTCTAGAGACAAGAACACACATGCAACATTTCCTCACCAAAGAAAATCTGCAGAGTAACAAGAATAGGCTCTTGTGCAGCCATGAACTATACCACTCTGAACATTCATTCCTCATTGCTGTTATTTGCTGTGCAACGGGACGTTCTGTCAAACACTCAAGGTCATTGACCCACTTCAGGGAAAATCGGCCAATCAGTCGACGAGTCCCTGACGTTTCACATTAATGATTATCCTCTGATGTCATTCAGGACAGGGCAGTCTTTGTCTGTTTTTGACCATATGCACACTGTGTCTTTGTCCATTAATGGTTAAATATACAAGTCTTCATCCGTAAGAGCCCCTTCCTGTTCGCTGCCTTCTCTTCTACGCTCATCTTTTCCTTCACATTGTTCCACCGCTGTGCGGCTGGTGTTCAGCGCCGGGGAAGTGAGGACACCTGGATTTAGGCTTCCACTTATACTGTATTGTTCTGCTTCCCCCTCCGATGATGATGTGGCATGATCCAGGAGTGAGAACCTCTCCAGCGCGGGGACTCCACACCCCCGTGGCCCCTCGACGCTCTTTTTTCAGTCAAATGCGTAAAGATGTGTGGGATTACTCTCGCTGGAGGAACTTAAACCCTTGACTTCCTGCCTGCTGATGAGGTCACTGGTCTCAGTGGGAGTGTCTGTGAAACCCCTGCTTAATAACAACCGACGGGCGGCAGGACATCGGCGTAGAAGGGGGAGGATCCAGAATGGGGAATGGGACAGGAGTGAGGCGAGAGGGGTAGATGACAGGTTGACGTGGGGGTGGAGGAGCTACCCAGCGCCTGTATCTTCGGAGCCTGAGGCGGTTGCTAGAGCACAGCCTGTGTTGGTGTTATGGAGAGGATTCAGTTCCCTCTTAAAATATATATATATATATATGCTAGGGGGGGTATGAACGCTGCACAGCCAGGAAAATCTCACAAAACTGCTGAGAACGTTCCCATCTGACAGAACTGTCTGTCTTTCATTAATCACATATGCGCCAATTAGTGCTTGCTCGGCAAAGCGTGGAGCCCAAATTTAATTCATTAATTTGTAGTCTCGGAGCGGAAACGGGACATTCGCCAGAACACCCCGAGGCTGATCGTGTTTTTTGGCCAATCAAACGAAGCGTCCACACGCTGATTGTCTGTTGCCATTTGAAACACAATACTTCCTTGGGCACAAAGCCTTATCACACCATCGCCGACTGTGATGAACCCATAACATGTGGCAGGCCGTCAGAGCGCTCTCGATCGAAGAGCTTCGGTTCCAGCGCCAGGCAAGTTCCTCTGAAGTTACTGGTGCTCCCTACAAAAAAAATGAGCAAGGGGGAACACCTGGTATGCAGAGCCTGAGGCTGCGGCTGTAGGTACAGAGTAAGAGGAAGGAAGGGAGGGGCAGAAAGGCAATCCCACATACAAAGCCATCTTGTTTAAGCCAGCCCCAAATGGAACTGCTCTCTTGCCAAGGATAGAGATCTACATCCTGCTGCCCAGTGGAGGGCCGATTCTCGAAAGAACAGCGGGGACAAAGAGCCTTATAGACTCTACGCACAGGCACCCGCAGCACCCCTTCACATTAAAGGGGTTCCCCATCTCCAATTTTCTCTGTTTAGACTTGTCTTTGCCACCCTCGTTCACCTCTGACTACTCCTCCAGAGGTCACAGTTGCGTATCCTAATGCTCACAAAACAATGTAAGTGAGTGGTTCTTTGTTAAGCACACACAGCCTGCTGGAAACACACATAGGCTTTCTTCCATCATTGAGACCCACTGTTCCAGTGTTGTTCCGAAATGACGTTAATGCCTTCCAGATGTTGAGATGCTGCACTCTCCAACCCCACCAAACTTTGAAAGTCCGTGCATGGTGTTAATGGTGCCCATGAGGCCTCTGAGGGGGGAGGGGAGGTCACAAGACCATTGGGGCTCCTACTGTGCCTACGAAAAGGCCTCGGCATCCTTTCCCTTTCACAGGGTAATCACCGATCTCTCTCCCTTCTTTGGGTTTCAAATGAAAAGCTGTGTGAGGAGCATGGGTGTGGTTTAAAAAGACATCCTGGTAGTATCGGATAAAAGGAGGTGGACTTCCAAACAGCATAACAAAGTCCCCTGCAGCTGTCCAGATGAATAATGGTAAATACTACTAGGTTTCATTTGGTCTTCAGCTGCTCATCAACTTCTGCCATATTCCAGAGCTGTGACCTACTCTTCAGAAGATGGAGGGAGAAAATAGCTCATTGGAGAGCCGACCCGTGTTATGACGATGTTTTCCCCTTTTCCTCGTGACCCTCACAGTCTGATCTTGTCACAAACTGCATTTTATTGATCTGCAAAAGGCCCCATCTGTTTTCTCAGTACGACCATGTTGCTCGAAGGGGTAATGATCTGCTCCGTGTCCCCAGGACTTGTTTTCAAATTCAACGGTCTTATCTAGTCAGCAATTGTGCTCCTCGAGCTGCTGCTGCAGAGGCTGTTATTCATTAATGCTCATCTGAGTGATGAGAGGCAGTAATCAATAAGGTCTGCTCGCAATGATGCTTTATGGTGTTCTCCTTAATTAGCAGCAAAGGACAAGCTTTGTTAGCCCGGCTGGGGCAAAGGGACAAAACAACATAAACATTTTAGCTGGAGCGCGGATCCTCAAAGGTCAAGGGTGATCTCCAAATCCTAAGAAGAGAGGAGTGCATTGGAGAGAGCAGAAGAGAGTTCCAGATTGAAGAGCTGTGAGAAAAGCCTCCATGTGCGGCAACGCTGGACCCAGCCCAAAGCAAACAAGTTAAATTTAAACCACAGAAAATCAGCCCATCTCCATGTTCAAGGCTCAAACAAACAGAGGACCGAGGTGTTACCGTTTCATAAGTCTGAGAAAGTGCCAGTTTTTTTGTTCATCACACCACAACACAACCAGTCAAGCTTCAATGGCCACTGAAGAGCACCTGGCTGCTGCACGAGGAAGGTAGAATTTTTAGAATGTGTGACAAAACAACCTGTAAATGCCATCTACAAAGTTGTGGTACATAACTTCCTCAGTATCACATCCGTTTTTCCATTCTCTGACAAAAGGCACCAAATCCAAATGTAACATCTCATTTTACAGCAAATTTCTTGCATAGAAACTGCAACAGTGTGCAGGATGTTGCAAGTGTTGCAATAGCGGTGACTGCTAGTGAGTGTTGAAAACATGCGTTACGGGGGGTATATGACACAACTCCTACAGAACTGCACTTGAGTCTCAGTTCCTATCAAAAGAATCATAGCCGACAGATTTGTGTCGCAAAAACATGATAGACGTTTATTGATTCAGAGACGTAGGCCCATTTCTGCTGCTGCTGCATCATGCACAATCCAGGGTCAGCAGCAGTGGCCACAAAGTGATTTTAGATGCAACCATACAGATAATTTACGGAACCATTAAGGTAAATTTGTGTTTTGGATATAAGTTTTTTCTCTTTTCCATTAAATCATAAATTATGCTGGAGGTAGTCTGAATAATCATCTCTTCTTTAAGATTATATGTGTTTCTCTTCATAATCATATAGTTCCATTTAGAGTGATCAAACATGTCTGATAATGCACTGGAAAGATTCCATTGATATGGAGTCAAACAGGTATATGTTGTCTTAAGTGACTTTTTTTTTACTGTTATGGTCTGTGGTGACAGACAGGGCAAACATAAGCTGTTCTAACCTAAATCTACCTTCACAGAGGTCTCAGGGCTGTTTTATGATCAATTCAAATTACATTCGTCTTAACATCAGTGGCTTTGACCTTCCTAATTAGGTCTTCCCAGAAGGCTTTGTTATGGCTTCACTGTGAGTGTATGTGGCCGCTGTGGTCGTCGCTGAGGTTTACCAAATCCATATGATACCCGACTACTCTCAGCAGCCCCCTCCTCCACCTTTAAACTAAATCTGCCCTTTAAAAAACATCTCCTCACGAATTGTATATTTATCTCGGATACTGCGGATTTATCTCGACACTGCTGCCATCTAGCGGCTATAAAGAGTAATTAGGACGTGCATCCCTGAATATCTATCGGGGCGCATTTGTTTCGTCTTCATTTCTCCCACTTTATAACAATTTTTTTCTCTCATTGGATTTTTTTGGGGGCTAAAGGTGTCAAAACAATTTTGCAGGTGTACCTGGCGCCACCTGATGGTAAGAGAGAGCAAAGCCCTCTGAGACAAGTTGATTCACGTGAAGTTCTGAGGATCTGATCAGTAATCTGATGGATGGATGGATGGATGGATGGATGGATGGATGGATGGATGGATGGATGGATGGATGGATGGATGGATGGATGGATGGATGATTTGCTCTCAGAACACCATGTCGTATCCAACAAGTGGGGGAGCTATTGGTCCATTCAAATCCTCCCCCCCACTTCCCGAAGCCATTAGAATAAGGAACCTAATCTCAGTTTCCTTCAGCACCTCCCTGCAGACATGTTTGGGCTCATGAACAGATGTCACTCATATGGGAGGACTCATGCGACGGGGTCGGAGGTCACTTCATCACCACAGTCTCACCCAGATAGCGTGGGAGGAGGTCGTCTCTGTCTCATCTGGAGAAATATTTACAGTGTGCGGCTTCCATGCACAGCGCATGACATCAGCGTCCACACTCTCCAGAACAACATATGTGTCCCAGTTTTCTTCGCGGGATCGATTTCAGGCTGTCCGCAACCCCCGGCAGGTCCTGTGTGGTTTTGTTCTTAATCTTTATAAAATTCAATCTAGCTGGGCTAAATTGCACAGCTCAGTGCTTCTGTGTGAGCGTGTCCCTGTAGCCCATGAGCAGTCTTGATTGTAACACTGATGCCACCTAAATAAAGTAGAAGTGAATTGCAGCAATTAAACATTCCCACAAAGACAGCGAGGTCAAGAGATCCGTGAGAAGTTCTGTTGGAAAAGCGTAAGAGACCCTCCCTCACACAGAGGACCTGGAATCGTCTGTCAGCGTGCATCTGGCCTGTTCTGGACTTTGTTAGACTCCCTGCCGGCTGAGGGAGATGGGTAAAAATGTGATTTACTGGAAACCCCCCCCACGTTTGATGAGGATTTGTGATGCATCCTGCTCGCTGACAAACCTTTGGGTATGGCTGAGCGTAGGCTGGACCTCCTGGAAGGGGATTTCTCCTTTGACTCAGTTGTGAAATGAAAGTTTTCAGAATCAGCATCACATTGTTTTCAAGGCAATTGGCCCATTACACTGGAAAGAAGCAGGAGGAAGGAAGTAGATCATTTAGAACCATATAAGGAGGGGTAGCAACAGAAGCAAAACCAAGGCTGTGTGTCTGATGATGGCGCGGAGGCCATGTAAGCAGACCCTTTGTAAGACAGTTATTTAAAGAAAGAAAAGATTCACCTCCCCATGATCACGAGAGGTGGTCTGACTCCTGGAAAACAGTGCCCTCGCCCACACAAGAGACCCTTTTCCTGCAGTTTACAGTTTTTGACATTTCCTTGTTGTTATCTAGTTCCTGCAATCATTCTTTAAGAATGTCCCCCAGGTCGCAGATACTTTAGACAAGGAGCAACAAAGGAGGAGCGTGTTTTAATGCTGTGTTGGTTAACATCCAACATTTGTGCGCATGTGACACCACATCCAGAGATTTGCTGTGGCTTCCTTTCACCTCCTGCCCACAGGTCAAGGTCCTTAATGTCTGGAGTCAGCAGGAGATTTCATCATTTTTCTGAGTTATCATAGTGAGCGGAAGAGCTGTGTGAGTGTGTGTGTGTGTGTGTGGTTTGTGTGTGTGTGTGTGTGTGTGTGTGGTTGTGTGTGTGTGTGTGTGTGTGTGTGTGTGTGTGTGTGGTTGAGGGGGTGGGGTGGGTGAATAAAGAGCAGCTTTGCTGATATGTGGATCCTTTGGTGATCTTTGATTTGATGAGGGACGACGGCGCTACCGATGTGTGTTTGCGTCGGCCGCGTTTGATTTGAGTCTTCAATCCACGACCAAATGTTCAAACTATTGACATAAATTCACATCTTTACATTTAATGTAAATATGAAGGTTTAATCCGGTGTTGGGTTTTGAATTTAGCTTTACAAAGATGCTGGCAACGCCACAGGTACTGTAAAGCACCACATTCTTCTCTGTAGAGTCGTCTTCCTGCTGGAAGAGCGTTGACGTCAGTCCACCAAGTTAATGCATAGCCAGCAGGGGTGGTTGGAACAAACGCCCCGTTGAGTCCAGGGTGGTCCATCATGGACCAAATAAAAACAAACAGAGGTCAAAATAAAGGTCGCCCGGTGATAAAGGTGCAACGCCGTGTGTGTCTGCTGGCTTAGTACTCAGAATACAACACTAGCATCAACAGCATAAGACAGTCTCATCCTCCAGGTATTTACAGTACGATGGTGGCCATACGTTTCTTTTTGTTTGTTTTTTTGAAATCCCAACAACAATGTTTGCATCTGTGATTCTGAAACCAAAGCTGTGTATTTCACAGTCTGGAAATGTCGCCATTGAGTGTGTGCGAGCATTCCAGCAATGTCTGGCGCTGGGCTAAACGATGAAGAGGGAGGGGGGAAAACAGCGAAACAATCCTTGGCAGGGTTTCATCTTACTCAGTGTTGTGGTATGTGGGTCTTAACTCCGGTCTGTGGTGCACAGAAATCAAAGCCACTGTGTCAAAAAAAGCAGAGAAAGAGACAGAACATCTCTTCAGCGTTCCCTTCCAGCCACTCTGGTAATAGTGGAAACGCGAGTGTATCTGCCATATAGATACAGCAACTTCCTGCTCCCAGCAGCCACTGGGGCAGCTTCTCTGGTTTTTCGTCCTCAGAGCAGCGGTCGCCAGAAACCTGCAGGCTCAGCTTGATTCCAGTGTGATTCTCTCACCCTTCTTAATAGAACGGCTTCCTCATGACACCCATTGCTCACTGGGACTTTCCTTCGTGTGTCCTAAAATATTACTTACCGGTAATCATTTTCAGTTGAGGTCCAGAATGAAAAATTCCATTGTTCTTGTCATCGGAACAACAGATAAAAGGACAAAATTCTGCACCTATTGGTTAAGAATAGGGGGACAATAAGGGTTCCACCAAATATGATCTTTCTACACGACGGGGGAACTATCAAAGAGGCCAGTGTAATGTAACATTCTTGTCCCCAGTCTCCCCCCTTCCTACAGATTCCGGGAAAGCCTTTTGGGTTACTGGAACACACCAGGTTGGGATGTTGAAGCTTGGCAGGAGGCCAGCAGCAGTGCGAGCTCTGAGCGAGAACCTTCTGAATGCGCCGCGAGCGCGAGGCTGAGGCGAAACGTGTGTGTTTCTCTTGCTCTGGTCTCTGAGCAGCTGCATGACTGGAATCGCAAAGGCTTGTTTTCTTAAATGAAGCTGGCCGTTTGTCCTCCTGCCTCCCTCAGCATATCTCCTCTTCTCTCTTCCACCGCCCCCCACGCAGATGGAACGACCTTTGACCCCACTGGGATTAGAGATGCCTCGCTGTTTACTGTCAGCGTTCTTGGCCGCCCAGTTTTGGACTACGAGCTCATTGTTCTGCTCTCATTGGTGTCGGTCACAAGAGCACAAGAGGGGAGGATGTTATCACTCTGCTGTACGCTCTCCCCCAAAATCCGCTTTCATGACGACCTGTCATTTCCTCAATTAAAATTCAGTAACAATCTGAAATACAGGGCTCAGAGGAAAAGCAGGATGTGATTCAAAGTTGATATTCCAGGCTGCTGTTCACATAAAATGTCTTGTCAACACATTTTACTATAGGGAGGGTGTGCATTTTATTGCTAGGATGTAGAATAAAACATCTAACAAGACTTTGTGGGTCCAGATGACACAAAGTTTACGTTCCTGCCTGCTTAGCTCTAAATATCAAAGTGTCAAATATGTTCGCCGCAAAAACCTCCATCTGTAAATGTGTGGGTGTGACTTCATCGCTTTAGCCGCGATCAAACCTTCTTACATGTGAAAAACATTTTTCAAGGGTTGACAGTAAAAAAAATTAAAAAACACAAAACACAAAGATGGTCCCCAAATAGGTTCCTGATTACTGCTTGGACAGAAAAGCTTCCAGTCACGTGGTGGAATAAAGATCACGTTGTAAGGAGAAAAGCATCCAGGTTACAGAGAGGGTGGGGGGTGAGGAGAGAGAGTGAGAGAGAATCAGAGAGAGTGTGTCGGGGGGGGGGGTTGAAAGAGAAACCGCAGCTTCTCAAGAGGAGTAGAACAGAGCTGCGATAAAGCACCGAGGAACGTTCTCTTCTAATCGGCAGAAGACAGCTGAAATGAGTCCGGAGACATCGTGCGTCCTGATTTTCGCCGCGCTCCTCCTCGTCGCGACAGGTAGGACTTTAAGGACTGAAGTGATGAAGCGTCTTTTAATGCTGAATGTTGTACTTGACTTTTTGTCTTGTCAGATCAGCCCTTACGGGGAGTTATCTTTTTTTTAAAAAAAAAAAAAAAAAAAATCGAGACTTTCATGTGTTTCCACCACCCTCGGATTGATTCGGTATCACTTGATATTTCGAGGGAAAGAACGAACTCCGGAGTGTTATTTCCACCAGCAGGGGGCGGTGTCCACGCAGAGGCCCTGTCAGACTCACTGTTCCGTTAAAACCTTTAGATGTTTTGCAATCTTATTACTGCAAAGACCAAGACTAATCTAAATCTAGTGTATAAATAACTTCATGTTCCAGAAATCTCTCCTGAACTGGTTTAAATCCTAATACTGCTGTAACATGTGGATCTATCTATCTATCTATCTATCTATCTATCTATCTATCTATCTATCTATCTATCTATCTATCTATCTATCTATCTATCTATCTATCTGTCTGTCTGTCTGTCTGTCTGTCTGTCTGTCTGTCTGTCTGTCTGTCTGTCTGTCTGTCTGTCTGTCTATCATCTGCTGCTAAACATTGGCCAGCATTTTCTATGCATTTGTTGTAGGAAAATTGTCATTAAAAAAATACTACATAACCCCCACTGTACACTAGCTAACTATTTCTATTTGCAGTCAATTTTAACATTGACATTACTTTACTCTTTCCTCTAAACTGTCGCAAATGTGATCCATAAGCTATGCTAATGCGTTCCACAGGTGGACGCGCTCTTTGTCCCATTGAACTGAGCCCCTCCAGCGTGGTGGTGAGATATGGAGACAAAGTCGCCATCAACTGCAGCGCGCTGACAAACCAGCACCAAGGAATTGGCTGGGAGAGCACACAAGGAGGCACGGGTTTGACTAAAGTCAGCCACTTAACCTGGACTGTTGACAGGCTAACAGACTGGAGCATTTCTCCGTGGTGCTTCATATTCCATGGCACAAACCAACAATGCACCTCCGAGCCTATAATTGTGCTCTACAGTGAGTTTCATGTGTAGCGCCTGACAGAAGAGAACGACATGAAGGGTGTGCTAACGTCCACCTTGTCTTGCAGCCTTCCCAGACTCCATCCATATCAGCTCCACCGCTGGTTCTAACCGCACCATGAAAGAATCGACGGCCTATAATTTTATATGCAACGTCCCCAACGTGGCCCCCATTCGGATGCTCACTGTGAGCTTATACAGAGGGAATACAATTATCCACACCCGCACTTTTAATCATCCCACTAAAGAAGCGGTGAATCAGTCTGCTGCCATCAGCTTCGTACCGTCTAGGGAGGACAGCGGCGTCGCGTTCAAATGTGAAGCGGTCCTGGACCTGGGACCTGGAGGCCCAAAGCTAAGCAAAATCTCAGAACCGTATGAGGTTACAGTTCATTGTAAGTCTTTTGGTCTTTTTGTTTTGAAATGACACTCATTTGGATTTGTAATGTATTTATAAATGCTCCCCCTTGGTTTAGATGGACCGGTGATCCGGTGTGTTAACGAGGCCTTTGAATGGAAACCTTTGGGGGACCTGTGCAACGTGACCGGGAATCCACCCCCGCGTGTTTTGTGGCGAAAAGATGGAAATATCATCAATCCCGCTGTCCAACTGAGCCGCAAAAACGCTGGAACGTATGTCGTTGAAGCCGAGGGCGCTTCGGTTATCAGTGAAGAAATCGATCTGGCTGTGCTGTGTGAGTATCCTGCAGCCTCTAGTTTGGCGCTGCGCCCGTGCAGCACAACCAAGGAATGTTTGTTTCTGCTCCCAGATAAACCGGAGCTGTCCTGTCCAAGCGTTTACACGGTGCTGGAGCACATGCCTCACAACCTCACGTGCACAGTAGAGGGCTACCCCAAACCCAACATAACGTGGTACAAGGATGGCGAGGAGGTAGTACTTCCGGAGTACCTAACCAGACGCGATGCCGGGCAATACTTGGTCGCTGCTGAAAACATGCTGGGGAATGTCAGTGCGACAGTAGATATTACTGTCTTTTGTGAGTTACAGGGATGGGAATATCTCCGGCATCCTGGCATGATTTAGCTGGTAACGCACCGCCTCTTTGTTTTCAGACCCGCCGTCGCAGGTCGCTGAGCTTGAAGACATGGAAGTTGAGGTCGGCTCGTCTGGTTGGCTCAAGTGCTCCTCCACGGGCAACCCACGACCCCAGTACATGTGGAACTATTACCAGGCTGATAACGTGATGGAGGAAAACGACGACGGCGTCTCCCGCCTGATGATCGACAATGCTACCGCGCTCAACACGGGCTCCTACACGTGCCGCGCCTGGAACGACAGAGGAAATGACTCGAAAACAGTCAGAGTGCACGTGAAAGGTGGGGTCATGGCGTCTAAAGAATGGAGCTGGGATGCTGCCCTTGCTATGGCTGCAGCTGGTTAAAATGGCAACACGAGAGCACATGCTGAAATTCTTATTTGGGTGCAAGATGGAGGCTGTTTCCATTTACCACAAATCGTTGGTGTTTACATTAGAACTTATTTATCTGTTGTGAAAAGGCAGCTGACCACATTTATAGATGGCGTGTGTGTTGTTGTTGTACTTGATAGAAAAGTGAGGACATTGTTGGGAAGTGAGGCTGATCCTCTCAACTTCTAAGGACTGTTTGAACGTTAAGACGGTTAAGAAAGTCCTCACACAGATAGAAGTGCAAGTGCGTACGTGCGTGTGCGCGTGTGTGTGCGCGCCCACCGCCAGGGGGGGAGGGGGAAGGGTTCTTTGCATTTTCCACTGGGTTATTTGGGTTCGTCCGGTGCGTCCAGCCGTAGCCTAGCTTAGCTTCCCCTAAACACCGAGGTGGTGGCCGGCTCGTCCCCAGCGCCAGCGTCAGTCGGGCGGCCGCAGAAACGTCGCTGGCTCGGTGTGACCGGAGAGGGCCGACAGCTGTTGGAAAGCCTTCATACCGATGGCTGCTTTCAACTTTCTCCGTCTCCTTACTGTAGCGCTGCTGGCGCTTTGTAACGGAACCAGTAAGTTTTGGCATTGCGCTGTTGTTGCGGACCGATTTTTGTATATGTCAGGGGAAAAAAAGAAGTTGACCTTAAAGAAACCAAAACGTTTTATTGGTGTTTTTATGTGCCAAGTGACGAGGAGTTCACTAAAAAGATCACCGTGATACTTAGGCGGTGACTATAACTGTGACTAAACTATCATTATCCAAAGAGATAGCATTTTAAAACTGTTCTTTCACATTCGATTCTGAGGGTCCTTAGAGGCAGTACTGGTACATTTTTATGTTAGGCAAGAATGGTGGTCAAACGTTTGGTTTAAGGGAGGGCTACTTCCTTCCTGAACCCTTTTCCTGTTGCTTTGGGAACAAACACTGTCTCACTATTGAATGTGTTGTGATGTGTGCTGTTTTTATTCAAAGGTCCTTACTTTGGTGTTCCACAGGTGCCCAGCAGGAATGTCCCATTGAAATAACTCCAGAGAAAATGGTGATACCATACCAAAGCAAAGGCCAGAGTGTAACATGCAGGCCAACGACCTCCGGCTCCAGAAATATAGAAGGAAAAGTATCCTGGCAGCTACAGGATGGCAACAAAACCGGCAGTTCTGAGTTGTCTGTTGACCCCAGCAAAGACTGGGACCTTCAACCTATCTGTACTGCCACATTCAGGGGAATCGGACCGTGCAGCAAACCTTTTCATTTCACTCTTTACAGTAAGTTGCCCGGGTTGTTTCTCTTGCACCGATGATGTGTTCATTTCCTCACGCTCCATCTTTCCAACAGAGACGCCCGACCACGTCTCCATCAGAGCTGTGGACCATCTGAGCGCAGTGGTGGAGAACAAGCAGTTCCAGCTGCAGTGCAACATCACCGGTGTAGCTCCTGCCCGACACCTCACTGTTCGGTGGTACCAGGGGAACAAAACACTCCAGACAGTAGGAAAAGGTGGACAATGCGACTTAGCTTATCTTTTAGGCCCACAAATTAACAGGCGCTTGTTAAACAAGCAATGTTGAGTCTTATTTTAAAGAGAACTGACTTCTACTTCATCAGAGTCACTGCACGTGACAGGCTGCCCGAGGGAGCACGTCAGTGGCTGCGACATGAGCGTGACCCGGTCCCCGATGAACGTGTTCGCCATCATCACCCTCACTCTGGACAGAAGCGACAGCGGAACAACGTTCTGGTGTGAGGCTCAGCTGGACCTCGGCCCCGCCGGGCCACAGCCGCCGCCGAAAATGATGTCCAGTCCTCTCAACATCACCGTCTACTGTGAGTTCACGTTTCTGCTCGGTTTTGGAATTATTCTCTCTTTATAAATGGTTAACATAAAAAGCCTCTTAGCTTCACTGTGATTATTTCTCAACAGATAAGCCCACCATCAATACCACTAAGCTTCCAAAGGTAATCCCGGTGTTCCGAGGTTATCCCGAAGAGCTCATCTGTGAGGCCGACGGTCACCCACCACCAAATATCCAGTGGTCCTACAGCAAAGAGAAAGTAGCCAATGTGTCTCAAGACACGCTCCTGGTGACTGAGGCAGGTTACTACAACTGCAGCGCCACTAATGAAGTTGATTCCATCGTCCACGTGGTTGAAGTGATTTTAAAAGGTAACGACAGGCTAAACTCTCCACTGTAGAGACACGCACACCATAAATAGGACAGATATAGGCCCTTATTTTGATCTTCAGAAACTTCATCTCTGGTAGAAGGTGATGTTCTAAAGTTGGGATGGAGGTATCAGCAGGACATCGTTCGTTCTTTAGGCTATGTTAATCTCCAGAAGTCAAAGATCGGCAGGGGAGCAGGTCCTAAACGCGAGCGCGTCAGTCCAGCCGCGTAAACGCGTTTCTAAAAGTTGCGCCGTGTGATTTGTCTGAGAGGTGTGAAGCAACGATGTTTGAGTACAAAGAAAGAACCTTTTGGAGGTTTGGGTAAGTTCTGTTGAAACTATAACGCTTCTTTTTAACTTGTTGCCTGATCTTAGAACCACCACAGTCTCACAGTTAAGAGTGAGAACCTGTGGTAAAATAGTTCCTCAGACTTGCATAGTGCTTGCAAACTTTCCAGAAAAGTGCATGTGTGACGTAAACTGAAAATGGCATGACAAAAATGGAGACCCTTGCAGTTTATTCTTCAACATCCCTAACCCTGACGTGCTTCCTCTTTGATTTCATTCCAGAGGACTATCTTCCCCTCATAGCCGGACTGGTGGCAATCACGGTGATTGGTATCTCCATCGTCTTTGTCTCCATCTACTCCATCTACTACAAGAACACCAAAATGCGCCGTTACAACCTCAAAAACGCAAAGCTCAACACCCAAACCGGTAACGTGGCTCACAACAGCTGGGACTCCCAGTTTCCCATGACCAAACTGTCGTAGCAGCGTAGCAATGGGGATAAAAAGAACCACTGGTGTTAGGCTCTAAACCCTCTGCTGACAAAAAGTGAGTGGCCTTTTCTCGTTTGTGATAGTCTACATTTCCGGGAGCACAAGTAACTAGATTTTGTGAGAGGATTGCTTTTTATATTTACTACTGATTTTTATTTTTTTTTAAAGAAAATTTAAATTTTTGCAAAGACACTGCGTTTGTGAATGTTTAATGAAGGCCTTACGTTAAAAAAAAAGTATTTAAAATTCTATTTATGCTTTTCATACGGGTTCTGTTGACTTGCATTAGCTGCCACTCTAACAGGGAGTGGGTCAGTTCTTTTTTTCTTCCTCACTTCTTCTCAGAAAGTGTAAATCTGTGATAAGGGCTGCTCTCGTTGCTCCGTCTGTATCCTGATTTGCATTGTTTTTTGTTTTTTTCTGAGCCTGCTGTCTCGTCACTGTTTTCTGTAAAGCACTCTGCACTCGGTTCTGTGTCTGGGATCCTTCTCGGTACCAGGGCCCCAATTATACCACGCTGTGTCAGGCTCTGGCTTTATGGAACAAATTGTGACGACAAGAATTCTTGTTGTCACCAGCAGTATTTAATAAAAATCCTGCATTTGTATTTATTTATAAGAAAAAGTAAATGTGGAACAAATTCATTTTGAATCTGGACTGCAGACAAATATAAATGCTGGAACTTCATAAAGGTCCTACCTTTGAGATAAAGGTAGGATGACATTAAATTTGTGAATACAGCTGTAAATATGTGACTTCATGTAAAACATTATTTTAATATTAAAAGTGTTATTTTAAAGAAAAATAGCTTGGTTGTGTTTTTTTCTTCGAGTCTCTGCAACAGACATAAAACCATTTCTACTGAGATAAACACTTCTAGATGATACTATTTTTTTTACTAAGAAATGTAGTTAACACGTCGGTTGGTCACCGCCCACCATGGGGCGCCGTGTCTTGCGTTCTCGTCTAAACAAACTAGTTTTTTTTAAAGCAAATTTGATTGAACCTTTGATCAACAGTCATACAAATTCATTATTATATTTTATTATGAATTGCCTACTTTGCAAAATAAGGGGTTGACGCCAGATAAGGGGGAGATAAGGTTATCAGATTATTACCCCTCGCACAGTATTATAGCTAACAATGTATGAACAGTTGCGTCATCTGGGCAGTAACGCTATTAAAAGAGCAGTTTACTAGTTTGAAAAGATATTGATACGGTGGCAACATTTCGACACGTTCTTTTTTTGTTTGCTTTTTGTTGGGTTTTGTTTGTTTGTTAAATGATTGTAATACCAAAAAGTAGAAAGCAACAATATTTTACGAGTGAGACGTGAACGCGCCACCAGATCTCAGTGGACAGGTGTGGAGCGCGCGAGCAGTGCTTCGCTTCGGGGACGCGTTCTGAAGTTACTGTCGCCGTCTCGAACTTAAAAAAGGGGGGTTTCTCCACACCGACTCCATTATGTTGGTGTTCATAATGGTCTGCTTTATGGCGCTTGCAGGTAAAATGTTTCTTTGCCGTTGCTCTGCGGTTCTGCTAACAGTCTCCTCTCTGAAGCCGATCCCCGCCCAGTGGGATCGGGCCTGGTCGCGTTTGTTCTTTAGCGAGGGGATTAAAGTTCTCTTCTCTGGAGATTTCCTGACCTTATTCACATAAACTTTAACTTTTAGATCTACGCAATAATACGACGTGTTGTTTCCCACATTCCCTTCTTTTTCGTCCTGATTTAGAATCGCAGCGTGGCCCTAGTTTCACTTTCTTTTCGGGGTGGATTGCAAACAGCCTTGTTCTATTCAAACACTATAAATCCTAAAGTGTGAACTTTGTAACTGCCTTGTGCTTGTCTTTTCCTTGTCTGCTTGCACCTTGAGCTTTAATTTCTATTCTGGATTTGCAGGAAAACACGCGGGTTCCAATTGCCCCGTTGAGTTAAGCCCCCCCAGTGTAGTGGTGAGATTCAGAGACCCCTTGTGGGCCAACTGCGAAGCTTTAACAGACCAGATCCAGGGAATGGGCTGGGAGGCTTCACAGGAAGGGAAACCCCTCACACCGGGGGTCACCTCTCTGGCCTTGGACATAAAGATGGTGACAGACTGGGAATTGAGAGCATTTTGCTTCATCAACAAGCCTGTTGGTGCTCAGTGTGTGAGAGAATTACCGATCACTGTTTACAGTAAGTTCTGAACTACATTTTTACTACTACTTTTTACTACTTTTACTAATAATGATAAAGCAACTTCGTGGACATTGTGGCATCTCTCTGTCTCTCTTTTCCTCCACAGAAACGCCAGATAATGTACTGATGTCGGATATTTCCGGCCCCCTTGTCCAGGGCCGACAGTTTCAAATGCGGTGTGATGTTTTTAATGTGGCACCAGTGAATAAACTTTCTGTGCGCTGGTATAAGGGAAGCGAGCGTGTCAAGACGGAGACCTTTCCTGGCACGACTCTAAAGCCGGTCAGTGAATCATCCGTCCTCACTCTGTCTGCGCATAGAGACGATCACGAACAGTCCATCTGGTGCGAGGCAGCGTTGACCTTTGGGCCAGGGACAGATATTCCTGCCAGTCAATCACAGGCATACAAGATGGAAGTGCTGTGTAGGTTCTTAATTCTGTCCTACCTTATAAATGCTGTTCTTTTTATTGGACTGCGTTTTAATAATTCCTCCTCGCTCCTCAGTTCCTCCAGCCTTCTCGAATGCCACAGATGAGGAGCACGAGCTCCGAGATGGAAGCCCACTAATTCTAAATTGCAACGCTTCGGGAAACCCTGCGCCAGTGTACAGATGGACCTTCCCAGATCCCATACAACTGATGATCAGGAATCAGACCACACATCTACCTGTTCTGATGCCGATTCCCGAGCTTCCAGGCGTCTATAAGTGCAAGGTCTCGAATTCTCTGGGCACCGCAATCAAATCTTTTACTGTCATCGAACCTGAAAGTAAGACATTCTAACCAAACCCAGCTTCTTTTCTCCGTTATCCTTGATGTTCCTCATCCTGTCATTCCCATCATTCCTTGGTGCTGTTAGCACGGCTGCGATTTTAGTGACCGTGTTTTTTGTTGTAATTTTTAACCTAACGTGTGTTGTTTATCAGACAGATAGCAACTCGTCAGACCGGTCTGAGCTGATGAGCTGAGGCAGGAAATAACTAAACCTCTCGTCTCCCGCAGGGCACCGCAGCACCTTTGCAGCCATGGTGGGAGCATTCGTGGTCGCTGGGATCTTGCTCGCCATCGTTGCCATTTATTTTGTTACCCCCGACGGTACTTTTGCTTTCAACAAAGGCAGCTATCAGAGAGGACGGCCCACCTCATCAGGACCTGTATGAGACTTGTTTTTTTTTTTTCAAACACAACTCTACATGATGGTGCTTGTTTTTGCTGGGTGGAGAAACGTATGGTATCAATTTCGTATCTCTTAAAGAGGCAGGCTGTGTCCTGCCCATTCATTCGTGTTTCGTCAAGCTCATTTTGCCACTAATTCAATGTGATGTATGTTTTGAAATATGCCACAGTTGCATGCACTAAAAATCAGGTTCTTCATCTGTTGACGTTAAAGCTGCATATGAATGTGAGGGGTCACTTTTATTATTTGCCATTCTTTTGCCCCGTCTGGTACATGTGTCAAACTGTTGACTTATTTGCAAAACCACCGACTGAAAGAAGTGAGCGTAAAACCTTGCGGCGTTAACACTCTGCCCTTTCCTGGGAGGCTGTGCAGCGTTGCATAATACACTACTAACTGCATGTGAGTTATTCTGAACCTCTTTATCGACCTTGAAAAGGCTGAATAAGCAGAGGAGGTCATGCAGCAAAAGAAAATGACTAATAGGACACAATGTGATTTTTTTTTTTCTTAAATTTGTGTATTGAAATTGTGCAGCACTTAAGTGAACACCTTTATTTTAGCATTTTTATTGACGATCATCTTTCAGCAGGAGTACAAAGATTCATTATTTAATTTTGTTACTTTTATTGTTAAATTATGCAAAAGGTACAAGTGGATGTTTTTAATCAACGTCCCTTGGGCAGCACTGTTAACTTCCCTACAATGTTGTATTGTGCCTCTTTATGTTGATTTTCAGGAGTTTTCTTGAATTTTCCGGACTGTGACTCCTTCTTCATACACTATTATAAAACGGTTAAAGGGGGCTGTCATTTCTGATGGCGATGCATTCGTGTGTGTGTGTGTGAACAGCTTGTAGGAATTCATTTTAAAATAAATCCAGGTCCTGTGTTGGGGAGACGCCAACATAAAATGTGTTTTTCCTGTTTTTCTTTTGTTGTTTATGTATTTAGGTGGGTTCACAGCATTCTGAATGACTTTACACACGCTGGGCCTGCAATACTGATTAGCAGCGAACAAAGTCGGTGCAAAGTAGGTCATTTGTTACCCTATTTTTTCTGTCTGGGCCCTTGTCCTTTAGGCTCAGTCCCACTGCAATGCCAGAAAGCACTGTTTGTGTACACACTGACTGCGTTGCCATAACAACCTGGCAGAGTGGCTGTTACTCAATTGGTCACAGAGTTTAAAAAGAAAGCTTTTTCGATGTGCTCCTCAACGCCAGCAGGTGCTGTAATCTGATTTTTTTCTTTAAATGCCAAAACAGATTCTGTTTGTATGCTTTGCAGCTATTGTGAAATGGAATTAACTGCAGTCCTGTGTGCACCGACATTCCCTCTGCAGGGATTTTGCTACATAACCAACAGTTGTGCAAACAGAAAGCAAAGCAACAAGACGAGGATAAACTGTTAATCGTGTGTTTAACCACCTTCTACATTTCACACATTTATGGCTGCACAAGTCTAAGAGGTAGAATATTAGGGGGAAATAAAATCAAATCCGAACGTCCTCCCACTCTGCATCCCTGTAGTAAATGTTCATCAATGCACAGTTAGAAAACAGTCGCTGGCGTGTTTTTCAAAGACCCACCACCTGTTACGTTTCCCTCTTTTACCCCACAAAGTCAGCTGGGACGAAGGGGCCCCTTTTTGTTCCATCATAGCTTCCTGCAGAGTAACCAGGCTTGCTCAATTTGGAATTTTCCCTCTGTTGGCCCTAAATCGACGGTCTGTTGCAGAAAATAACATGGAAAATCTATTTCTTCGGGGGATTGTTACGTTTTGCATGTTGTACTCAGGTAAGGACCCTCAACATTGTTTTTGTAATCAGGTTTTGCAATAACAAGGCTATTTTTTTGATCGTGAGTGGGATCACAGCAACACTCTGTACGATGTTTATGCATCCCTTCGATGTGAGATTACTTTGGCATGTTAAAAATGCTTGTTAAAATGTAGAAGTTGAGGGGGAAAAAATCCCAGTAAAGCCATTTAAGATGGGGAATAAAGGAGTTTAAGATCTTTGAATAGGTCATGAGTAGCAGAAAAAAGGCAATCTTAACCAAAAATTAATAAACATTTCAAGTGCAGATATCAAAGATACAGTTTAATGTATTCAATAAAGGCCTTTAATGTAGCAGTGTTTTGAAGATCTTCAGAAATAGATTGTTTTTTTATTAGAATAATCACTTATTCTACTTAAATATAAGAGAACATATTAATGCACACAAGAATGGGATGAAGCAGACAAATTGGAATTACACTATTTGTATTGGTGAGTCAGGTTTTTTGCTTATTTCTCCATTTTCATGTGGTTACATAAGTGGGAACCTACGTGCTGCTTGTGAGCAGAAAGGCCACAACAATGTTTAGCTAAAACCGGCTATATTCCTGATGACTCAGTGTCAGGCGAAGGCTGCTCTCTCGTCATCAAGCCCGCCAGGGTGGTGGTGGGCTTTGGGCAGCCGGTGTCGGTCAGCTGTGAGGCCACTCGCCCCGTACGTGTCCTCGGCTGGGAATCGTCCATCAGTGCAGCCCACACCCAGAAGGACCTGTCTGTGCAGTGGACGGTGAGCAGTCTCATCGACTGGATCGAGGAGCCTATTTGCTACGGTGTGTTCTTCACAGCTCCCAGGCAGTGTGAAGAGAAGCTCAACCTGGTGTTGTACAGTGAGTCACGTCAAGCGTTCGCACAGTGGACAACCCACATGAAGCTGTCTGAATGTCACAAACTTTGCATGTTCACACAGAAACACCTGATAGCGTCTCCATCAGGCCTGTCAACCACACTGGCCCCATGGTGGAAGGAAAGGAGTACCAACTGCTGTGTGAGGTGCAGAACGTCGCTCCCGTTCAGTACCTCAGCCTGAGGTGGTACAGAGGCCAGAGCGAGGTTTACAACCACACCTTCGCTGACCTTACATCGGCCTCCCCTGTTCAAGTGTCCTCTGTTCTCGTCGTCGTGCCAACTAGAGCCCAGAATGGAGCGCAGTACAGGTGTGTCGCAGTGCTGGAGCTTGGACCGGAGGGCCCACAACCGCCTCCTACGTTGACTTCTGAGCCTCTTAATACCTCTGTGTACTGTAAGCCTTGATGCTATTATCAGTGTTTTTAGGAGATTTTTCTTGGCTGGTTAAACAAATCTCTCTAATACTTCTCTTTAGTTCCTCCGACATTCTACAATCCTGAACCTGAGGTTTTGGGCTTAATCGTGGGTGCTGAATTGACCTTGAACTGCACTGCAGTTGGAAACCCTGCACCTGTGTACAGCTGGCAGTCCTCGCATTCCATTAAGGAGACATTGGAGGACAAAGCGGTCCTTATCTCCTCTTCACTGCTGCCAGGGACTTACACCTGCACTGCCTCCAATACATTGGAGAAGAAGAGCAAAATGTTTATTATTAAGGCCAAGAATGAAGGTAATGGCAGAGTAGATACTGCACATGCACGTGCCAGTCCTTGCAATATTTCATAATACTAATTACTATGTTCTCTTGACCCAGGTGTTTGAAACATGGCATATGAAGATGGAATCAGGTGACCGCCTTCAACAAATGAGGATTCAAATTATGGCTTCAGCTTTGGAGATAACATTGATGGTGCTTTCATGAATTGGCAGATATTTATGAAGATCTCATACAATCAGGCAGTATATAAGCTTAATGAAATAAACGATGATCTGAATATGCTATGGCTGGCCTATATTTTAACATTTCAGCATTCTGTGAGAGAAGATGGCAGTCATCTAGCAATCTGTTTGTCAAATTTATTTTCTAATGAAATTACTTGTAACACAATAATTAGCTATCATCGGTATAACATGCAATTAAAAGGAAATTAACAGGAAATCAAAAGGACATTGCTGTAAATACATGACATTTCTCGAATTTCTTCCTCGATGAAAATCTAGACTTTAAATTATGTTTTGTACTATGTATGTTATGATAACATAATATATCAGTTTCCAGTTGCTTGTAATATATAATTCTGTTTTTAGTTATTTAATAAAGAACAGTATTTCGTATTGACATCCACCCACTAGATGGCGCTGCTGTATCGTTATTGACTTTTTGTTGGTGGTCACGTGATCGGTTCCAGGCCAAATCAGGAAGCGACATTGGCGTTTAACCCCAACGTAGGACGTTTTCTCAACATGATAGGAACTACTAGTGTTTAAAAAGGTCGGAGTCCAGGTTTGACAGTCGGATTTAATGTGCATGTATTAGTTATTAATTGGGAAGTGATATACTTTCTCTTGTTTTTCTTGCTTTTCTGTCAGCTATGCCGCAAAAAGATCCGTGTCAAAAACAAGCATGTGCCATTCAGCAGTGTTTACAAGGTACAGAGAGTTTAATAACCGTGCATTATCAAGCTGTATTGTCACGCTGCTGCCTCATTTACTTTCCCCTTTCCCATAGCTAACAAATACGTGGAAAGCATGTGTGAAGACGTTATCAAGGAAATGAGGCGATGCTGTGAGACGCATAGCGGAAAATCAATCTGCTGTTCTGGGTTCAACGATCCTCGATCCGACAACCAAAATAACACAAAAACATGCGGAAATTGAGGACAAACGGCCATGGATTTGTCTGCAAAGCTGATAAGCATGAGGGATAGACTGTAGCATATGCTCCATTTCTGTCTCAATTATTTAAAAAAAATGAGCCAATACAAGTTCAGAATATATGGAATGTACCTGTTAGAAGTAGTATTCAGCCAGTCAGAGAAGAAGGAATATACAGTATTTAAATGTAGTCTTGAAAATGTTTAATTTAAAGTGTCCAGTTTGGGGGTAGAAGGTGGTAAAAGGTCAACGAAGGTAAGGATGTTTTGAGTCGTTAATTTGCCCAAAGGCGTACAGTATGTTGTCCAAAAAGACAGGATATTGATCAAAGTTTTGGAACAGCTCTTTAAAGACTGCTGATATCAACCCATTTCTTACTCTATTTGAACAAGCTTAAAACCTTGAACTTTCCTAATGATGATGGAATGTTTTCGATTATTGCACATGAAAGCAATTTAAATGATTGCATAAAATAAAATGCTGAATATCTCCTTTTTAATTTTCCAAATTCCTGGCGATTATACTCAGTCATTTTAAGAGCCTATAACTGTTTTGGGTTTCCATTCTGTGTATTATTGTGAATAAATACATTTTAAAATGTTTGAGTTCAGAGCTCTTTTTAAAAAATGACATTTTACACCGTACAACATTTTTATTGCTAATGTCTTAAAAAATTATACATACATTTATATGATGTATATAGTACACATCAAGCAATATTGGAAAAATAGATTTGTCGAAAAGCAACAGATAGCTTTGAATCAAATAAAAGGAAATAATACTTGATATGGAGTAATTTTACAATTTAACGCAGCGTAAATGAATAAATGTCTTTTATATTACCGGTAGTTGTCAATTGGCCTTCATTCTTTTGACAACATTCTTTACTTAGATTGCAAATTTACAACGTCTTTATACAGACAACGTTGTTCGTCATTGTCTGACGTCTGACTTGTTCATTGGTTTCATATGAATAAAGATGAGGGTGAAAAAAGTTCACGCATGCGCACCTGTTACCGCATGCGCAGAAGCGCTTTAGAGCAGCTCGAGTTCCGGGCGCAGATCTTGCTGTGGGTTGGTCTGTTCTAGTAATTTCTTGGCTGAAAATCTTCCATCCGTTTCATCGAACACAACTTACATTTCAAGAAGTAAGAGCGACGTCCTTCTGTTTAATGTATTTAGCGTAGTAACGAAATAACAAAAGTAGGTTAGGATTAGCTTTGTTTAGCTTTCTAACTTCCTGTCACATCCGAAGCTAACGTTGTCTGTGGTGGGCTCCTTCAGGCATCATGTCCAGGATAGACTACAGCGTGTGGGACCACATTGAGGTGTCAGACGATGAAGATGAAACGCATCCAAACATCGACACGCCGAGCCTCTTCAGATGGAGACATCAGGTGATTTGTATTCATTGTAAATTTCTTTAGCTTTAATAATAATGATATTTTGATCTGTTACACACAAATCTCATGAGGAAAGACTTGTGGACATTGAAAAAATGTCTATAATATTTTTATTACATAAAATTCAATATTTGTCAGGCACGTGTTGAGCGAATGGAGGACTTTAAGAAAAAAGGGGAGGACATTAACAAGGGACTCCAAGAATGCAAGCGTAAGTTGGCAGAGGCACAGAAGAAAGTACGAGAGCTCTCCATATCGGCAGCAGGGGATGCCAAAACAGAATTAACCAAAGCCCAGGCCGAGGAGAAGAAACTCAAAAAAGAAGAACGGGAATTGGTGAAGAAGATGGAGGAGCATAATCATGAGGAGAAGAAGATGCCGTGGAATGTTGACACACTCAGCAAGGAGGGTTTTAGTAAGGTGAGCAAGCTTGTGGATCCAATAAATCATCCAGACCGTTATCTCAGCAAGTGTCGGGATATTAGTCCTAGAAAGATGTTTAGGCATGTTTTGGTGTATATATTTTAATGTAGGAATGCAAATTTTGGAAATGAAGCCACTCACAAAATATTGTATCGACATCTCTCCATCTGCCAGCCCCTAGTATAATAAGTCCCCTCCTAGATAGCACTTTTTAGGAGGGAGGAGAGAATAATCGCCCACTCACTTAATTTGTTTATAGTTCCTATATCTGAATTGTGCCGCTCCCTTCATAGGTCTGTTGTTGAGTATCATTTCCAGGATGTATACCAGTATAGCACATCACTATCACCATCACCGTCTTCATTCGTAAAGTGCTTTAAAAACAACAGTGTTGTACATAAATAGGAATAGAATAGGAGACACAAATCTCATGCTTGGTTGAAAGCAATGGAATAAAAGCAGGTGATAAGACAAGTTAGTTGTTGTCTATAATGTTTTCTCTGCACTGTCTCTGTAGAGCATTGTTAATGTCAAAGCTGATTCTGCTGAGGACACAGAGGAAGAGAAGGAGAAAAAGCATAAAACCTTTGTGGAGAAATATGAGAAGCAGATCAAACATTTTGGTAAGACACACTGGCACCCAGACCTTTTTGGTACTTAAGATGAATGTTACAGGAGGTTATGTGACAGAAAACATTGCTCATCGGTGTTATGTGTAGGCATGTTGCGCCGTTGGAATGACAGCCAAAAGTACCTCTCTGATAACCCTGACTTAGTATGTGAAGAGACAGCCAACTACCTGGTAATCATGTGCATCGACCTAGAAGTGGAGGAGGTAAAATCTACAAAACTCCAGTTTAATTTTCAATTCATCTTTTCAGTCCCGATGAAGCATTGGTGAAGTATAGCTGTCACACTATGAGAAACGCTCTTTTTCCTTTTTTTGTCTTTAGAAACGAGCATTAATGGAGCAAGTGGCTCATCAGACCATCGTCATGCAGTTCATTTTAGAATTGGCAAAAAGTCTCAAGGTCGACCCCCGAGGATGCTTCCGTCAATTTTTTGAAAAGATTAAGGTAACGTTACCAACAAGATGTAAAGAATCAAAGTCAGGAAGTGGAAGTTTATTTGTATTTTCTTCAGAAAAATCTAAATCTTAAATTCTTCAGACATTGGGCATGCACATGCTTGCAATATTCTAATATTGAAAAGGTTAATATCAAATCTTAATGTTAATAGCAGCGCTTGCAAATGTGATCTTTAACAGACATCAGACCAACAGTACCAGGATGCGTTTAATGATGAGCTGGAGTCGTTCAAGGGGCGAGTTCGGGACAGGGCAAAGATCCGCATAGAAAAGGCCATGAAAGAATATGAGGAAGAAGAGCGTCAAAAGCGTTTGGGCCCTGGGGGGCTGGATCCTGTTGAAGTTTATGAGTCCCTGCCACCTGTAAGTTCTCAGGAAAGTTCAGCATTCTATCTGCTTACCATGAAAATTGCTTATAGAGTTAGTTTTGAATTGCAGGAGATGCAGAAATGTTTCGACGATAAGGACATTCAGATGTTACAAGACGTCATTGCCAAAATGGACCCAACAGTAAGTTCATTTCTTAAATTGCTCTTTAAATTGCAGAACTGCCATTCTGTCCCACTGTCAGAAATGTAGCTCATATCTGTTGAACAGCATTTGTTGTGGCACCAGCCTTCCTCGTGGTTGTCCTTGTTATTTTAATGCAGTGTTAACAATAGACAAACACAAGAATCAACACAGTTGAGTCAAAATTATGTTGATTCTTATGTTTGCTGTGGCTTTACTTTGTTTGTGTCTCCTCTCTTTTTATAAAGATGTTGTATTTTAAATTGTTACATTTTGCTTTATGAAAGAAGTGGCAACTTGACAACTTCTTAATTTGTTAAGGCTGTAATTAATGTTTGCAGTTGAAATTGATTCCTAAGCACTTTTCTTGATGCTATTTAGGAGGCGAAGGCTCACATGAAGAGGTGCATAGAATCGGGTCTCTGGGTCCCAAATTCAAAGACAGATGAAAGTGATGAAAAAGAGGATGAGGGTACCTATGCGGAGGTGAAGGAGGAGCAGGAAGAAGCCAAAAAAGAGTGACCCATCTGAAATGTTATGTCTTCTATCTTTAATTACAGCAGGATCTTTAGTGTTTGGACAGTACTACATTTGCTGTTTTCTGTCTCTCCTTACAGTGTTTTTCAAAAACGGCTATCTAGATGATGCTGCTCATGTTTTCAATCTCTCTTACTGCTGTATAGAGGCATAAACTGACAAATATCTGGTTGTACTACGTTAATGCCGTGAAAAAAATATTTCATTTACTGTTTTAAAACATTATACTGCTGTTCCCTTTGTTTTGATGACACAGTGTCTAAACTTCCAGACCTGCTTCCCCTTTCGCCAATATTGAAAGTCAGTTAGTATTAAACACCCCTTTCAAATAAAAATCATGTACTACATTTACATCATTTCATTGTTGTCTGTCAACCACATAATTGGGACCACTAATTTATGAAACAATTTTTCAGAGTTTAACAAAAGAAATCCTAAAATTGCGTGTTAACTGCTTTTCCCCTTTTGAGATCATGGGGAGGGTACACATATAGGCAAAGGCAGGGTAGAGCTTTTTGGTATATTTAGTATTTTGGTACCTTGCTTAAGGGTACCTCGGCAGTGACCTGAAGTTGTTCTAGCATCCTCCCCTACTACCAGAACACCTTCCAAGTTTTGTCTGCACCGGGGCTCGAACCCTCCGCTTCTCAGCCCAGTCCCCCAACAAATGATGTTAAAAATGAGTCTTGTGAAATCATCTTCCTACTGTAGTAACGCTCAAAATAGACTTAATGACATCACTTTTGTAGTGGAGTAGAAATCAAAATTTCTTAAGTCATTTTCTTGGCGTTTTAATCCTTTCTGTCGCTGATGGGGATGTTTTACTTCCGATTCAATTCAATTCAATTCAATTCAATCTTTATTTATATGGCACTTTTCATACGCTAGGTAGCACAAAGTGCCTCACAAAGGATTAAAACAGCAAAGAGAACAAGAGAATCAAGAAAAGGACACACACACACATGCATACAACACACTTACACACACACCCACACACATAAACAAGCTGAGGCAAGCTGAGACATCGCTGGGCACCGAGACGGTGAGCGCGCGTGCGCGCGTGGATGGTGGGAGGAGTGGCCATTTTGGTTTCGGGGAGTAGCGCGCGCTCACTTGGGCTGTCCCATCAAACCAGCGTAGGCGTCAAGAGAGATAATGTCAGTAATGGACCCTGTTTGTCACCTTAAATATCCGCTGTAGGCTTTCATTCAACACCTTCTAGAGGCCACTTTTAATCGGTAAGACGCTTGTCACGCACGTTTCTATATCAAGCCACGCGCAGCCTTTAGCTGTTTATGTTTATGATCACGTATTTACTGTACGCGCAATCTGAGCGCTGCTGTTAAATTATTGACACGTTTCCGAATACGATGACAAAACACTCAGATATAAATTAACGACACGTCTTCCGGCTTTAATGTTGGTTTCGTTTATTTGTTGTTTGATTTTTGTGTCTGCGTCAGAGTGGGCCATCGAAACATGTCTCGAAGTTCCTCCAAGCGTTCAAAGGGAGACCTATTTCCGGGTACGGTCCAACCTCCTCGGTGCAAAGGTATCCATGTTTACCTCTTCTGTACAAAAGAAGGGGGCACATATTTGTCCCACACCAGCGGAGACGTGACAGCAGAGGAGCTTTGCTTCTTGGCTGCCAAGGCTGTAGGTGAGACCGACGAGCCGATACCGACTTACGTTGGAACGTATGTGGAGCTTCTGTGTTATTGAGACACTAAAGTTGTGCGTGAACTTGTCTTTATGCCCCAGGCATCACTCCCCTGTGCCATGTTTTGTTTGCTCTGTACAATCCACTGGCAACCTGCTGGTACAGTCCCAGTCACACCTTCACCACAGAAGTTCACTCCACTCTTGTACTCCACTACTGTATGAGGTTAATTTATTTTTTTGTTTGACACAATGCAGTCTAAGATGAAATACAGTCAGCATTTCCATTCAAGTTATGTGTTGATTTTACACCTAGATATTATTTTCGGAATTGGCATGGACTTAATGAAAATGAGCCAACTGTATCCCGGTATCCTCTCAAATCAAAGACGGAAAAAGAGCTCTTGTCTTTATTTGATGTCAGATCCTTGGACTATCTGTTCTCCCAGGTTTGTATTCAACATTAATTGTGGTTTTGTTGCATACAAATTCAATAAGCCTTTTTTATTCCCATTATCTCACGGCATTTGTTTGGTTCTTATGTCTCCCATAGGCTAAATATGAATTTGTCAACAAAATAGTTCACATGGAAGACATGAAAACGGAGGAGGAAATTAGCAGCTTCAAAAATGAGAGCCTGGGGATGGCTGTCCTTCACATGTCACACCAGGCATTACAAACAGGCAGCACACTACAGGAAGTTGCTAAAAAACACAGGTATTTCATTTTGAAGGACTGAATATTGCACTGACTGGAAAGGAAAGAAAAGGAAATCCTCCTTACTTTACTTTAAGCTGTATCTGGAATAAAACTTTAATCTGTTAAATCACCAAATCTGTTTTTGATGGGCCAGTTTAGATGTGTTTCTACAATCTGTGGTACTTGTGTATTATCCTATTTTCTGCCACTGTTACAATCCAATTGATGCCTAATATCATTCAAGCTTTTTTCAATTCTATCTAGATCACAGGTAACATTATTTTCTGTCCTTTTCTTTAAGCTACTTAGACTGCATCCCAAAGTGTTTCGCCAAACATATTTCCAAAGACAACTTCCTTACAAAAATAAGGATTCGGCGGGTGTTTGCAGATTTTGTGCAGACATTTCAGGAGCACACTGTGGAAAATGGGCGACTGGATACCCAAAAGATCATGTATAAGTACATCTCTACCCTTGAACGTTTGGAGCCGAATTTCGGCATAGAGATCTTCCACGTATCCCATCTGAACTTAAGAGAAACCTGGGAAGAAAGTGGCTCTTTGCCCAACAAAACGCATCCACAGTGTGACTGTAAAGCACCTGCGACGCATGAAATAATGGTGAATGGCAACAAAGGGATCTCGTGGCGAATATCCACTCAAAAGGTTAGTTAAAATGATCCTTTAAGCTCTTGTTAATTTCCTATTCTATACCATTATTCAACTGTTGACTGTCACTTGTCACCCAGGCACAGTCGCCACAACCTGACACACCCAATGATTGGACTGCCTTCTGTGATTTCCCAGAAATTGCACACATAGCCATTACTGAGACTAATGTGTGCATTAGCACTCAGGACAATCACTGCATGGTGAGACTCTTTTATTTTACTGTAAAAGCCAAAAATCCAGTTCATTACTTTATGTGGTAAATGTGCTGATGGGGCATTAGGTGTTATGAAATATATATCACTTATACCATTTATCAAACTATTTGGTCTTTAAAATCCTTGGATATGATGAATCTGATGGATGCATATACTGTGTGAGAGCCCCAGGTTTTAGTATTTTACATGATCCTTTTTATTTATATATAGCTGCAGGTGAGAGCTCTGAATTTAAGCTATTGGTGTTTCTGTATTTGTATGTAGGAGGTTCAAATGAGCTCAACCCAAGAGGCCCATTCCTTCATCTCCCTCCTAGATGGATACTACCGGCTGACTGCAGACGCCCACAACTATCTTTGTCATGATCTGGCTCCCCCAAGGGTACTGCTGAATGAAGCAAATGGACTGCACGGACCTATGCAGTGAGTCTTATACATGCAGATATACGCACAAACATGTTGTGAAGTAACACGTTTAAATAACTGCAACTGTGCTGTGTTTTCCAGTGGTTGTTTTGCGCTTCAAAAGCTGAAAAAGGAGGCAGCTGAGGAGGGGGCTTACCTCATATGTTGGAGTGCTGTAAATTATGAAAACCTTGTCCTGATTGTCCATAACAAAAATAAGGTAATTCTAAAACAGTTGCCGTGCAGGGACAATAGAAAAACAAAAAAGCAGACTTTTTGTTTACATGTCATTGTTTCTTACAGAATGGCTCAGCACAAAACCACAAGCAGTTTCAGATTAAGCTCAAGGGTTCGAAGTTCTGTCTGGATGGTTGGGACCTACAGTACTCCAGTGTGAGGGAGCTCATGGACAGTCTCAAGAACTTTGTGCTCATGTCTGGTTCAGAAAGCTTCACTGTCAAGAAATGCTGTTTGCCACGGCATGGAGGTTTGGAGTTAGCGGACTTGCAGATAATGCACGAAATATTTTGTATAATTATTTATTTTTTGTGATATAGAGCTATCCAATCTTTTGGTGATGAGGACTCCCTTTCAACCTTCCTCAAAGACATCCCGGGTACAAGTACCCTACATCCCAGACAAAGATCTTGTGCAGGTAAAAAAAAAATCCCAGTTGCCATCTTCATAAGACCAATCCTCTCAACTTCCCAACTGAGTTTGCAATGTGATGTTCTAACAGGGACAACATTTGGGCAGTGGGACGATTACAAACATATATAGAGGATTGTTGCTTGTTCACGGGGGAGGAGACAATGGTGAGGAGGATAAATTCAACAACAACGCCAGTAGCCAAACAGAGATCCCGGTGGTTCTTAAGATCCTAAATCCAAACCATGATGAACTGTCACTCGTAAGCTTTTGGTTTTTGGATTACACTGCAACAAAAAATCTATTGGTGGTTTATTTTCTCTCACCATCCCTTTAATTTCTCCTTTTTAGACCTTTATTGAAAGTGTAGGTACCATGAGCCAGGTATCCCACAGGCACTTGGTGCATGTACATGGTCTGTCAGTCAAAGAACATCAACGTAAGGACAAAAAAAACCAAGCACCCTTCCTTGCTTCGCCTCTTCTTTGCCACACGTTTGCCTCAAAAAAGTATGATCCATAAACAAAGTCTCAGACTCATTTCCACTTTTGCAGATATCATGGTGGAAGATTTTGTGAAATTTGGTCCTCTTGATGTTTTCCTTCATAAAGAAAAGGCCTCAATCTCTGATCGCTGGAAATTCATCGTTGCAATACAACTTGCCAGTGCTTTGAGTTACCTTGTGAGTACTGAATGCTTCTTTAAGTCTTATCGTACTTTTATATTATCCAGATGGATATTAAAGCGATTCTTTAGTGAAAGTGTCAAGCAGTGTCAGTTTGATCTCTGCCATCGGCTCCTGCGGATTCAAATATTACTAGCGTGTTATTTTAACAATGTCGTTACAGAATCAAGTAGTTCTCAACTATAAGTGACTTGAGGTTAAGCTGTAGGGAAGAATACGGTAATCAAAAAAATAATAAAATAGAAGGTCTCATGACCTGTGTTATTTTTTCACTATAGGAGAACAAACAGCTGATTCATGGAAATGTATGTGCAAGGAACATTTTGTTGGCACGTTGTGGCCTAGATACAGGTACTGCACCTTTCATCAAGCTGAGTGACCCAGGAATCCCCATCAGTGCCCTTGAACGGGAAGGTTGGTACAAGCTAAATTCTGTCTGGCCCTACTGTTCTGTCATTATTAGAAAACAGGAAACTAAACCTAGACTCATTCTATTTCCTGTATATATGCAGCTTGGTTTCTGTTTTTAAATGCACAGGAAGTTAACTCGATGGCTGATTTTATATAATGTTTGAACAGCAATGTGCAACATTTTCAGGACACTGAAGCTTTTAATCTTAACATTTTTGTAACTCTGGCTCTGTACTACAGAACGTCTGGAGCGTATCCCATGGATTGCCCCAGAGTGTATTGACGGTGGTGAATCCAACCAAAGTGCCACTGATCAGTGGAGTTTTGGAGCAACATTCCTTGAAATATGCTATAACGGAACTCTGCCCATCAGCACATCATCTGAGGTATTTACTTGATCTTTAACTGCCACGCCATTCTACATTGTTCTACTAATTGTAACACATTTATACAATCCTTGTACAGAAAGAGCGCTTTTACCAGCAAAAAGGACGCCTGCCTGTCCTCTCCTCCCAGGAGGTGTCCAACTTCATCAACACCTGCTTGGCTTACGACCCCATGGACAGGCCTTCTTTTTGCATTGTGCTCAGAGAACTCTCAGAGTTCATGAACAAAAGTATATATTTTTTCCTTCCTTTTATATTTGTATTCTTGTATCAGCGCCATAGTGACTTTTTTTGATTGCAGATCTTGATATATCACCAAGTGAAACGCTCCCCGACACGGGTCAGGGTGTATTCAATAAACGCTTTCTGAAAGAGATTGAAGACTTAGGAGAGGTGAGTTCTGTGAGGTAATTTCTTGGTGTCATTTGTGTGAAATAACAAGAACATCCACAGAGGAGCCTGCGTATGTGGTGATGTCGCAAAAATGTGAACACAACTGTGGAATGATCGCCCTTCTGTTCCCTCTCCAGGGTAACTTTGGAAAGGTGACTCTCTGCTTGTATGACCCAGCCAATGATGGTTCTGGAGAGCATGTGGCAGTAAAAGCTTTGAAGCAAGAAAATGGTAACATTGCGGGCTGGATAAAGGAAATAGACGTTCTGAAGTCACTCGATCATTGCAACATTGTGAAGTACAAGGGATGTTGTAGTGAAAGAGGTGAGATGTCACCCATTATCCTTCTATCTTCCTTTTTTTAAAAAAAGGCTTTATTTTCCCTCTATTCGTTAAAATTTAGATAAAAACT
Organism: Takifugu flavidus; assembly: GCF_003711565.1. Lineage (NCBI taxonomy): Eukaryota > Metazoa > Chordata > Actinopteri > Tetraodontiformes > Tetraodontidae > Takifugu > Takifugu flavidus. The sequence continues at coordinate 9,299,573 of NC_079537.1, forward strand.
ACATGTCTATTTTTAAGGGCTTTAAAGCCTTTTTAATGCCAGGATATGAGAAAGGTCATTCGTGTCTTTGAAAGGAATTAAAAGGGACGGAGAAAAGAACATTTGAACAAAAGCACTGTTATATTGTGCACTGACAGGTGGACAAGGGCTGCAGCTAATCATGGAGTTCCTTCCACAAGGGAGCCTGGCAAAGTACCTTCCCAAGCACAAGCCTCACCAGTCCCAGTTGCTGATATTTGCTCAGCAGATCTGTCAGGTGAGTTTTGTGGGGATTTATTGATTAAATATGTTTTGTCAAACCTAGCAACCTATTATTTATGTGCCCAAATTGCAAATGCGCAATTTTGTCCATCTTTCATAAAGGTGTGCAAACACTTGCAATAAATTTGGTTGTGAAATTGCAATGTTTTTTGCAATGTGAACATCAATTCCCTCCATCTTATTGGCAAAGATGATTTAAAGCACATCTGTGTATCTCTCTCTCAAAGGGTATGGATTATCTGCATTCCAAGCGATATGTCCATCGAGACCTTGCTGCCCGAAATATATTGTTGGACAGAAACACTCAAGTCAAGATTGGAGATTTTGGTCTCACGAAATGCATCCCTGAAGGAGCATCGTATTACCGTGTCTCTGAGAATGAGGACAGTCCTGTGTACTGGTGTGTCCTTCTTCATGAAATAGAGCAGCCTTGGTGGTTTCTGATGTGACTCTGGATGTTAAAATGTATATATTTTTTTGCTCTACATAGGTTTGCAGTTGAGTGTTTGAAGGATAACAAATTTTCCTTCGCCTCTGATGTTTGGGCCTTTGGAGTCACATTATATGAGATCTTCTCTTACTGCAACTCTAAACAGAGCCCTCCAAAGGTACTGATTTAATGGCAATTTCCTTTCATGCGCACCTCCTCATAACTCAAATATAACCTTTCTGTTCAAAACACTCTACTCTTCTTTTGATCCTTACAGAAATTTAATGAAATGTTGGAAAAATCTTCAAAAATGAGTCAAATGCTTCTCATTAGTCTGTTGGAGAAGCAAAAGCGACTGCCTTGTCCCAAAAACTGCCCGCTGGAGGTAACTTCATCCGTTTACCTTTGGAAAGCATTTTGATCAACGACTGATACTCACACATGTTCTTTTATGCCAACAGGTGAGGATGATAATGGAGCGATGTTGGGCTACTGAGCCGCAACAGCGACCAGCATTCATTTCCCTGATTGAAAAGTTTGGAGACATGTGCCGAAAGCATGAGGGGAATTCCTGCAGAAACTCTTCTTTAGCTCAGGTCTGCTAAGCACAGATCTGAATATTTATTTGTCCTTGCCTGGAATTTTATTACGCTAACACGCTTTTTATATGCTAGCACTTTTTACATTTTCTATTGCAGTCTATTGCCACTTTCGAATCAACAATCTACAAAAACTGACCAGTTGCACTCACAATATGTCTGTCATATTGTAAAATGTGCGTAGCTTAATCTTTTTATCTTTGTTTTTGTCACTACTGATGCCTCTAATCAAATGTCTTTCTGCATATTACCGACACTAGTGTCGACGTGATGGCTGTAGCTTTCTGTCTTTACAGTCAATGACTCATACAAAATTAGAAATAAGAGAAATTTAATGTTACAATAACCCTTTTAATTTCTACTGATCAGCAACGGCCATAGCACACATGCATGTACTTGAAACAAAATATGAATTGCCTGAATACATACATGAATACATGAATTACAGGAAAACATGTTATGTGTCAAAGGTGGAGCCTTCTTTGTTTTTGTGTTTACATCAAACTTTTCTATAAGAAAAGGGAAGAAAAAAAGATTTTATGTAAGAGATGAATGTTTTTTTTAATCAAGGTAAAACAAGAATAAAATGTATGTATCTGGGTTTGTGTAAAATTCAATTGGGACCGCATTCATTTATTATTTTATTAATCTTTGGCATATTTGTTTTTTGGAAAGTAAGAAAGTCTTCCGGTCCTCTGCAAAAAACAAACATTTTACGACTCATTTACCCACTGGCCAAAGTGGATTTCTTATTTTTAAATGGAATCTTAATTCCGGGATAAAAGCCCTGCAGCGTTTTCTGCGCAGACGCGAGCAGCCGTGACTCCGCCCCTATGGTCGATTACGTCGTCGCCATGGAGACACGTCCCCTCTCGTCCAATGAGCTGCGGCGCTGGGGCCATGTGTGTATTGTTTAAACTGCTCAAATCTGACCGAGTTTCCAGCCCGACTAAAACTTCCACCAAACTGAGTGATGGCGGCCGCCGTGTCTGTTAGCGCAGCTCCCAGGGACCAAAGCGCAGACACCGAACTCAGTGTCGCCTCTCATCCGCCTCACGAAAATTATGACCCCGGTGCGGACCGTGACAAGTGCGAGTTCGATCGCCGGCACACCGAACCGGAATCCGGCGAGGTCGAAGATCCCAAATTGGAACGCGAATGTCATCGGAGGGTCGACGAGGACTTGACATCACTGAGCCCCGAAGAGATACAGAGCCGCTTAGAAAGAACTCGTCGGGAGTTTTATAACCGTAGGAAAATCATAATTAAAAATCTTCCCTCCGACGTTAGTAACCAGGTATGGCTAACCAGTTTGTTTATCAATCTCTGTTGTTTGTACGACCGATTAATTGACCAACGGTGTCGTTTGGCTAAGTTTAGCCTAGCAATGCTACTTGCATTAGCGGACCAACTTCAATCCGCTTTAATTTTAGTTGGTAAAAGTTTTGATTTTGCCCCTTCCCCCCCTTCCCAAGCACTCTAACCTAAAGGACAGAGTTGGATTTTAATTAAACCTCGGGGCACGATCACTTGGACTATATTTATGCTAGTCGACAAATTTTACTTTTGCTAGCTGTCAGGTGGTCAATGGCTGTCAATAATGGTCCTCCGTGGCCTGTATGACCCACGGATTTAACCGTTTAGGAGCTTTTGTTCGTGCGGTTCTAACTTTCATTCCAAGAGCTTCCGAGTTTAGTTATGATGATCCTCCCTGCCCGGGCTGCAGGTGCATTACGACGTTGTCTAAACCGATTAATCGGATCTTATTAGATGGATAAACCAATGACTCACTCGTGATGCGACTTTTTTTTTTTTTTGGAACGTGCCTGGCTCGTGGGGAGCGCTGGGCCTACGGGCGGAACCATTGTTCGCACCGGGTGGGGGAGTACAGGGAGTTCGAGATGCGAGTTGCAGTATAACAAAAGGTGGAAGGTGTGGAGACAAAACGCGTTAGAAAATGCTGGACAGCATCACAATTCGTTAGTGAATGGTAAAAAGCAGCGCAGAACAATTTCTCCAGGAACAATGAGACGGTCGTTCACCCCCCCACCCCCAGGTAGCAGTATAACAAAGGCCATCAGTTCAGTTAATTGATCTCTCCTAATTAAGCCATCCGTGATCATCTTAAGCCAAATGCACCAGTATTTTGTTTGATGAAGTTGAGAGGTTTTAATGTGTTTGCCGTCCTTTTTAATTTCTTTTACAGGAGGTACATGAGTTGTTGGGGAACTATGACTTGAAGTACTGCTTTGTTGACAAATACAAAGGCACAGGTTGGTCTAATTATGGTCCATTTATCATAGTTTCTATCATATCAGGTTACAAAATACAGATCGTACTCCAAAGTGAGTCTGTTTTGGCCCCTATTTGATTTGGCCTGCTTCATGAGAAATATATTTTAGCTGTTCCACCAAATAAGTCTTAAAAAATATAAAATTCCATAAATCACACTTGATTTGTTTAATAGATATAATGTTCTGAAGGTAAAGCTGCAGTGTTTTAGTTTTTCTTTAGTGAAAACGTAGGTTTGTGACTAGCAGTTTAAAATCCCCTGAAAATCAATATTTTGTTATTGGAGACTTTTGTTTACAATGACACCTAAAACTAACTAATCTTTTTATCTTCACTCAGCTTTTGTGACACTGCTGAATGGCGAACAGGCTCAGTGTGCTATTAAAGACCTACACCAGCACGTTCTTCGAGATAAGGAGATTTCTGTGCAGCTGCAGCCCACCGATGCTCTGCTGTGCATTGCAAACCTGCCGCGGGCCTTCACCCAGCAGCAGTTTGAGGAGTTGGTTCGACCATTTGGTAACCTGGAGCGGTGCTTTCTGGTGTATAGCGCCACCACAGGGCTTTCCAAAGGCTATGGTTTTGTGGAGTACATGAAGAAGGACTCCGCAGCCAGGGCCAAGTCAGAGCTCCTGGGGAAGCAACTGGGGTCTCGCATGCTGTATGTCCACTGGACGGAGGTGGGCTCGCTGACGTACCCCCTTCTGCACTCCAAATGCCTCTGTGTGGACCGCCTGCCCCCGAGCCTGCTCACTGCCCAAGACCTCCGCAGTGCCCTTGCTGATAGTCCCACACCCAGCTTCTGCCAGGTTACAATCATCACACGTTGCAGACACGTTTGCTTTTAGATTTGAAGTTACTGGTATTTTACACCCTGAATGGCGAATGAATTTGCACAATTAATTTGACAGATTTTTTTCAGAAACGCCGACCTATTGTCTTCGTCTTGGTTCTTTCTTGTCGGAAAACAGAATCGGAGGGGGAAAAATGTTTTAAAGTATACTTGGATTTCCCATTGCTCTACAAAGCTTCTATAGCATTGAGAGTATTGCTGGTTACTATGACGACAGTCACCCGATGACCTCAGGTGGTGTCATTCAGCAGTCTTTTCTGGAATGAGAGAGACTGATGTCCTCTTTAGCCAAGCATGGTGGAGTCCTCCGTTCATAATGGCAGGAAAGGCTGTGATATATATTTTGATCCTGTGATTATTTTTAACAGGCTTACACATCATTATGTAAAGTAGCATGATTAAAAAAAAGATTAAATGGGTAACAAAATGGGATATTCGAAATATTTTAAGGTTATTACAAGAGATGTTCTTCAGTATCATTCACAAAGCAAAGAGGGGAAGAAATGGTAGTTTAATGTCAGTGCAACTTCAAAAAAGGCCAGATAATTTGCAAATATTGTTAGTGTTTGGTTGTATTTATGTGCAAAATCTCCATTTCTGTGGGCACATTAATACAAATTTAGATTTTGGTTAAGTTGACCAACTGTCTACTCCTTGGTTACACAGGCCGTTAGTTTTTGGCTTCAGGGTTGCTCATCAGCTCTGGTTCCCCCCCAGACATCAACACATTTAGGGACCCTGCATTTCTCAGGAACTAAAGTGTCAGCAACCTTGGCGTGCTCTTCTCTCTAGTTGGCTCAGGGTCAAGACGGAAGTTTTCGGCGGTTTGCGGTGTTGGAGTTTGCCACGGCCGAGATGGCCGAGGAGGCACGGCGACTAAATGATGGCCGGCTGCTGGGGGGGACAAATATCAGGGTATCCTTCTGTGCTCCTGGTGTTCCTGGAAGAAGCATGTTGGCTGCTCTCATTGCTGCTCAAACCATGGTATTGTTGGACACTGGCGAGCTTCACACTTGGTGCTGTTGGGTCTGCTGCTAAGATGGCGCTCATTTCTATCTTTTGCCCCTTTTTAAGGCCGTTAATCGGGGAAAAGGTCTCCTCCCAGATCCCACAGTCATGCAGATACTCACAGGTCTCAATAATCCTGCCGCCCTAAAGATGTTAATTAACCCAATGGTACAGGGAAACAAGCAAGGTAAGAAAAGTCTTTGAAGGAGTGTGGAGGGAATCTGCTACGGTGCATTCTGATGGCTTCTTCGTGTCCAGGCCTCCTCGGTGCGGCCCCTGCCATCCCACTGCTGGCCAACCCTGCCCTTTCTGCTGCCCTGCTCCAGATTCTTCTTCAGAACCAGGCCAAAGTCCAACAGGTACTGCATTGATAGCAATATTTCTCTCCTGAGCACCTCCTCCTTTGCTTTTCATTCCCTCTCGCTCACCCTCCCATTTTTTTTCCTCCCCATGTTTTCTGTTGACATTTAGCAAGCCTTTCTAGGAAATCATCTCTTATGGGCTCAGGTGCTGTACAGTAACAAAAACCCTACAGTGTCTTGTGTGAGTGATGTTTGATGTTTGTTTGCCAGTCTGTGGTGAAGCGGGGTCGATTTTAGTTTGTTTTTTTAACACTAATGGAGAGAGCTGCCTGAGTGGGTAAGTCCTCATTAGGAAGGTCTTTATTTAGTGTGTTCGTGTGGCATGTACTTTTTGAGTGGTGTTGAGTGGTGTGGTAGGTGGACCCGCTGCATCGTACACAAAGGACTTAATTTAACATGCCATGATTGCTAACCTGTGCTACTCAAGTATTTACGTGCAGTGCTGTTGCTTTTCTGTTCTGGTGTTTACTCCCACATGGAGTGTCTTCACTTTGGTTGACCCTGACGTGACCTTCAACTCTGCTCTCTTCAGCAGGCAGGACTGATTGGGGAGAATCCTCTGGCTGCTCTGCCTGTACAGCAGGGGGCCCATCTGCTCGGAGACCTGCCCCAAGGTTTGCCAGCCGCGTACTTAAGACATGGCTCCCCACACACTCGGTGTTTTTGCTTTGCTTCTAACAGCTGCAGGCTTTGCCTGTGCTTCGCGTGTATGGGCAATAATATTTTGCTAACATTACAATGTAAAATGTTTATATTTGTAGTTAAGATGGGAATAGAACATGTTCCAAATTTGTATGCATGCACGCTTCTAATTGCCATATGTGGGGCTTTCCCAGGTCTTGGCCTGCAGACAGATCCTCTAAACCCCCTAAAGCCAATTCCTCTCGGCAGAGCCATGGCAAGGGAACAAGAGTCCCCCACAGCAGCATGCACCTTCCCTCAGACCTCCCCTCCCACAATCTCCTTGCAAATGAGGGGTGGTGTTATTGGGGCAGATGGCCTCACACCACAAGGGGTAAGGGATCAGCACATTTCCATAATTTACTCGGTCTTATTTCTATTTACGACAAGAGAACAGTTAATTCTATCTGTGTCTGGACCCCTCAAGAATAATCTCTCCCTCTCCGCTAGGTGTCTTTACTCGGGGAAACTTCCAAAGACGGAACCCTTCCACAGAGTGCATTTCTGAACGTTAACGGTGGTTTTACCTCAGGTGACTTTTTTTCTCCCCCACTTTTTTTTTCCTCCCATGTGACTTTACATTTTGTCTTTGTTCTTCTGCAACTGTTTGTCAATTTCCTTTCAGGAGGCACCTGTAGACCTCACCCCTATAGGAAGAGACCAACCCTTGGTAATGTGTCCAACCAGCACATCCATCAAAGCATGCAACAGGGTTACAGCCTGGGCTACCAAGATTCTTACAGCCCAGAATATGCTTCACTACACCAGGTAACCACCAGCTTTTTACCTTTTTAGAAATATTAAATGCACATATTTTTATTTTTTTAAAATTATATTTACATTGTGTTATATTAGAGACGGCTGTAGTTCATCACTGTGCCCAACTGCTGGTTTGCCATGCAGTGTGATGAGATTTGATCTGATGCCATCTGGTTGATCTCCTCAGGAACCCCTGGCCCACTTGTATGAACAGCAGGAGAACATTGACACTGGGGCCTTGGCAGGATTCAGTCAGCAGGTACATCCAACCGTGCTGTTTCAAGGCTACATTAACAAAGGAAGCGCCATTGTCAAATTACACATTCTGCTCGAGCACAACACAGTCGTCATCTGGTTTGTTTGTCCCTCCAGCTCTCTCGTCAGCCCGACTACAGTAAGCAGGTTTCCCACTACAGTTATCCTCCCAGCCCACCCATGTCTTACTTCAGCTCAGGAGCCGAGGCCTCCGGTGTTGGTAGCTTCCCAAATAGCCAGCTCAACAGGGTAAGCCATCTGCTTTTATAGTTGACTATTTTTAGCCATAGGCGATCGATTTATTTGTGCAAGAACATCAAGATTCTACTGGAAAAGATGAAAGTGGGATGGTTGGATTCCAAAAAGGAGGGGAGATGCTCAATAATTAATGTTGCACTGAGCATTTGGGCCCCAGTAGGTTGACTCAGTCCTCTGGCTGTGATTGTTTGTCCTCAGGCTGTGGGAATGCCTCCAGTCAGCAACACCACCATCTACCCCCCAGTCCTGGGAAATGCTGCAAAGGTAATTTAAAGAGGCTTTTACTTTTATTTATATTTATTTATTTATTTATTTTTTAAGAAAAATTTTAGAAATCGATCTTAATGCAGTTTGTATCAATTGTCTAGACTCCAATTGGAAGCCACAAGCGCGTATTCTCCCGCTTGATCCCATCTCCTGAGCCGAGTCCTGAGGGCAGCTACGTGGGCCAGCACTCCCAGGGCCTCGGCGGCCACTATGCAGACTCCTACCTTAAAAGGAAGCGTATTTTCTGATCTTAGCCACGCTAGCCTGAGGACACAAGGCCATCAAAGCTACGTAGCATTTCAGTGCCCTTTCTAATTACAACAGGAAGAGATCTGATCTTTAAATAGATGCTTTACTGCACCAAGTTGCATTCGCTATATCTGCATGCCCCTTCTGGCTGCTCTGTCCCATGATTCTTAGTGCTGTGGAGGTGTATGTATGGGGGGGGGAGATTTGGAATGCGGTCCCAGCATTTCTGTGACTGGTGTTCCCTGAAAATGTCCCCCTGTACTCCCATAAGTGACCCCTGGAGGGCGCTTGGGAGCGCACCTTGTTGCATTCTGGACTGTCAGACTTAGATTTTTGTGTGTGTGCGTGTGTATATATGATTTTTAGTGTGCTGGTAAATTAAGTTTTTACTTTACCCTTTTTTTTTTTTTAATTTGACTTTTTGTCAAAAAATTTGTACAGTAAGAAAAAAAAATGTGAATTAGCAAAGTCTTCTCTCTTATCTATTTTTTTTTTTTTTAACCATTGTGTAGTGACACATTTTGGCCAGTTTTCCGAGGCGGCCACAGCTGCTTTGTCTTCATCACCTGACTGTGATGCCGAGTGACTTGCATGGTGTCGAATAAGATTCATTTCATGGGCTCTTATTATCTCAGTTCTATGTAAAAAGTTAAGTTTGTTCATGTGTGTGTGCGCGAGCGTGCCTGTTTTGATTCACACCATTCTGACTTGTTTACAACATCTGTTCTTTACTTTGGTTGAGCGATGCACGTGGAGGGCAAAGGTCACAGTCCCAATCTGTTTCTGAAAGATTTCCAAATCGGTTCTCACTCATAATTTTAGGAGAAGAATTTGGTTTTGTTTTGAGTTTTCTGTAGCTTTTTCTTTCTTTTTTTTTTTTTTAAACTGTCCTGACATCACACCTCAGTGGACACGGCCTCTGTCAACTGTCTAGTCGATGGCAAACGCGTCAACTTTATCCGCCTCAAACTTGCCTTTTCTCAGATGGATCGCAACGGGGATGATGCATACAACCCATGTTCCAAGTTTTTCCTCTTCTTGGCGTAAATAGTGGTGATTATTGTGTCAGGAGTACTAATGGAAGTTTGTGGCAGATGACTGGTCGACAAATATTAGTTTTTTTTCTTCTTGTGCGTGTTTAATAATTATCAGATTGACAGTTTGATTGTGAAAACGATTACCTCTGACTTCTGCTAGGAAATGCAGCTACACACGAGCCTTAATGCTGTTCTATGTGATCTCATCCTGCCCTGTGTTGGCTTCATCTGCATTTCTATGTTTGCTGTGTAAATAGTTGAGATTGATCTTTCCTGAGTCTATAACTTTGTTTTCTTTAAACATACCTGCCTCTGGTCCCCACCCCCCCCCCACACACACTTTTTTTTGTTTTGTTTTAAAGGAATGAATTTGCTGCTTCCCAATTTATTTTATTTTTTGTATGAAAGTTGATGTGACCAAGAGCGGCACCACAGAGTGCTCATGTTGTTTCCGGGCAAAGCTGTACTTGTATGATCATGCAATCCCACCGGTTTGATTCTGACTGCTACCTGCGATCTGCAACATCTCGTCTGTCTGTATGTGTGACGTGAGCAAGTAAATGTTATTTTAAAAGCACTAATCCATCTTTTTTTTGTCATTTTTGGGACTTTAAGTGTGGCTCTTGGCCCAGCTGAAGTATTTAAAAGCCTTCTGGTTAGATACAATTGTAAAGACAAGATTCTGCTAACCGATCATTGTGCCGAGGCTTCATTCTCTGCCTTTTTAGGTTATCTTTGTGCGGCATCGTGTCACTTTTACCTTCATGAATGTTAAGCAGCTTGTTGCGGAGGGGAGGAATTGCGCTCTCTGAATAATTTAACAAACTTGGGTTTTCATCTGACAACAGGTTGCTCGATGCACAAAAGCGCCCGAAGTCTGTGTCGATCCAGGAAATAAAGTGTGCCGACTACATTTCGGTCCTAATCAAAACACAAATGGAGCAATAACTTGGAGTGCCGTCTTCAGGCGTCTCTTTTGAGCTCATCAGCAGGTAATGACGGGGCATTGTGCTGCGGGAGGAAGCCCTCTGTGGCGCCGTTGCTCACCCTTCAGACTGAGGCCAGAGGGTTAAGAAGCAGTGAAGAGGGCTCCTCTTCTCCTCAGCCACTGTCACGATGAAAGGTTTGATTAGCTGTTATTCCTGGGGTTCCGCTGAGCCCCAGGGCGCAGGGCTGCAGATGGAGCTTTTATCAGGTAGAGGGGAATAAAACATGTTAGTCGAGCGTAAATATGCCACACTTCCTCGCTGTGAAGAAATTATGTGTTTATCGTTTCGACATGATTGTGTTGCTTTCCAGCTGCTGGGTTTATTTCTGCAACGCTGGAGGCGCCTCTGAATGATGCTCACATACCTGCAGCCAGTCTACCCAGAGATCTCGGAGGAATCCTCTGATGCTCGGTGGACGCTGTGTCAGACACATTTAGATTTCTGCCTTTCATTTCTTTTCCCACCCACACAGTCGCCCTGCACAGTTGCTGGCGAATGCAGCTGAAAACCTGCGATCTTCCCAAATACAGAGGGGGAGGGTGGAAGACGCTCTGACAGCAAACCACTGCAGCAACATTTGTCGCAAATTACAAAAGACACAAATGAAGGAATCCCCTTGTGGCGTGTATCGCATCACGGAAAACGTGAGCGATCTCTCTTGCTTGCCTGGACATGTGTGACATGAAGATGGCCCTCTTTTAATATGGATTCAGACCAGATTCTCACCGTTTATCGCAACTTTCCCCCAGCAAGGCGCAACCAAAATAGGCTATGTCACAAAAGCTGTTTATAGCAAGATTAGTCACAGGAAACATCCGACACCCCCTTGTGCAAACCGTATGGAACTGTCGAATCCGGACTGTCCTTTTTTCTTTTTTTCTTTTTTTTTTTGTGGAATTCACCCTGTTTTTATGCAACTCCTGCAACAGAGGCTGGATTATTGCAGGGATTCTCAATTGCAAGCGTGAGCACACGTACTGTAGTGTCACTGTGAAATGGGGTTGGCTATTGTTACACTTTATATCTCTTCCAGTCGATCCTCTGGCGTAATTTTATATTGCCGTTGCCCTGCCCAGATCTTTTTTTTTTTTTTATATTCTTCCCCAGTATATTTTTATTGCTGAGGAGAGGTTCCAAATACAAAATATCTCGGTAATGTTACCTCATGCTGTCGGTCTCATTTAGCCTGAGATATTAAACATCTGTAGTGTGCACATGGGATCCAGACAGAGATCCATCTCCTCGAGAAGCCACTCCCGTCCTCCTTCCATCATCTCCTCTCTGGTCTCGTCTGCCACAACATTAGCAGCCTCCACGTTTATCTCAAAGCAGAGCTCTCATCGCTCTTTGTTCCCATTCCGTGAAAACTACTGAGTTGTGAGACATTAGGAGGAATCTGTCTCGGGCCACTGCGTCCCCTTTACTTGAATAATTTCCCTTATTTTTCATGGTTTAGAGTACAAAAGATCCGCTTTAGTCCCGTTAAAGGAGTCCATTTGGCTTCAAGAGTGCTGACACCCTCTGAATGAGTTGCACTTTCTCAAATACAAGCGCAATGGCTCACTTTTCTAGTAAAATCCATCCTTTGCATGTATAATTCAAATTCTTCAATGAGACTTTTACGCGTGCATGATTAATGCGCTCATGAAAGACGACATCGATCCTTTACTGGCTTCCAATTGCAGTTTCTTCTGGAGCTTTTGCTGATATACACACACAGTGTGTTTTTCCCACTACTCATTTGGCTCGCACGAGTGCGCACGATGCGGACTTGTGAACACACACTGAGACAACGCAAACGCCTGTTTTCCATACTAATGGCCTGTCACTTGAGCTACAATGCTGGACGCGGTGAGTCATATTTTAATCGGACTTGCAGGAAACAGGTGTTGGACACAATCACCTCATGACTAAGTATGTCCCATGACTGTATTGACATGAGTGCCAGGGACGTGCTTTATGACCTTCCACCTCCTGCTGCTTTTATGGCCAATCTGACACCGGAGCTGCGGCTCGGCTCTGGTTTCCATTGTGGCTCCACAGTCATTAGATTTTTAGGAGCTCTGAGATTGACTCATGAGGTCATTTCATGGTGGTCAGCCTGTCCCCAGAGTGGAAGCTCCCCCTCCTGATGAACCATCGTATCCCTTCCCATCTAACTCTTCCTCCGCCGCCCGCGGCTGCGCGTCAGTGAGGCCTGATCAGTTTGGGGCGAAATGAGGAGATTTGCTGGTGGAAATGAAGTGGTGACTCGCTCTGCTGCACCCCGTAATCACTTCTGGATGACCGTGTGAGAGAGAGTGAGTGTGTGTGTGTTATGATGTTCATTGTGTGGGGGTTTCCGCAGCTCTCGTAGCTTTGAGTCAGCATTAGCTCGTATGAGCATTTACACGCGGCGTGGACAGAAGGACGGGCCGCCCCCGTCGCTGCAGTTCCACACGAAACAGAAGGAAAAAGACAATCTGCTTGTTTCAGGAAGGCGTCTAAAGCTCCACGTGAAGGACGCGTCGGAGCTGAACACATGTGTCACGTCTCCCTGTCTTGTGTGAGCAAACGCTGGTGGCTGCATATTTGCTGCAAGACTTTTGGTGGTTCTCAGGAAAGAGGTGTGGATTATGATTTCATCGCCTTCCGTCGGCAGAAAGAAAATCCATTTCCCAGCATTCCCTGATGGCCTCTGTGGAGACTGTGGGCGAGAGGCCAGACAGGCTGCTGATGGTCTTTCAGCTGGACATACAGCTGAGTTTAGACTTGTGACTGGCTGTTCAGGAGGAATAGCCATTAATGTGGTTTCCGACGGAGCCAACTCTCCTCCGTCAGCCCACTAACATCCACTTCCACAGCATTGAGGGCAGCAGAGCACATGCACGCACCTTCCACGTGCAGCTCGGTCGCCCGTCACGCTGAGGGCCGCTCAGCATTTCAATTATTCTTCACAATATGGATGCATAACGTTCACGGCCATTCGGTGAGCCTCCTAACCATAAATCAGATGTTCACTCGGTGAAATGAGAAGCTGACTCAGGCAAGAGGAATATTTGCTTTCCATATCGTAAAGCAGGATTGCTGCTCCGCACTGCAGTCTGTGGCCCTTTTTTGGTTTGAAAATACTGAATTTGAAGAGCATCGACGCATTTTTGGGGCTTTAGTGTGGAAGAGTCATTTACGAGAGGACAAAATCTGCTGAGCAGCAGTAGCTGGTCATTCTGAATAACGGCCCGGAGTTGTTTCTTTCATTAGCACAACAGAAATATGCAGACACAGAGCAGATTTTCTGAGGTTCTTTTTTTTTTTCTGTCTGTCTCTCTCTCTCTCTCTCTCTCTCCCCTCAAGGAGACGCCGTTGCTACAGAGCTGGCATCCCTGACTGAAAATGTAAAAGGAAAAAAAAATATTCAATTTGAAACTGAATTGGAGACACATTGTGCGCTGTAATTGGGGAGTAAAGTAAGAAATTCTCAATATCACACCTTGTATAAAACAGTGTTCCAGGTGGAAGTCCTGCGGACTGTCATGGTAATGAAACAAGTCTAAGTTGTGGCAATTTCAAGGACATTTGTCATCATTTCTGTGCTCGGGAGGTTGGAGGGGACTTCTCGCGGTGCAGCTGGCGTCTGGATTTGAGATGGCTGCTCTGTGCGAGGCTGCAGGGAATCAAACGGCCCTTCGGTTTGTTGTAACTTCACACATTCCCCAGATCAATCAAGCCAAGTGAGATTAAAGTTAGATTACTTCCAAACGCCTCTAAAATTAGACCTAAACTGGCTTTCAAAGACAAAGGGCCATAAATGTTTTTTTCTATGTTTGGTATAATCTTCTGTGGCGCTTCTTTCCAAATGTGTCTTGGCCAAGTCTCCGCAGGTCGTCGCCAGCTCTGCTGCTGCTGCTTTCCTGGAGGTTTTAGCTTCCAGAACAGTTGAATTTGATTTATCACCAAGAAGCAATGCCGGTATTTATATGCGAAATAGACCTGAGAAAGGACTCGGACTCTTGCGCCGTAATGATCCGCTAATTCGGCCATCGGCTTGAGACTGACTGTTGAATTATGAGTCAGCGCCAGCGTGGAAATAAAGCAGAAATGAGCTATTTTAGTACTCCATACAGAGAGTGCACCATGCTGGTTCCAGCAGTGTTTATCTGTCAATGTCCCCTTTCAGACAGCACAAATCTTGTCAGCATTTGCTGTCCGACCACCTGCGGCATCTTCAGGCTCGACCTTCCAATTTGCATTTTCCTGTTTGTGTTTATTTTGTCATGATAAATTGGCTCTTTCTTTCTTTCTTTCTTTTTTGGCTGGATGCCACATGGTAAATGAATAAATCAACAGTCGCCCTGTGTGATCCTGCTTTCCAAAAACCTCATTCCAAACTGGAAGATTAGCAATATATCACCAAAACAAACATAAACAAGGATGGCCTTTCTTTCTGGTCACATCTCTCCCTTCTGTTATAGTCTGATCAGAAACATCAACAGGATTGAGGACTGCAAAAAAAATAAAATCTTTAAGAGAACCAGGAAACCAAAAAAACAACAACTTTAAGTTGGTTCTCAGTGGCACCGTTGCTGCAGCTTTTTATCTGCCACATGCTACAAACCGAGCGTGGCAGCCGTTTGCCTCTGGTGGCCTCCGGCTAATGAGCTCAAGTCTCCAGATGTTGGATCTGTCTGTGCCGTAGATCTCCCAGATCAGCGGTAAACCAAGCCTTGAGTGTACTGCTCCTTTTAACTTTCTCATCCTGAGGGAAATACGAGAGATTTGCTCTGCTCTTTGACACAAAGCCAATCATGCTTGAGGATTTCATCTCAACCTGATCCTGGAGGTGCTCCTGAGCGATATTCCATCTAAAAAGGGACAATGATTCATGACGGAAAACCCAGTCCCAGATGTGGGCATGCTCGGACTCATCGCGAGATGCTAATACCTAAATCCTCCAGTGCAAAAACGTGTGCAGACAATCCAGACTCGCCCTGACTCATAGGTTTGACACCCACAACAGAGAGAACCATTGTAAATGGCAAACATCAGGATGCTGGTGAACGTGGCCATTCCAAATTTCCCAATAATAAACGGCTCATGGTACCTGCTCACCTCAGAACAGTGGAAAGGTTCTGCCTGTTTCATCTGCTGCCGTGGTCCTCACAGTGACAAACGCCACCAGGTGGTTTCTGTTCTAAAAATACAACGGTGTGAGGGAGAAACCCGAGTGGACAGCTCGCTCTTTCGATGCAAATAAGTAAAATGATCATCTGTGGCGTTTGTCAGACCGGGGCTGATTTTCTAAGCTCGTCTCCCCGCTGACATCATTTGAGCAATTTGTTGTGTTTGTTTTCTGATGAGGAAATGCTCAGTGAACAGACGCATGGGACAGACCATAATGGATGAACACATAAAAGGTTCAGACCCCTCCAGTGCTGAGAGAACAACCACCCAATCACCATATACATAGATGGAGAAAGAGAGAGAGAGAGAAGGATAAAGAGAGAGAGGGAAAAGAGAGAGGGGATGGGGGTTTGCCGTCGAACTCCTGCAAATATGAGGATGGGAAGATAATAGAGCACACTAAGCAGGATGACTGAACATCTAAAATTACCAGTTTTTGTCTTTTTCTGACGCCTTCGGACGAATCGGGACCATAAGAGGAGACTCCAAAGAGCAAACAATGAAGGATCGCGTCTTTTTTGCGTTCTTTTTTAGACATAAGCCCAAGCGTTCTCCACCAGATCTTCATTTTTCGAAAAGGGAGGCTTTTTGAGTCCAGTTTCTCCTCGCAGTGAATCTACTGGATCAGACACGTCCATGGGAGGGCTGCCACAGACTTCTGCGGCGTACGTGCGCGCAGGGATGCCGTAGTTCTACACGAACCGCGGTAGTACTTTTATGGAAATTGCTTGGAAATTTCGCCTCAGCTGACAGACGCAGGCAGCAATAACAGCGCACTAAACAGACCCACGGAAGCCACCGACGGCGATGTGCGCGTCTCTGCAATAAGGGACTGATAAAAAGCAATAAATCCTCTTAAATAAACACAGCCGTTCCTTTTATGCGCCATGGGAGACGAGGCGTCCAACTTCGGGGGGAGCAGGACCGGTGCCTCATCACCAAAACCCGGGACTGGTGAGAATCTCGGCAGAGTTTCGGGGCTAAATTAAACCTGAGCAACCCCCCCAGATAGATTTTTTTCCTTTCTTTCTTTTTTTTTTTTTTTTTTGGACGACTTGTCAGTTCACCACTGTGAGAGTTTTTGATGTTAGTCCGAATCCAAGCTTCGGATCCGGGCTGTGCTGGACTTTGTCACTTTGATTTGTTCACTCAAGAGACCCGGTAGTAGAGAGGGACATGAAGTGTTCGGGTTTTGGCCTTGAAATAATAATCGGACACAACCGTATTATTTAGTCAATAAGTTCAAAGCGGATCTTTATTCTTTTTTTTGCACTATGATGGAACCGCCGCCGTGCTCGAAGAAGAGCCTGTCCCTGTCGCTCCCGGTTCCCCGGGAAGGACAGGCGACTCTGAAGCCCCCGCAGCACCTCTGGAGGCAACCCCGCACCCCGATCAAAATCAAACATAGGGGATACTCCGACACCGATCGGCATCACCACCGGCACATGGAGCGCTCCGACGCCGTGGACACGAGCGACCGCCCGGGACTGAAAAAGTCTCGAATGTCTTGGCCGTCTTCTTTCCACGGCACCACAAACACATCCATTGGAAACTGTGTCGGAAATAAACGGTAAGCATAAGACAGATGTGCTTTCCAAACATCCCAATAATAGCCCATGACAGCCCACAAGGCATATGCGTAAACGCGAGGGGGGGGGGGGGGGGGGGGCATTTTAACGAGTGCGTAATATCGCAGTGCGCCTGAAGGGTTAACCGATATGAAGCGTTTGCTATCGGGAGGCGGGACGCGTGGGTTTTTGGTGCTGATGCGTTATGCGTCTTTGGATAGATTGTGTCAGATGGGTATGAAGTGCAAACCTGCTCGCCCACTCGAAACGCAGGAGCAGCATCTGCACAAAGCAGTAACATTTTTTAAGAGCGTCCACATGTTCCGGTTGATGAGGCGCAGCCGTTTTAATGGCACCAGAGGTCTCGCGGGTGCGTCCAAGCGTGTAACGCGGAGATGTTGCCAACAGTCCTACCAACTCCAGGGCCTTTATCAGCTTGTTTTCAGAGGGGCCCAGCGGGCAAAAGGCCAAAACCTAAAACTCCTCTTTACAAGCATGCTTGACATTTAGCAAGGCACCGAATCGTGTACGGACCCTGACCTCTGACCTCTGACCTCCTATAGGTGTTGTTGGTAACATGTGGGAAGTAATGTGTCACATAGACCGCTTCAGATGGCAGCTACTTTCTGATTCGATGTGACAGGATCAATTTCTATACGTCAGGGTTTTGACTGGTAAGTGCGGAGAAAGCAGGGCGGCATTATGTGATCTCCATAACGAAGTCAGCCGATAAGTCATCCAGCATTTAAATCAGATTACAGAACACATGTTAATTAAATACCTTTAATCCAATTTGCTTGATTAAGTGAGTCATGGAAGATATGACTGATATGATTACTTTGGTTGTTGTGTAGTTTATCCTCATCAAAATCATGTATTTGTGCCACGCACTGATGTGTTAATACTGAGACATTCTAGTCGTAGGAACCCAGTCAGGATGGAGGGTTTTGGATTTTTTATTTTTATTTTAAAAAAGCAATCAGAGAGGTCAAGTTCTGAGAGAATGAAATAGATTTTTGTCCTTTTTGTGACCCTGAGATGTTCCAGCAAACACACGCTAAGCCCACACGTGGGAGTGTTTGTGGTGACGGTGGCCAAAAGCGTCTCTTTCTTCAGAAGCAGCCCGTTCAAACAAGGTGATTACTGAAATAATAACACATCTTGGTGGGTGTTGGGTCTCAAGGGGACTGCAGGCCTCCTATTTCCCTTCTCCTTGCTGTTATTATTTGCCTGCTTGGCTTTGTTTTATTTTTATTATTGCCACAGACGGCCCTCCTGGCATGCCCCCGGGAGCAGGGCCAACTCCAGCTGACCAGAGGACAGTGCGATTCGTATTCGAGTCCTCAGGACACGCTCAGAGGCAGTCCAATTTTCAGTGCGCGGGGAGTGACTCTGCCTGCCCTTATCTTACTGTGGGCGGCAAACCATGAGAGGGCACGGAGAGAGAGGGGGAGCGAGAGAGGGAGAGATAATTTGATTCCGACAAGCGCAATGGCGAGCGCTCGACCAGCTGGCTCTCGCTGTGCTTCTGCCTGTTTGTAGGTCTCAGCAAATCCACAAAGCGGTGCGTACGACCTGTGGGTGTTTACACCGCGCCGTACTCAGGGAGGAGAGTAAATGCTGTGTGTCATGAGCGGTGGTGAAAGGCAGCTATTGATGTGTAGGCTGTACACGGGCCATAGTCTGACCTGCAGCCCATATGGATTGGCATAGACCTCGATTAATCTGTGCTCATAGCAGTGGGAGGCCAGTGGGATTTCCGTGGCGCTGGTATTATTTTTCATTCTGTTCACACATTAGAGTCATCAGATATTCTGCCCCTTATGTCTGATGAGAGCATGTGCTGAGCTGGGTTTCCTGGATGATTCGTTTGCCTCTGACACCGGACGCTCTCCCGATGAGATTAGTACCGACTCGGCGCAAATTTGCTGCATTGTGTCGACATAACTGGAGAATGTTTGGACAGGAGGGGTGGGGGAACATGAGACTTTTGTTGTTGGAGAAAGTAATAAGTCTACTGGTCGGGCATTGATCGCCCCGGCGGGTGACCTTACTATCTCTAGGAAGCAGACCGTTCCATCAAGCTGGAGTCGGTCAAGACCCCTCCGTCCCTTCCCACAAATCAATCAGCTCGACAGCTGGGGCAGAAATTGTTTCAGACAGGAGTGAAAGAAAGGAGAGGAGAGAGGGATCGCACCTTTTACTGTAATTGATAGCCCGGCTTTGAGGCTGGAGTGCTCCAATCACTTTCCGGTGTTTGGATGGGTGCCGTAACAGATCGAACGTGGGCTCGCCGCCCTTCGGAGAAGCTTTTATACGCATCAGTTTTCACTAACCTACTTCTCTGCTCGTCATATTCCACAAAATGGCAGACTCGGTGTCAACCGGCTTTTCCCCGCAAGTGTCAGGACGTCTCTTCCCCTCCGTGTCTTTTGTCAGTCCTTTTGTCAGAACATGCTAATACGAGCGTATCAGTCATCGGGTCTCGGGCGCCGCTGTGGAAGTTCCCACTCAAAAATTGAATGACTGACACCAAACGAGTAACCGCTCTTCCTGCAATTCTGTTGCTATGGTTACTTGTTTAGAGCATTTGTTGAGAAGGTTTAATTTACCCCCTAAAAAGGCAAAGCCTGGAGACGTTTGCTCACCCTGGCTGTCTAATTTGTAAGTATGTGGCAGATCCCGCTGCATAAACACAGTGAATCGTGCGTTTTTATGGTGGGGGGGTGGGGGGGGGTGGGTGTTTTCAGAGCTGCAGTGTGACAGTGCTCGGTATTCTTTTTACTTCCCTGCAACAATTTTAAAGTAAGGTCTGTTGTGCTTCCTACTCTCACCCAGCCACCTCGCGCATCGCTGGGAAGCAGCGATGATTTACGAGCCGTTGCCGCCTCGCCCTCCTGACTGACCGGCTGCCTTAATAATTTAGTTTATAATGAGGTGCAGCCCCAGTTAATTACCGTTACACCTCTATTTTGTGTTAAAGATCAGAACAACCTTCACTCCGGCTGCGTCGCTTCTCATGCGACAGGAGTTATTCCAAACAACGGGTTTAAGTAATCGACCTCTTATCTCATTTGTGTAGTAGAAGCATCTGTTTAAGCTACAGATTGCTCTCTTCTGTGAATACATTGTGCCTTTTCACGAGTCTCACAGCTAATTAGTGTCTGGAGGCGGTTCATGTACTGGAACAACGCTCACTATTGGTTGGCTCACAGCTCGCAGAGACCTCGGGTAAAACCCCTCCAAGAGCCTCGCTGACGGATTTCCACTGACACCAAACAGGCTGTTTTCTTAAACGGAATGCAAACAGCTTTCAGTCAAGGCTCCGCTTTATATTTGTTGTATTTGTTCACTCAGATGATCCGCCGGTAGTCCTGTTTAGCACAATCCTGCGAATAAGCAGCAAACCTTGGCTCTTTTGCCTTTTAATTAATTTCACACTGAATCATCTTAAACTGGCGGCACCACTTGTCCGGTCACTTTATTTACTGCTGTGTGGTTTTGTCGAGAGCAGATGGGCAGTCTTCCCAGAAAGAGGAACCAAAGTTGTTCCCGGCTTCAAATATCCGTGTTGCTCAACAAATCCACTTATTTCACAGGCCCAAATATCTGCTAGTTTGGCACATCTGATGCGCACGTATTCGTCTCTGAACCCTCCTTAGTCAGTGCTGCGTTCATGTCCATTAAATCCCCCTGGAGGCATCTGCGAAGGGAGAGAGTCAAGCTGCGCTTTCCTCTGTTGCTCCTGACACCTGATTGGGACATTTGTTATCTAATGATCAATAATAATGTAGTTTGAATCTGGGCTTTTGTCTGTGGAAATCACAGACCTGGCTGTGCATTGTCTCCGCTTGGCCCTCTTCCCCGTCAGTGATTCCTTTCAAAAATGTAAATGGGGGGAAATCGATTCCATCTCCATTTCTCCTCTCTTTCTCTGCCAGTTGTGTGGTCTGGATCATCAGATCCCCGTAGTTTATGAGCTACCCTCTGCTAATCTCCTCCCTGCTTATAGCGACATTAAACACACTCTCTCATCATAAATATATCATCTTGTCCCACTCGCCTCGCCTTGGCCACCGAGATCATCAGCTGCTTGCAGTGTCTCTCCCCCTTGAAGCCATATCTGAATCTCAAAGCTTCATATCCCCTGTTGGAAGAATGGACTGTGCAGCCCTGATAGTGCACTGCAGAGACCCATCTCTCGATCTTCTACTCCTCGGAGGTATTTTATAGTGATGTTATTTTTCCTTCTTCATGCTCTGGCTGTTACCTGAAATATCAGGCTTCGAGGGCGGACGACAGGCCGCCGTAAAAGAAGCGCTCAAACAGACATGGACATCAAAGCCGAGTCTAAATTTAAAGGACACAGCTAATAACTGTGCTGTGAAGTGAAATGACTCACTGAAATCATCCTGTGAGAGATAATGGGATGATTGGCAAAAATTAAAGCTTTTAAAGCCACCCTCTGCTGAAAATCAAATTTTAGGCCCCGTTAACGTGTCCATCACTGGATTTCTTTGTGCTAACGCACGCACGGCGGGGATAAAAAGGAAAAAACAGCAGAGGCCACGGGTGAGGATTTTCTGCCTTTTTTAGAAATATTTTTTCTGGAACCATCTAATAACAGGCTTGGGATGCAACTTGAAAAGTTGTTTTCAAGTATTGGTGGGAGCAGTTACCATTTACCACCGCGACAGGAACTGCAGGGTGGCATAAGCCAGTCTGACCATAATGTCATGTGACCTCAAAGTATTGATAGGCATGTTGTTCATTTGATGCTAGCACTTAGCTTAGTTAAGATGCACTCACCGGATGCTATGAGCACCGAGGTGTTCAGTTCATGAGTAGGATTTTCTGCGGGGCATGATTTCTGTGCTTTTTCTGAAAAAAAGTGCATTATTTAAACAGGTTTTCCTATGAAAATGCTTTCTTCCCCTGTTGTTTTACCCTAGAATCCATCTTCTAGCGCCATTAGAGCCCATGAAAGGTGTGTTCGAAGACACAAAACTGGCTAAATTAGGAAGATTCATCAATCAGCGTTACCTGACTTCTTGTGTTATACACTATAATGTTGGTAAATGGAACTGTGTCATTATGCCAATAGCATTGTCTGAATTGAACATGAATTTGTCACTATATTTGATTTAAAAATATATAAAGTAAATGGTAAAGCCACATCAGGCCAAAGCATAAAAAAGGATCCATTGTTTCAGAAAATATCCTAGAAGATTTTCGATTTCAAGATGTGCACAAAGGTGCAATCGGTTTCTAAAAAACAAGTGGCACTCTTTACCGCCCGACAAACTGCCCTGCTTCAACGACTGTCACCTACACCAGCGTGTGGTGGTCGCTGCTGCTGCGGCACGCCGTGACCCCTCTGCGATGACAACTTCCCCGAAACGCTTCGGGCCCGTGTCTTCATGCAAGCCCTTTGAATGATGGAGACTGACAAACCCTCTGTCAGCTGCACGTCAGTGCGGCACACACGCACGCACGCGCGTGCGCACGCACACACGGCAGAAAACAACAAACAGCGTACGACTGTCAAGCAGAGCGGGATGTCACACTAATGCGAGGTGTGTCTGGGGAGCCGAGTTCTTATCAAAGACTCGCAGCAAAATCGCTGCTGAAGTTCAGGACGGAGGGCTGCTCCTGGAGAACAACACCTTCCATGGAGGCACAAAGATGACTGCATGCTTGTTCAACCCGCTGAGCTCCCACTAGCAGACCCCCTCCAGGGCAACATCCCGGCCCACTGTCAAGATGTCAGCCTGACTGATGAATATGACAGGCGCATGTCATTAAAGCACATTCAGACTTTAACATTTCCTGGTCCAGCTGTTGGCCTGTTGGTCCGGAATAGAAGGAGACAAGGGAACGGAGCATATTATTAATTCACCTCTCATTCGCTTGCTTACAAGGCAGGCAAATACCAAGTCAATACGACTGTGTAGAGTCGTTACTCAGCTGCGACGGAAGCAAACGCGCAGTCCTTTATGCGGGCAAATGGTTTCTGTTTATATCAGTAATTCTATCGAAGCAATGCATAATTAAAGAGGTAATTATCACAATGTTAAATACTGTCGGATGAGCCCTGAGCGAGGAAATGCGGGAGCAGCCCCCAGAATCTATTTGCATGTTTATTATTCAACCCAAGCTATTGACTTGGATGTTTTTGGATTGTTCTCCGTTGTGACATTTTATTTTCTGGTCCAGAAAGATGGTTCTTAAGTGGTCCTAAGCAGTGCTATTTGGGCTGCTTTTAGTGTAGCTCAATTTAATATAAGAGAGACCAAAAAATAATAACGTTTTCCAGGTCCATTTAGTTCCACCAGACATCTAATTTGCACAGTTAAACAAGTAATATACAAAAACCATCAGCCATTTCACTGTTTAAATGTCACTGTAACAACAGTCATGATGATTAGTGCACCTGAGAATACGGCTTTAAAACAGACAGATATTCCACCGGTTCCCGGGAGTCTGAGCAGGACACAGCATAAATATTTATTATCTTTTGGTTAAACTCTGCCTCTGTGCACCAATTGTCTCGATTAAACCTGCACTAGCGTGAGGGGACGACTTGTCCCCCCGCTGCTGATGCTACCTGATGACCGTGGTCCTCCGCCGCCGTCATCAGAAGCCCAGCGGCTCCGCGCGGCTCGATGCATAAAGGAAATAAATAGTCTCAAACCCTCTCTCTCTCTCCCTTCATGCATTCTGCTGGAGAGCATAAAACCATGACTAAAGTCAATGAGGGTGCGGTTTAAAGGAAATGGGGTGTACTTGGTGGGACTGGGCAGGTGGGATGTCACAGGTGGAACACGAGAGGATGTTCCCTATGGAGGGAAACAGGCATGGGAGGAACCCACAGAAGTGATCTCTGTGTAAAAGCAGAAGAAATAACTTCCCATTTAATATAATGATGCCATTATTCCGTGAGTCACTAACAGGTCAGCAGTGGCAGATTTTAATAATCTATTTCCATATATATACATTATCATATAAGTAGACAGATACGTCCTATAGTGTATTTGACCCTAATGCATTAATTCACTTCAGTGATATTCATAATGGCGCTGGGTGCTGGTGCAATTCCCAATTCCAGTCTTCATTTTTAAGTCTAATCAGTCTGCTCCCTGCAGCTGCCGTAGGCGGCGGGCAGGTAGTTCCCCAGACCCGTATTACAAAACCAAGAGGTGAGCGCGTCTCGTCGGACGACATCGTGCCCGTCGGGTTTTCCGTTTTTACTCGATCCTTTTCGAGACATCAACTCAAATCTCCAAACCATTAAGCCATCGTTGGCAACTCATTTGAGATTCTGATTCACTCAAGCAAAAGGGATCGTGAATTGTCATTCACTCCACACGCTGCCCAAAAACAAGTCGGAAGCCTACCGACGATCAACGCAGCTCCCACCTGATGACGATCTACAGACGTACTGCACGTATGCGCTCTAAATGCTATAGGACACAGACTCTGTATGATGTCCGGCAGAGTCACAGTCGATCCGCCGATCCCAATCAGGTTTGAACTTTGGAAAGGAGAGATTTGAAATTTGAAAGGTTATTTCAGGGAGGAATAAAAGGGGGGATAGCAAAAAAAACCATACAGATGAAAACACTCCTGTTTGAGCCATAATCCTTCCGCTGGAGAAGGATGAGAGGATGAAAGTGTTCATTCCTCCAATCTCCAGTTGGAATCTTCCTCCCAGGCTGGAGGTGGCACCCGCCTCCCTTGAGAGCCACAGTTGCTGCATCTCAGAACGTCACGTTGGGCCACGCATCGGGGAAGTCATGAAGTGATATTTCTATCTTTTTTAGCGACTCTGATGCGATTATCCCGCGACATTTAATTTTAATGACGCAGCTTTCAGCATCACTCAGGATGAAGCACAATTTGCGTCGCCCAAGGATCCTGAATTAGATTGAGGTGGTTTGCCAACGTCCACCTGTTATTTCCCGTCCCGTCCTCTGACAACTAAACGTGCAATACCCACGTTATTGACAACAGATGGTGCACGCTCATTATTCATGCTGCCCCTTCGCTCCTTTAAAAAAACAATAAAGGCAATAAAAGAGAAATCCATCAAATCAGATGTGGTTGAAGGAGAGAAAAAAACAAACTGGCAATCCGTCTCAGTCACAGCAAGAGTTTTGCAGGACTGCTTGATGGCTTTACATGCAGCGTGGAGCAGATGATGATTTATGGCCGGCAGGAGGTGAGCCCGCCTTTCTGCTTTAATAAAGAGGGGTCCCAGCTGTCTGACCTCTACCTGTGTGTGAGTGTAAGCGGCCATTTCTGAGGAGCAGCTGTGTAGGTCATTTTCAGCCGTTTGGAGGGCAGAGACGGGTGAAAGAAGCGTGTCTTGTAGGTGCCCACTGATCTCCATCTGAGCTATATTTTTCAATTACAGGTGTGTTGCTTTTTGAAGATTAGGGATTTATTTTTTTTTAATTCGTTTTTGTGACAGGATTCAAGTGGAAACACTCCCGGGACCCCATTTTTGATGATGGTGAAATAGACTGAGAGAGTATTTTTCTCTCAACAAAAGCAAAGTAATTAACACCATGATGGCTCCAGTCTGAGGCTTCCCTTTCTTTCATTTTTTTTGTTGTGACTGCATCAAAGGGCTTTTTGGGTTATTACATGTGTGTATTGGGAGTTCCGTGGTGAGACCTTTCTTTTGAAACCCGAATTGAGTCCTGTCTCACGTTGGACAGCTCTTCCCTGCAGTCTCTCACTTTGTTGCATTTTTCTGTCTTTTTCTTTCACCACCTGAACGCTGGGCGACGCCATGCGGAGCTGCTTCCACGCCAAACATCTAATCCTCGTGCGCGTTTGCATCGAGATTCTCTGATACTTCATGGAAAGTGAATAAAAATTCAAACCAGAAAATTCCATCCTTCTTTTTTTCTTGGGTGGTGGGGGGGCTTCCAGTGAAACGTCTTGATTTGATTGTGGAGGAAGGAGAAAAGCTCCCAGACGTGACTTGCTTTAATAAACGGCGGCCCCCCGAATCCACTCCCGTGCCTCAAACAGGTGCGATGAGAGAAAAAAAACGACGTTAGTGGAAGGTGTGAGGATAAGGAGAGCGGAGAGGAACAGAAGGGAAACGGGGCAAACATGGAAGCGCGCATTTGTCAGGGGAATAGAAAAAACGGAGGGAGGCTGTCGTCCTCCATTGCCGCTAAATGTGTGTTTTGTCACATCAGATTTGATGCTAGACCACTCCACGATAGGTTGCCTCCCTCGTCACTTGCGGCCGCAGTTGCACGAGCCAGTGATGTTGTACACGAAAGTCAGCCCTCCTCCCATACAGAGTGCTATAAATAGGGGAAGAGAAGCCCGAGGCTCTCACTGTAATGAGATTAAACCAAACCAGCCTCAGTTCCCAGTGTTTATTGAGCTTTATTTCAGTTTCCATCCTGCATCTCAATATGTATACGGCAGATATTGAGTGTGGCTGCCGCGTGCCGAGTCCATGTCGGAACATTATGTGAAAATAATGTGAAATACTTGTGTGCGTGCGAACGTTATGTTCCATTTTGAACCCCTGCGGGGCACGACACATCTCCTGAAGATGTGTTCTTGGTGATGGGGAAGGAACCATGATGGCGTCACGAAAGCTCCGACCGGTGGAATTCCACGCTTCGCTCCCTGACTTTTCCGCATGAGGCCTGTCTGTAGCCACCAGCGGATTAGCGACACTTCCGCACGCTGCAAGTGTGTTGTGCGATGGCGCCTCTGGATCTGGCGCCGTCGAAGGCACGCGTGGCGGCGTATTGGCTACGGTGGCCGCACGTCTCGCGCGGAGGCTCGCGCGAGGCGGAAGGCGTCTGGGGACATGCGGAGTGGGAGACGTCCATTCTGTTTGGACATGCTGCTGATTCTCACAGCTCGGCTCCGACGGTTCAGAGGTCTGCTGGAGTCTGGGCGCCTCTCAGGCTTCATTAACCAGCTCAGATCCTTTTCCCCACCAGTTTCAGGGAGTCTTTACCCGCAGCTTCATGCGATTCTCTCTGTATTAATATATAATCCGTCTCCATCCTCACCTCTCGCGGCTGGCAGACCCACCGACACGATGCGTCCGTCAACATTTATTCGCCTTTTATTAAGGCAAATACATTTATTTATTAAGCACCTTTTGGCTTTTATTTATTCCAAGTGAAGCAATCTTGGGAAATGTCAGCGGTCTTAAACACGCGCGAGTCCAGGTCGGCCGACACAGTCGAGCAGTTTGGGATGTTGGCGTGACGTGAAGCGAGGGGACAGGAGAGGCCCGACTGAGACGGGAAAGATTTTTTGTGGCATTTTCAGGAGAGCACGAGGGCAGAGTACAACGCCAGGACAAAAGTGATGGACAGACTGACTCATCAGACGAGCATGTCGCATGAGGCAGATTCAGGACTGATGTAGATCCTCCAGATTTTCCTCAGCAAGCTTCTCTGACCTCCATCTTGGATAATCACACAGATTTATTTCAACTGTTCCTTAACTAACACAGTTCTCAGCACTATCATTATAGTCAGAGGTCTTCTAACGGCTTTGTTGTGCCATTTAATCCATGTATTTATGTGATCTGTAGTGAAATCAGCAACCAAAATATAAAATGCTGATTATTTTTACTGCAGGTTTCTTAATGATGCGCAGTTATGGTTAGTGGATGTTTTTAAAATACTACACTTTAACTTCTTAATATGATTTACCAAATTCTACTTTTTTTCCCCGCTAGCCTGAGGCTGCGCTGATTTTTATGACTTTCACGACTTTCCTGTGAGTAACACATCATCTTCGGCACCAGCAGACGGCTATTTTCAGTGGAAAAGCTCAGAAAGACAATTTAAAGCCACCACAGACGAAACCCCGTGGTAAACAGGGTGAGTGTGTGATGGTGCGCCCTAGAAAAACAAGCACATCAGCCACTGGAGTGAAAGAAATCCTAAGTTTCTGTCAGATGGGAGAAGAAAAATTCCAAAAATCTCTCAAGCAGCTGCAGCTATTACAACTGGTATCCCTCAGGGACAAACAATCAAATACAGTAACTTTGGAAGGAGAGCAGGTCATGAGCTTGAGGCCGATGAACAGGTCCTTTAGAATTAATTCTAGCAAAATTTGCTCTGAAGGGCGTGGAGGAGTGACTCACCGGAGCAGTGGAACATTTAGCTGCCGAAGATTTGGTATTTCCTACAGGTGCCTTCGGAAACAAAAGGATCAGCAAACATTCCAGGAGAAATGCGGTGGGAAACTCAAATAATTGAGCAAATGCCTTTCTATCAGTGTCCGACCGCGTGTTTGTGGACGTGTCGGCGCAGATGTCCTCGTCTCAGACTCCAGGTTAGCCCTTCTTGCAAACCTTAATATGGCTCCCGCTTTGGCCTCGCTTACCGTCGGTAAACGAACTGGCGGGAAGCAATTCACCGACGCGCTCCCTTTTCTCCAGTGACCGATCCTTCAAAGGACAATTTAGAGCATCAAAGCCAAATGGACCGTCTCGCTTTGTGTTCAAATCGACCCTCCACGCTTCCTCGCTCAGCTGCGCGCTGCCCAACACTTGTTTTTGCACCTCATCCCACCACTAATTATCAATCGTTCCAGGGTAAAACGCGGCCGGCCATCTTCGGGCCGGGGCGATGTGTATGACGAATGGAGTGTCAAGGCCGCTTATCGGTCTGTCTTTCACTGAATGATCAGATTAAATATGCCTGACCTGGAAAAAGACAGATAGACAGATATATATATATATATATATATATAATATATATATATATATATATTATATATATATATATATATATAGAGAGAGAGAGAGAGAGAGAGAGAGAGAGAGAGAGCGATGTAGCACTCCGCAGTGACACAAAGGTAGCTCTGAATGACTCACTCATGCTTCTTTTATTTCTTTCCAGTCTGGGTTAAAATAAGAGGCCCCGCCATCCCAGCCTGCTGTGAGGGAGTTACAAGCTCAATCTCAGAGAGATCGGGGGATGCACTAAAAATACCACTTCTTGTGTGGGCTTGGACTCTGGGAGGGACTCGGGGTGGGGAGGGAGGGAGAGAAGGAGGACTTATGGATTTCTGCACAACAGTCTGGCTCCATCACATCTCCACCATCTCTCAGCACGTCTCCTTCCTCGCGATTGTGCGCTCTGATTAGGTTTTGTGTGCACTCTCTAGGAATGCTGGCCAGTGCAATAAATAAAATAAAAAGCCCCAATCTTGTTTATTAACCCCCAAATCAGCTCAATACCATCTTGTTAACCCCCCTCAGCCTCCCATCACGTCGCCCAAAACGCCATTAAACAGTAAAAGCAAATCAATATCAGCGTGTTTCCACTCGGCTGCAGGACAATTACTCTCCCCATCGAGGAGTCTGCTTCTCAACTCCCAATTAATCCGGATGTTGCTAAAAAAGAGCACTAATACAACATGTCTGTCCATCTGTCAGCTCTCAGTCCGCTCCCCAGTGAAACCGATCCATCTGTTTTGGTCCGACTCTGGTTTCCGCCACAGCGGGGAGAAGGAAAGTGGACCTGAAATGTGCCTCCGGGGTGAAACGATGCTCTCTGTCTCTATGTTTGGGTATTAGAGCGAAAGCCAGGTGTGGGGAGTCACGATCTGTTGAGACTTAACTTCGACACTAAATGGCCTCTGGGGGCGCAGAGGGGATTTACATCTAAAGGAGGAAGGAGCTCCATGATGGAGACGGAGGAAAAGCTAAAGCAGAAAATGCAAAATCTGCTTCCACCGGAGCCGGGGAAGCCCGGATCGAGTCGCAATTAATCATATTGTGCATTTCCAGAGTTAGACGTGCGCGAGCGAACTCTTAGATAAGCAGGAAATTTTAAAAAAAACAAAAAAAAACAGAAGGAAAACAAAACACAAGATATTCCCGGCTGCTCTTGACCTCGATGCTCTGATTCTGAGAAAGTGCAGCAGACAACAGCAAAATATCCTGCAGAGAAGTAGTGCAGCCACCGAAAGGTTTCTCATTCCTTTGGTTGGACGCCAAGGCGGCGAGTGCAAGGCTAAAGTCTTGACTTGGAGGCATTCCGAATAGCTTATTGTCCCCCCCCCCCCCACCAGTAAAAAGTCTCAAGAGGACTCAAGCGAAGCCACTAGATGTTTGTCTCTCTCGCATTATGATGCAGGTGTTTCTCTGGTGTCCCACATCACAGTTGGGTTTGGGATTCTGAACCAGACTCTTAACCCAGATCCAGAATCTCTGGAGTATACAGGCGGCACAACAAGCGCGTGGAAGCGACGCGTCTGTGCTGTGTGCAGCAGACCGTGGCGCGGAGACGAAGCCCGGCAGGCGTCAGAAGCGACGCGGCCACCAGTGACAGGAGGGGCTGCGCTCCACCTGAGGAGGGACTCCTGCGTCCCATCCCAAGTTCAGGCATCTGCTGATGCTGACGCAAAGTGGCGGGCGGAGAGAGCGCGGAGCATGGAAAGATCCAGAGAGAGGCAGAGCTCAGGTGATGATGGCGGGAAGGGGGGGGGGAGATCTGTGAAGCACTCAGTCCATACAGAATTCATTTAGTGGAGTGCATTAATGGATTAAAGGGGTTGCTGCTTTTCTGGCTAAATCTTGTTGCTGCAGAATGGGGAAAAGGCGGATTTTGCCATCAGCTAGAGCTCCCATAGAATAAATTCCTGCCTGGTGGCATTTGTCAGGTGTGGGATTGCGAAGGGATCCCTGGAGATTCTTTGCCAAAGCCGTGTGTTGCACACCGAGGCCGGATCTCACGGTTCGGTGCCCCGGAGGAGGGTTGGTTTTCTGGTGGGGCTGGAAAATCTTCCTTAATCCGCGGCTCTATGATCTGACTGTGCACAGCGGCGCTCCAAATGGGCGGAAGAGGCCGACCGTCGTGTGGGGGGGTGACATTTAGAAGGATTAAGAGGTGTTTAGATCAGGAGTTAAATTAAATAAACAAAAAGAACCTAATGAAATAGTTGTAAAGCCAGCAGGAGCCGCTCAGATTCCATTTTCTGTAGCTCCTTCCAGCATTGTTGAACTGACGAGCAGGTTTTGGATTCTGATAGCTTAGCTGTCAGCTTGGGGGGGGGTTGAAGGTGTGTCTTTTCATCGGCGAGAGACTTCTTTTCATTTTCACTGGAGAGCAAACTCGTGACTCACTCGGCGATGAATGCATGAAAAGTCACACGTGTGAAAGTGGATCAAGGAAGCGGCCTCTCAATCCCAACATGGGTGATACGCTAATAAGATGATGCGACAATCGGCGGTCACATGAGCCCTCTTGTTCCGATGACTGTTCTTGCTCCAGGAGCTGTTTTCTCCCCTCCTCCTGCATATGCGTCGCCGCTTCGTCTCCCCTCCTCTTCCAGGCTCCTGAAGCTCTCGGGGGCCAGATGCTCTCTCCTCGCCCATGTGGCGCCGTTCCAGCTCTTTCCCTTCAGAGCTTCTGACTCTTGTGTGCGGCGCTGGAAACGTGGGCAGAAGGAAGCAAGTAAATAAATGGAAGCGTGCTTGGACACATCTCTCTTGAGATTGCCCAGGAGCAGCAAAGGGCAAGCTGGGGCAAGCGATGTGACATGTGACACGGGTCAGTTACAGCCCTTAAAAGCCTGAGCGGAGCCTCGTCATAAAAGCCACGACGTGCATGATCCTCGCGTGATTTGAAAGCGGCAGCAATTTTATGGTCAGCCTATAAAAGCAGCAAGCTTTCCCAATTTACACGTCCCATCTCTCTTCTGCCCACCCCGTCTTTACTGCCGCCCCCACGCTGGTAGCAATCAGCCAGGTGCTAAATGCCTGGATGAGGCAGCTCATGGATGACTGGGGTATGTATACTGGGTCATGTGTGCACACGTTTTGGGGAGGGGGGGGGGCTGTTGAAATTGCACGTGGAAATAAGCATCTGTGGTCGGTTGGCAGAGGAGGAAGCGGAGGCAGGAAATAACTGTCATTCTCCACAGAGGCTGTGGGCTCAGGCGTGTGCACGTGGACTCACGCAGGTTAATCATTAACTTAGCCAAGTCGAGGGAACGAAGAAACGGGTGATTAAATCTGTGGTGTTTTTTTTGTTTACTGAACGGAAGTAATGAATGAGGGCTGGATGAGCCCCTCGGAGAGTCCTGATTAACAGCACAATGCAGCGCGATGGAGCCTCAAAGTAGCCGACTGTTGGGAAAATACTGATCCAGCAGCAGCCCTGTGTGTGTGTGTGTGGTGTGTGGGGGGGGGGGGGTAGAAAAGAACTGATTAGGAGAGGTCAGTGGAGGGGATGTACCTAAATGTGCTCTATGGGCTCATGTGGTCTTCTCGGCTTGAAACTAATCGCAGCATCGACTTCAGGCTCCAAAGCACTTTGAGGCCGCCGGCTCTAATGATGTGAAACTAAGCTCCGCCTCTTCGGCCACAGAGCCGCAAGAGGAAACGCCGGGAACCAACGGATGCCCGTTTTCAGGTTTTATTCCACTAAACTGGCCCCAAAGAAAGAGCCCATCCTGCTCAAATACATGTCAGCTTGACTCTGCACAGCCGCTGCACATGCAATCAACAAGCCGTCCATTTTCCGAGTCAGCGGGCGTATCTGTCGGCCGAACAGGGCCAACCTGATCCTCCATGTTGCAAATGACCTTTACTGTCCAGCATATGGGCAGTAGAGGTAAAGCGGCGTGTTTTTTTAATGTTTAACCTTTACCTGTACATCTTCATATGGCCCACAGAGTTTTCAATTTGTGTTATATAAAAGGCCGTGATGCGTGTGTGTGTGTGTGTGTGTGGGGGGGGGGGGTTCACAGGGGAACGTTTATTGCATCAAATGAAAACATGGCTGTCGTACAATCCAGTGGAAGGGTAAAATCTTTTAACTGCTGCTCACGAGGCCGGTTGGTAGACGGCTGCTCCGGCTGGGTTTATGTGAATTATTGACTTTAATGTCGCGTCTGTTCCTGGCAGTCTCTCATTTTGATCTACTGGCACAATCAGTGCGTATTTAATTCAATTAGTGACGTGATTAATTTAGCCCGGGTTGAAGTGATTGCCTGTTGACCGGCGCCACCCCGCCGTGCGTCACCTCTGCGCGCCACTGTTGCCGCCACTCTCAGACACACGCGGCTTGTTTCCACCCAACAGCGACCCGTCACCCTCACGCCGGGGGAGACGGCCCCTAATCCCTCCAACCGCCATCTTATTTGTGTGAGAAGTGAGCGTCATGCGGCGTGAAGTGAAGGAAGAGGTTGCAGGTGCGGTTATTTCGACTGCGTTAGAGAGCCACTGATCTAGAATCACCCTGGAAACTCACTCTGATCTCTCCTCGTTAGCGGGATATTTAAAGATGCTGTCGTTCTCGTCTTTGTTTCCTCTCCTCTCCGGGTTCAGTTGTCCACTGTGTTTTTTGGACAGTATCATCAAAGAAGCCCTCGTGTTTCCATCTATAGCTTTGGCTCTGACGTGCATCGGCGAGCCAGCCAGCTCAGGTAGCAGGCCGACATGAAACATCAGCTTCAATGCGCCCGCTCTCCAACCTGGAACAGACAGTTTGTTATCTTCCCTAAGAAGCAGCCAGTCGGCTCGTACAAATCCTCATCCTCTAAAAAAAAACCCCTCTGATCATCCCGTCATTGTCCACGGCGACACACTCCAGGGACGCCACTCGCGTAATGAAGGAGAGAGAGCAGCTCACCGACCGGCTCATAATCAGCATGTGCGTGCCTTTTTTTTGTGTGTGTGTGTGTGTGGTTGTGTGTGCACGTGCATCTGGGTTTTTACAGGGAGTGAAAACAAAGGAGCTTTGGCATTAAGGCTCATCCGAGTGTCCATCCATGTGTGTGTTTGTGTATATGTGTGTATATATAGATGTTTGTGTGTGTGTGTGTGTGTGTCTCGTTTTGAGATCTTTCTCCAGCACTTATTGAAGTGGGAGTGCGTATTTATCCGTCTCCTCGTCAGTTCTCCAGAGACAGTAACTGTGAATAGTAATGCCTGGTTTGTTTCTGTCTCCCTTCACTGGAAGGTGTCGCGCTTCAAACAGGCTCCACGCGAGGCTTTTTGGTGCTTTTTTCCAGAACCACTGCCCCCCCCCCCCCCCACCCCCCCGCACATCGCACGCCAGCGAAAGTCACCGTGTATTCGGGAAGGGGGTGTGTGGGGAGGGGGAGACCGAGAAAAAAGGGTAAACTGTGGTGTAACGGAAGTCAAGAGGAGAAAACTGCCTGTCGAATTATTTCATTTTTCCTCTCCTGAGGCTTTCGGGAGCTCGTGGGAAGGTGAAAAACACTGAATGTGTGCAGCCGGCTGTGCTTTTATTTACATTTTTACATTTATTTTGCAGCTCTGGCAATGGGAAAAAAAGAGAGGCTGAGGGAGAAGCAGATAGTATTCACAAGTCTGTGCAGCGTGTGTGTTCAAATGACGGTTTGAACAAATTCCCTGTTTTTACAGGCAGACACACACAAACACACACACACACACACTCTCTCTCTCTCTCTCTCTCTCTCTCACACCTGCACGAGTCTCATCTGTATTCTGAACGCAGACATAAAGTGTCTGAAGTGGAGTTTCTCCAAGCAGATAATTAAGAATTAGATCTGTTAGCATCTTTTTTTTGAAAGCATAATTTTCCCCCAAAAATTCCGATTTCTTTCAGCAGTTAACTTAAATGGACCCGAAAAACGCTCATTAGGGCGCTAGCTCCTGATAAACGACGCGCGTCGGCAGCGGTTCACGATGGCCTGCTGCTGTGACACGGGAAATTAAAGCGGCGGTTCGCGTCTTAATGGCGGCCTGTCAAACGTGCTTGAGGTTGACGGTTCAGTCGACGCCGCTGACAGCTGGCGAAAACTCGCTAATGAGCTCACGTCGCTCTTAATGTTTGTCTAATTCAGTCACAAAAATGTGGAACCTTTTAACCCAAACCTCCGAACTGTTACAGCACCGCGCTTAGGTAAGGCCATGACTAGCCATCCACCACTTCCTCTCTGCACAGGAAGTTGCTCCAGACGTTGCTCTATTATGTCGTTAACCAGCTGCCGCTAATAAATGGTCTAATCACAGCCGGACAAACACGATCAGAAGGTGAAACCTCTCCCGATTGATCGGCTGAGGTAACGACTGCCGTTCTGGACGCGTCCAAAGGTCACCGACGGAGGATGAGGCACAAGCGTGTCCGCCCCCGTCAGAAGGCCGAGCAGGGACGGAGGAGCTGTTGATGTCAAAATACCAAATGTTTTGGGCGCCCATCTGACGCTGTGTTTACTGGAACATGTAAACATTGACACCCCCCCCCCCTCCTCCCCGCCCCCGCTATCTTCCAATCCTCGCCACACACTCTTGTTTGTTACTCTTTTCTAGCGGCTGTTCAGCGACTGATCGGACTTCCTGTTGCTGCAGAGGAACCCGTGTGCGCAGAGATAAGGCTAGTGGAAGCGCGCGCTTGCGCGGGGCAGATGGGGGAGGAGACGACGAGTATCAGATAGAAATTGAAGGGCAAACGGCTGCCTAATTAGGAAATTAGCAGAGATCACTGCGGGTTGTTTGCGCAGCCTCTCAAGGGCAGCGAAGGTGAGACAGACACGGTGCAGAGAGCCGGCGTGGCCCCGCGTGGCCCCACAGACGCGGCTGAGGTGGAGAAACACCAGAAGAGCTCCTGGGGGAGGCTGCCTGCGCTGAGGCAGACACAAAACCTTAAACAAACCGGCAGGCACGGATTAAGGAAACCTGCGTAAATCCATGGAATAACCTGAGGATGTGAGAGGAGGTAACTGGGAGTTGAAGCATCTGGGAGGAGAGGGGGGGGCACGGGGCAGGATCTGCATGCTGATGCACTTTGACTCCTGCAGCAGGGCCGAAGGGAGGATCTGGGGTCGCTCCGGATTGGGGACAGATCGCAGCACCTGTCTCGGGTTGCGTTGGCCTCAAGTGTCATGTGACACGCTCGGGAGGCGATGAAGAGGAGCGGGACGCGGGCGAGCGCAGCCAGGAGCCACTTTGAAACCACGGCCGGGGGGACTTTTAACCGGTCAGCGATGAGTCAGAGGAAGCTGACACGACAGCTGGGGCTGTCGGAGGGCCCCGAGGGGCCGCCGCAGGCGCCTTCTCTCGCCTCACCCGTGTCGCCGGTCGAGCTGCCCCGCGGGCCCCCCGGGGGCTGCTCTCTGTTTCGCCGCATGAGGATGAACCGCAGCATTCAGGAGCGCCAGCGCTCGTGTCACCGTGTCAGCAGGTATAAATTTACACCCAACAGCTGCCTTCTCCGCACGTCTGATCAAGTGTTCCATCCCACTTCAAAGTTGCTCCGTGCCCCCCCCCCCTCGCCTGATTCCAATGGATTAGATTCGGGGGAAAGTGGTAAATTCAAATCTGCTTAAGTGTCATAATTACTAGCAGCCGAAGGAAAATAAAGTGGGATCAGCACGTGCGGCTTACAGAAGCGCCCCCCCTGGCAGACAACTCCGATGTGTTTTTCATCACTGGCACAACAGATAATTTGAGTTGTGCACTCAAACACACAAAGCCTCCTGGGGGAGAGGAGAGGCTCCTAATTGGCCGATCGCAAGTAGTGAAAAGTAAATTCCAAAAATATCTTCACACTTCACCTTCAAGTCAGACCGAAAAGGTATGGAAATATGGAAATTCAGACGTGGGAACGTGTCTAAAAGGAGCCGCCTGTCTTTGTCTCAGCAGCTGCAGACAGCAGAGATTCCTATTTCATGCAGAGGCAACAGATGATTTAGCATCGCATGTTTAATATCACGTTTCCCGCCGCGTAAACCTCCGCGGTCCTAATCGATCCTGACTGGCTGTATCTAATCTGAGACCCAGTTAGTCTGATGGGGACCGCTGGAGGATAAAGGCCGCGTGTGATGCTGGGAAAGGAGAAAACAGCGTAATCGGAGAAGACTGTAACTGTATCCCTTCTAGCTACGCTTGTTTCGGAATGGGCCGGGCAGATAACTGCGTTTATCCTCTGCCCCGATCCGTCCCATTACAAAATTAAATCAATTAAATCACCACACTGGAGGGGACTTTCTTTAGCTTCTCCTTTTGGTGATGGTGAATATATAAGAATGGGCTTAAAACTTGCGCAAACACTTTTGACCCACGGGTGAAGACGACTGTTGGTCCATTTAGGGACGTGAATACAGCCCCAAAAAGGAAAAGTTACAGAGTCACGTTTTCAGGACTAACCGGGCTGCTGGATGGGTTCATCCGGTCACACACTCACGTGTGTTTAGGTTTATCTCGAGTTGACACATCGGATGTGATGCAGCCGCTTTCCTTTTTGTCGACTCTCCAGCTTCGATGCCGAGAACGGGCCCTCGCCAGGCCGCAGTCCCATGGATTCGCAGGCGAGTCCTGGATTGGTGCTCCACCCTTCTTTCCCCCAGAGTCAGCGCCGGGAGTCCTTCCTGTACCGCTCGGACTCGGACTACGACACGTCTCCCAAGACCATGTCACGCAACTCCTCCGTCAACAGCGAGGGGTAAGCCTGGTGGTAAAGGAGCCCTGCTTTAGAACGACCCAGACACACACGCACACCCATGCACACAGCCTCCCCGGCAACAAAACAAAGGTTGTGATTGTAATTATGCAATTATCCTTATGCTAATGAGGGCATGATGAATCCTCTTAGCAAGCTGCTGCAGCTCCCTGCAGAGTTTGTCATTGGCTGACTTTAAAACACCAGAAAGCCTCCGCTAAACTTTCCCTGTTTGCAGACATAAAAGTCTCTCTAAACATCCTGTTCACAGCTTCTTATATAAACACTGAAATCTCACACACTCATCTCTCCCTCTGCCTCTTCTTCTCCTCTTTTTTTTCCTACAGGCATGCTGAAGACATGATTGTCACCCCCTTCGCTCAGGTACGATGAAATGTGACATGTCAAATTTCCAAAATGGCTCGGGAATGGGAATAATTACCTCTGTGAACTTGACCTCCTCATCCCACCCCCTTCCTCCCTCTCTCTCTCTTTTTTATCTCTCTCCCCCGCCTCCTTATTTTCCTCCCACACTGTCCATACACCCCCCCAGGTGTTGGCCAGCCTACGAACCGTAAGAAGCAACTTCACCATCCTCGCCAATGTCACAACACCCACTAACAAGTCAGTATCTTACTGTCAGACACCCCTTCCCCCCACTTCCACTTGTCACGACTCCCTGCTTAGTTTGCGCTGTCTGTTGTTCGCTAATGTCTCCCTCTCTCTCTCATGGGAGAGGCTTTTGCCATCACGATTAAGCAGTTTATGATTATTTGACAATGCTCAAGGAAATTTAATATCTGCATTGTTTGGCATCTCACGAGCTCCCTCTGTCCCTGACTCTGTAGCCAGACAATAGAGGCGGTCAATAACACTAAAATTATTCTTTGTAATGCAGCAGACAGAAGGCAGAAGGCAGAAGACAGAAGCTGAGCCCGCCAAGCTTTAAGCTCTACGTCAATAGATAGCCTATAAAAAGCCATGCAGCACAAAAATGTCTGCATTTATAAATATGTGGGTTCCTGATAATTCGTACTTGATATGCACGGGTTTTATTATAACTATTGGAAGTAAAAGAAATGTCCCTTGTGGCATCATTCAATGTTCAAATACATATTAATACAGACACGCCATGCCTGTCTCTATTTCGGGGATTATGAATTAATAACGTACTTAAAAATATTCGTATCCCCACAGTGTCAGCGAAGTCTTCCTCCGATATGTTAAGACGTGTTATAACCAGCAGAGGGCAGTATCGTGTCGTTTTTCATTTGATGTAATACTGTACTTGTCCACAGGAGGTCACCAGTGACCAGCCAACCCACTGTTCCTCAGGCGACGCTCTCTGGTAGGGGTCCCGCAGACAAACACAAAGTCTGCACAGAAACTTTAACTTTTAGACATCACACGTTCCCAGAGCAAGGCAACAAGCCCTATAACATTTATGTTCATTGGATTTAGGAGAACTTTCGAGGAAATGCATCTGAACATTCGACCAGACACTTCAGACGCACATTTATTTTTTTTATTTTTTTTTAAATGCACATTACCCATGTAATTACAACAGATAGCAGATCTATTCTTTAAAAGATAATTTCTTTCAATAATCGTATTTGGTTAAACAATTTTAACTCTAGCCCTCCCACACATTTTTTTTAATGCAATCTATTGGCATTTGTCACTGTTTTAATTACTGAGACACCACACTCTCACATTTCCTGTTATTTGATGATGTGCACATTTTGCGTGTGTCGCTTTCCAGAGGAAACATACCAGCAGATGGCCCGGGAGACACTGGAGGAACTGGACTGGTGCCTGGACCAGTTGGAGACCATTCAGACCCATCGCTCTGTCAGTGAGATGGCCTCCAAAAAGGTTCGCCCCTGTTCACACAACACAACCACGCACCTGTCCTGTATCTCCTATTAACCTTTACAAGGAATATTTAAGCTGTCTTCCAAATTAAAAGTGTGTCATCCAGACATTTATTTTACTTCGTGCAGTCCTGTCAGTTGTAATGAGTGCGGTGTTGGTGTCAAGGCTGTGGCACCAGCAAAAGATGCTGTGAGTGATCGTGCTCAAACACCTGTGTGTGCACAGGGGCGAGCTTGTGAGTACGAATGATGCTGTGCTACATCGTAGATGGGATTGGGTCACAGTCGGCGGGTATGGGGGCCACGAGAGGGAGCAGGGGGTGATGCCGATGTCTCTGCTCCATCCTCGGTTGCTAGCGAGCGGCAGCAGGGTCTGTCCTTCCCTTTTTGTCATTGGTTGGCTGCTCTGACCAAAAGCCATGTGGTGCAGGCGGGAACCAATAAAATAAAGACGATGCTTCTTTCATAGTGTTCCATCTTAAAGAGACAGCGCACGGCTTGGCTGTGTGACTACAGACTCCTGTTGAGGTGTTGTGATTGTCTTAACTGAGGCTTCTGACCAGAAACATGAGGGTGAGCCCAAGATGAAGCTTTTAAAAGGCATCATCCATCCGTGTGTGTGTGTGTGTGTGTGTGTGTGTTTGCACCCCGTACCCCAAGTCTCCTGGGGTAAACAGAGACTCTGTGATGCTGCTGCTGTCTTTCAGCAACTTGCAGCGCAGCAATTAAGAAATCCTCCCCACTGCACCAGCGTGCAGGTGAACATGAATGTGCCCACACGGTCTCTCACTCTCGCTCGCACACACATTTCCGACAGACGTGCATGCTGTCTCCCAGCACATGCGCACTCGGAGGCGGAGAGCAGAAGCGAGTGCAGACACACACACGCATGCACGCGCCTGCAGTCACACCGCCTGATTAGCTTGCGAGAGTTGTCTACAGCATCCAGGAAAATGGCGCAAGAGGCAGAGCACTGGAAGCAGAACGGCGTCCCGAATCAGGGGGATTAGTCCTCTGGTATTTTGGCCGGCGGAGGCATGGACTGACCTGGAGCAGGGGACTGCGGCTACAGCGTTTGCAAGAGGCGTCCCGACTGTGTGTGGACTGTGAGGTTTTGGGATCGAGATGACACAGGCAGACTGATGCACCGGTAGTATTGGGCCGGGCCTCTGGATCTATACGGTGGGGGAGGGGCAGTCGATGCAGGGAGAGGGAGCCTGTTTTTCCAGACCACAGCTCCGGTGTGATTCTTCAGCCTGACCGTCTGTCACGGGCCTGCCTGCATCTGTCCGTCTCCTTCTCTCATCCCCTCCATCCTTGTTTTCCCCCCCTTCCCTGGTGTGCATGCTGTCATCGCGGCTCCCTTCACCTCCTCCTCTTACTACAGACCTCTTTCTGTCCTGCCATCCCCGACACCGCCTCACGTCCCCTCTCACTTCCGAAACCTAGATTTTTTTTTTCTAAAATTCCCGTTTGTGGGGCTGCTGAGCTCTCGGCATCATTTCTCCTCGGCACCTCTTGCCTTCCCGGTCATTTCTGTCCATCGACTTTTCTCTTTGCCCTTCAGACGGTCCCTGGTCCCTGCTCTGTTTTCCTCCATCTTCCGTCTTTTATCCATCCACCTCTAGCCTGCAGTGGCTCTCCATGTGGGTCAGTTTGGTCAGCACACGGGATAAGATGTAGTCTCTACAGCAGCAGGATCCAGGGGGCTCCTGGTCTGCTCGTCAGGGGGGGACCCTCCTCTACAGACCACACCAAGGCTGGAGCCCGACTCTGACCTATCTGGGTGGCCTGTTCTGGGGTGCTGCATGTAGGCAAGGACAGCCTTCACCAGCCGCCCCCACCCTCACCCCGCTATTCCTGCACCCCATCCTGGGCTGTCTGTCACTCTGGAGTGTCCAGGTTTAACTGGCTGTGGCCTGTCCCGACACGCACTGACGACGCCCTCATGCCACTGGGGTGCCCACAGTGCCCCCGCCCCGCTCCACTACCGCACATCCTGCCTGTGCCATCGACCCAAAGACCCGGTCACCTTAAACATGGGCGTAGTGGAGGCCATTGACCCAGCGCCATCCCCTTGCCCCTCACCTGTACCAGGAGGTTACAGGCTGCCCCGCTCCTCCAGCTACAGCCCCCTGCAGGGGAGGGCAGGGGCAGAGCTGGACCTCGGTGCTGCGGCTGGAGGGGTTCTGGAAGGGGGTGGGACGGCAGCAGAGCGTAGGACCCCCTTAGTGGACCTGTTCTGTGAGACCTGCTCCAGGCCCTGGCTCATCGGCTGGTGGGACCAGGTATGGCTGGGATTACTTGGAGGTCCAGTCGTCGGCCATCTTGGATATTTATGTGGACAAATAAGTTATCAAGTCAACTCAGAGTTTGGCTTTTATTACTTATTCTACAATTGTTCATTTTCTGGTGTGACAACTGTTGTAGAATCTCATATGAGCGACGACGGTAATTGCTACATTCCTCATATAATGTTTATGAGCTAACCCCTGGGTTTCTCTACGTTTATACCTGCTCAGACTTTAATACCTCCAAACAGTGCTGCAGAAGCCTCTTTAATACACTCCTGAGAGAAACCGCTTTATCATAAGTTGCATATAACTGAATATACGCTCGGTTGCACAGTCACATGTTATGAATGTCCGTTGATGCTGGCTTTGACACAAATTCAGGAGCTTTACTGTCGCTTGATGCTCAGTTATTTTGTCCCCAAATGTGCTACAAAATGCATAAACACTCCCGGTGAAGTGACTCTACAGATGTTAACTTGCGCTGTGTTTTTCAGCAGTTCGGGCCAGTTGTGTTTGGTGCATCAGTGTGTTTGTGGTGGCAGGAAAAGAGAATTCTGGTGGAGTTCTGCCACAAACGCAGGTGCACACGTGCGTCTGCGTGTCCGTGGTCATGTCTGTGCAGTCTTGGCAAGTTTGCACCATTAGTCAGTGTCAGAGGAAGAGTGTTGTTTGTCCTAGCACTCTCAGACTGGCACCGTGAAAGTGTCGGCTGGCAGCTATGACTCAGCGTTACAGGGAAGGAAGGAACGAGAGACACAGGAGAAGGATGAGGATAAGAGGGAGGGAGAGAGAGATTTGGGCTGAGCCTGATGCAGAAGTGTGCCACCGAGCTTGACACGCATTCTTGGTTGGCCCCCTGATCGCTGGGTCTGGCCGAAGGACCGATCGATGCTTTGATATCCTGTCAGAGGACAAACTCGCTTGGCCTGGAAGGTGATGAGCAGAAGATTGAGATAAATGGAAAGAAAAACAAAGAAAAGCAGAGGGAGTTTGTGAAATGAGTCCTCGGGGCAGGAGCGGAGAGCGTTTACCTGGGTGGGGGGGGGGGGGGTGATGGGATAGAGAACGACAGAGACAGAGAAACAGAAGAGGGATGGGGAGGGTTGACCTTGGTAAAGGTCAGAGACACCTGCCTACTGCTTCATATTGTCACCCAAGCAACCAGCGCTCACACATCAAGCTGGAGGACTGACTGTGAGGAGGCAGTTGCCACAGCAACTGCTCCGGTTGCCATGGAGATTGCTATGTGTGAAAGATCAGTCAGTAGGACGCAGACCGAGGGGTCTGGGCCGAATCACATCACTTCACACCATTCCCGCGACAAGGGAAGGCAATGATCAAAAAAGACATAAGGAAAAACAAATGGAAACGGGGTTTTGTCCTCGGGGACGGCGCCTTCAGTTAGTCACATTTACATCCGTCGACCTGTTTTTCATGGGGAACGCTGTAGTGGCGGGAGACGGAACAGATGCGTAACATTTGCATAGTCTGCAAAACACGCGGCTGTCATAATACGAGCGAATCGTTCTGGACTGCATGTTCTCTAAGAGAGGGAGCTTGGTTCATAATTGATTTAACACCCTTTATTGAATGAAGGCAATTGGACAGTGATAATTTATTTCCTGGTATTTGACTCATGAGTGGGTCTTTTGGGGGGTATGTGTCAGTTCAAATGAATAATAAATGCTGTTGTTATGTAATTGTAGAGATGAACCCATCTGCCTGGACCACATTTTGGATCTTTCAGCAGCTTGTGTACTTACTTCCTGTTTCCTGCCTGGTTCTCTCCTCAGTTCAAGAGGATGTTGAACCGGGAGCTGTCCCATTTGTCCGAGATGAGTCGCTCAGGGAACCAGGTGTCAGAATACATTTCCACTACCTTTCTAGGTAAGGTAGACATACTTTTATAGCCTCCAACGGAGATACTCAAATCTCGCCGCTCTGTCCTGACCTCTTCCTCTCGACCGCACTCCCAGATAAGCAGAATGAGGTGGAGATCCCGTCCCCGACTCTGAGGGAGAGGGAGAAACCCATGTGTCAAATCAGCGGCGTCAAAAAGCTCACGCACAGTTCCAGCCTTTCCAACTCTGCCCTGCCGCGCTTCGGCGTGAAGACAGAACACGAGGACGCGTTAGCCAGGGTAAACGCACCTCCGTCCATCCCTCTGTATCTCCATATAAAGCCTTAATGTGCAGATATCACAACTTTCTAACCCAGATCATGTACCTTCTGCAAAATATCAAAGGCACCCTACT
The DNA here is from genome assembly GCF_003711565.1 of Takifugu flavidus. NCBI lineage: Eukaryota > Metazoa > Chordata > Actinopteri > Tetraodontiformes > Tetraodontidae > Takifugu > Takifugu flavidus. The sequence continues at coordinate 9,343,468 of NC_079537.1, forward strand.
AGAATTCTTTGACTGTGCAGTTTGGGTTGGTAACTGGCTGTTAGAACTGTTTCCACTGAGTGCGTTAACGTCGTCTGTGGTGCCTTCAGGAACTGAATGACTTGAACAAGTGGGGCCTTAATATCTTTCACGTGGCAGAGTTATCAAATAATCGACCCCTCAGCTGCATAATGTTTGCCATATTCCAGGTGAGAGACAAGAACGGCTGACCTTTAAGAAACAATAAATGAAGCTGCTTCTCAAATAACACGAGATGTTTACGACCTTGTGGACTGTTTCGGTCGCAGGAGAGAGATCTGCTAAAGACTTTTAGGATCCCGGTGGATACATTTGTTACCTATGTGATGACCCTGGAGGACCACTACCACGCCAATGTGGCCTATCATAACAGCCTGCACGCTGCGGACGTCACTCAGTCTACTCACGTCCTCCTGTCAACACCAGCCCTCGATGTAAATATCGCTATACTGGCCTAGCGCAAACAGAAATGGGACTTTAAAAGAAAAATAAATGCCTACAGTGATAAATGCCTTTTCCTTGCAGGCGGTGTTCACCGATCTGGAGATTCTAGCTGCTTTATTTGCTGCTGCCATTCACGACGTGGACCATCCAGGAGTGTCCAACCAGTTCCTCATCAACACCAGTGAGTCCAGATCAAATGACAAGATTTGTGGATCGTTGAGGTGATGCTGATGTTGTTCACTGTTGTTCAGACTCCGAGCTGGCCCTCATGTACAACGACGAGTCCGTTTTGGAAAACCACCACCTGGCTGTGGGCTTCAAGCTCCTTCACGAGGACAACTGTGACATCTTTCAGAACCTGAGCAAGAGACAACGGCAGAGCCTGAGGAAACTTGTTATCGACATGGCAAGCGTTCGGTCCTCCTTCACCTTCACCTACCTTCATATTCCTGCTCCCCACACTGATTGTTCGGGTCTATCCTGTCCACAGGTTTTGGCAACAGATATGTCGAAACACATGAGTTTGCTAGCAGACCTCAAGACAATGGTGGAAACCAAGAAGGTGACCAGTTCTGGAGTCCTGCTGCTGGATCATTATACTGACAGGATACAGGTGAGATGACGCCTTTGAGATCCATTTAGCCTCAGTGGAGCAATGCTTTGACGTATTTGGAGCGCTAAGGAGGGTGTAAATGATGGAAATGAACAACATGGATGGAGACCAGACAACCCTGACTGGGATGACAACTGATGTGTTTATCTGAGTCATTACATCCCTGAAATTAGCCTAATTTATGCTAATTTCTTCTGCTAATTTTGCTCATAACCAGCCCATATAAACCACATAATTGTTTATATAGCTCTAAATAGTCAGCCAGTCATAGTCACATCGTTGTTTTAGCCTAATTATTAAAAAGCTACCAGCAACAAAGCCTTCTTCAAACTTATGGGAAAGAAGTAATAGGCTGAGTGTTTATGCAGGTTTTGAGGAACTTGGTGCACTGCGCCGACCTGAGCAATCCCACCAAACCCCTGGCTGTGTATCGACAATGGACGGAGAGAATCATGGAGGAGTTCTTTAGGCAGGGAGACAAGGAGAGGGAACGAGGGATGGAGATCAGCCCCATGTGTGATAAACACACCGCGTCCGTGGAAAAGAGCCAGGTAATTAGCGAGCGTATGTGTGTGCGTACGTGTGTGATTGAGAGCAAGACATCTGACAGCTGTCAATGCTGTGTGTGTCTCTGTGTGTGTGCGGGGGGGGTGGTAACTGCTGTGCAGGGGGTAATCCATCATGTCTGTTCATACCAGTCGTTCCTATGCATTTTTAATGAGCAGGGGCAAAACGTTATAATCTATTTTCATGCTCGCAGGTGGGCTTTATCGACTACATCGTGCACCCGCTGTGGGAGACGTGGGGAGACCTCGTGCATCCCGATGCCCAGGAAATCTTAGACACTCTGGAGGACAACAGGGACTGGTACCAGAGCACTATCCCGCAAAGCCCCTCACCCCCTCCTTTGGGTCAGGAAAAGGAGTTAAACGCCTGCATGGACAAGTTTCAGTTTGAGCTAACCCTTGACGGCGGATCTCAGAGAGACCAGGGAGGTGTGGGTGACGAGCCCACGCTCAACCACGTGGCTCGGGACCGCAATCGGGGGGAGGACGATGACGAGAAGAGCACAAAAGAGGAAGACGCACTGGCAGAGGAGGAAAATGAGGACATAATAGAAGAGGAAGATGAAGTAGCGATGGAGGAAGAGGTCGAGGAGGAGACGGAGGAGGAGCTTAAAACTCATTTGGAGGTGAGAGCCAATAAGGAAAGACTTTCTGACACAAGCCCTGTAGAGGAAGAGGAGGATTCTTCTTCACAAGCTGATGATACATGAATTCTACTCCTGTATCTCCCTCCTCACTTGCACATATGACCTTGTTCATCTTTCAACAGCCAAACCAAGAACAAATAAGACTGCAGAGACAACACAGACCTTTAAATCTATTTTTCAAAAAGGGAATAAATACAAATTGCATCAAGAGACGGTCATAACACAGCAACTGTAGATTTGGAGCAATGACGAGTCATTGGAAGGATTTCACAGTGAACTTTAGAGCAAATGGAATCATGGGTACACGGCGACAGCGTAGCATTCTAGGACAGGAATGCACACACATAAACACACATAAAGTGAGACGTGCACAAGCAGTAGTGGAGCAGGTCACACACACACACACACACACACACACACACACACACACACACACACACACACTGATTGTCTGTTTCTATGTGTGCATTGAAATGAGGGACGCTGGTCAGAAACTGATTTCTTTGGAAAAAGCCATCTCTTAATGGAATATTAAATCTAGTATTCAGTCAGTATTAGTAATTCATGTTTGTTAGAACCTCAACAGAAACTGATCTCCTCAGAAAAGCTACACATCCAAGTGTCTTTTTTTTCCATTTTTGTCGGAAAGAAAAATAAGGAAGAATTAAACGAAAAAAAAAAAAGTCCACAGAGTTTGGAAGAGGAGAGAGGAGGCTGTCGGCGGAAAAGACGATGCTGCGATGAAGGGGCCCTCGGGTCCCAGTGCCCTTTTCCCTTTACGAGGAGCGCGCTACTGGTGCAAGATGGCTCTGTGCCTTTCTGAAACACCAGCTTCCTGAACGGAGCTGCCGTGAAGCAATGCATTGTGGGACAGGAGCGTGTGGTTTTTGTCAACATTTTTCCCATCGTCTCCTGTTAAAGATCTGTCGTCGCTGTTCATGGTATTGTGGTGTGTGTCTCACAGGTACAGTTTCTGTGGTGTTACGTTTTAAGCTGTAAGTCTTCCTTTGTTGCTCTTTAATAATACGAGAACTCAGAACTTTAGATGCAGAGCAATCACTACCATGCACCGACACAAACCAACAGCGGGCTCCGACTTATGGTCTTTTCTTATTAGAATGATTTTTTTAAAGGGAAAAAACTTTCTGAGAATAAGCCATGCGATGCTTTCAAGCATTAGTTTTGCCTATTTTATATTTTATCAATTCTTACATGTGCTGATAAGTATTCGCGTCAGCATCATCGGATCGTTCCCACCCCCGCTCATCTCAAACCCATTTGCACTGTTAAAGTCTCCTCACACAGAACAATTCTCACCAAAGTAAAGGATAAGAAATTATAGGGATTATAGGGATTTGAATTATAAAAAATATCTGATGAAGATGAAAATCAGGGAAGCAGATTGTCAGGAGAGAATCATGACTCGGCCAAAGGTGGTCTGGCAGTCCCCGAATCATCCTTGTTATTTGATACTTTTTGCCTTAATGTCAGATGCAGGATGTATACCTGCCAGTATGTAGATTTAAATGATTATATAATCGATATCCTGGTATTTATATCACGTCTGTATGCTTATTTCTGTGCGTATCAGTGTCTATACACAATATATCCAGTGTTGCATTTTGAGGGTAAAGGTCAATGTCGCTACCAAGAGGGCAGAATGTTGTGGAGAATGTTGGGAAAACCGACTGCCTGCACGCACACAAAGATGAGGACGGGCGAGATCTTGCAGAAAGAAGGACGAATAAGGCCGTAGATACACACGATGCCTGCGTATCGCATCCTGAGGTCGGCAACAGAAAGAAATGACTGGACGCTCAAGTGACACGTCATTGTTGGGCATCCTTATACTGCCATCACTCCATGTTGTTGAATGGTGTTCAGGAATCAATCAGCACAGCTTAAATAGGTCACCGTTTGTTTAAGTGTTTGTTTTCCACAGGGTATAAAACAAAAAGCTGCGGTTGTTTTACAGGTAAGACCAAGTTTCTGCAGGTCAGTAACTGAACTTACCTGACAAGGCCACCGCTCGGTGCAACAGTAGCCTGCGTGTCTGACCTGCTCCATGGCGAGGATGGAGCAGCGCTGCGGGGCCGCCACACAGGCTTTCATTTTACAGAATGGGAATCTAGGATTACTTTTGCAGTTACAATTAAAAGGATTCCCATATGCATCGGCCTTTTAAAGATGTTGCTTTGTTTTTGTGGCTTCTTTTTATAGCTCATTGGCTATAAAAACATTAATATTTAATTGCCATACAAACACAATACTGTAGCAATTGTTTCTTATTAAGAAAATTATTCAATTAATTAATTGCTGCCATTCTTTTTAAACAATGAAAAGAAAACAATGGGAAGTGTTTTCTTTGAACAGTCTGTGTACAGTTTATTTTTATATCATTCTGGTGGATGGTCTGGAAAATGAACCTTGTCTTGATGATATAGCTATAAGCATTATCACTCTTGTATATAATGTAATATTGGATTGTAAATGATAACTTTATCTAAGTCACGATGATTGAAAAATAAGTGATCTACCGAATCGCTACAGGCCGCATCCCCGTCCATTCTGTCTCTGGATCAGTTGTGCAAACATCCTGTCACTTTTTTGAACCGTCGACGCGTGTTGTTAAAAATCAAATGTTTGTATAAGCACTTTATTCCATCAGGGTCAGAGGTAGAGTGTGTTTCAGGAAGTACATAGTTTGTGCTTTTGATTTGTTTATTGACACATGTTGAAGATTCGATGGGCCAAATCACAAATAATCAATGTTATTCCATATTCTCAAGTCATTTTATTTCACTGTAATATTCTAAGTGAGATGGAACATATTTGACTGAGAAGGTCAAATGTATGACCTTGTGGTCACATATGATGTGGCGTGTTCAAAGGTGATAAATGTGTCCTTATAACTTGGCCATGTCTAGTAATATCACCACCTCTGTTTCTTAGTAAGCTAAACTTTAGCCTGACAGCCAAGGACCCATCCAATGGAGGTCTAACAGGTTGCTGTCGGGTTACTTTATTGCATTCTGTGAATAATTCTCTGGGCTTTAATTCACGTTTTTGTCACAAATAAGGAAGATGATTCAAGGAAAAAAACAACAACATGAAATGATTGTAATATTTGTAAATGATCTTGTTGTAATGTGTAAAATGTGTCCAAGTTATTTTTTATTATATTATTTTTTATGAAGCCCCTCCTCTCTTAAAAATAGCTGTCATTTTGTGAATAAATTCATTTAATAAGCAAACATCTATGTATAAAACAATATTATAGTATATCAGTATATTTTTCTTTTATTTCACTGTTCGGTACTGTAAAGTGTGTCAAAAATACAAATAAAGTAAGATTTTTATATTAAATTGAATACCACTGACATTTCTTGTAGATGAAAATTGTTTCATCTGACTGTGATTAAATTACACTAACTCACAACCCATTACACTTTGCTAATTATCTTTTTAATCGCTTAAAGGTTCAAGCTATTTTTAGGATCAATGAGATCGATCGCGTCCTTATCAATAAGTGAAAACAACTCTTTCACCTGTCAGGCCAATATGAGATGGCTGCATCCTCCAACGTTCCCTATTACCCACAATCCTCTGCTTCTGATGATTGACACAACTCTCCACCAATCAGGGAAGCGAACCAACGCCTTGACCAATCGGAGTTAAACACCACAGAAAGGCGTTGCGACAGCACCCGCTTTGTGTCCAGTACGGAACTAGTTGTCACCATATCACCGGTAATGTTGAGCAATCTTTTTTTCTTATAAGGAATTCTTTTTTATTAGTGAAATTAACAGTATTGTGTAGTTGTAGAGATGTTGTATCATTGTGCTTGGAATCAGTGAATCTATTTCTAACCTCGCGGTTTAATTCTAAAGCAGTAGTTTATCATATTAGCTCATAGTAGCTTTTTGGCTAACTGAGAGGATTCGAATATGTAGTTCTTTACCGTGTTGTAGTTTCTAATGTTATTTGTGTCACATTTTGACCTGTTTAGACCACGATTATCAGGTGTTTTCTGTTTTTTTGTCTTAATTCCCAGCTAGAGCGTAGCCAACTGCAAGATGTCCTGCCAGTGCATCCTTTTGCTGCTCCTGGTTGCAGGAGCCGCAGCGGTGGAAGTTCAACGCCCCCGTGGGGTCTCTTTATCGAGTGAGCAATAAGTTACTGTTTACTTCACATGCAACGGAGATACTGACATTCTTAACAGTAGAGCAGCTTAGAAAAGTGATCAAGTGAAAATAAATTTGATATAACGGTCCGGAGTGCGAAACACCTATGGATAAATCATCAGCTATGTTCCTATTCTTTGTTATGTTGAATTATACACAGTAAAGCAAAACCTTTATTCTAGAAAATAAAAATATAGAGTCGGAGAGTCTTCCCATCTACTAATTCTAAAGACGAGGACGTTGGATTAAAACTGATTGAAAACAAACAGACTTAAAACCTAAAGTACAGGGTCGGTTTTCTAAAGCATAATATGGGGAACATGCTGTGGAATTCCAGAATTGTCCAGCAATCAGATTTTTCAACAAGAAAAGTATTAGTTTCATGTGAACATTTTAGTTTCTTGTGTCTATATTGCACACCCTGATCTTAAATATTTGTAGCGGTAGTTATGTGCACACCCTTATCTTAAATATTTGACTGATGGAAGAGACAATATTATAGTAAAAGGTTTAGTAGGATTAAGGGTATAATTTAGTATATCTTTAAGACATTTAGCCAAATGAAAAATGTATTCTCTGATGTCGACTGTACAGTTCTACAGTTTGATTAGATGACTGATGAGTGCAGCTACACAATTTAGGTACTGTTGTGAAAAGTTAACAGTAGCATTGGCTGTTTGTAGCTTTGAAGCTGACTAATTTCTCTTTTATCTCAAAAGAACGTCAGTTCTATGAAGATGGAAAACCATTTACATGCCTGGATGGCTCCAAAACTATTCCTTTTGACCGGGTGAATGATGACTACTGTGACTGCCAGGACGCCTCTGATGAGCCAGGTATGTGTTTATTTCACACTAGCATTCATTAGCTTTTTGTCGAATAGGCGGTGTATTTATCTCTGTTTTAAGGTGAGTATTTCATAGAAAAATATCTAAAAGCATTGTACTCTGGCAAATTTCTAAATGTGTTTATTAGCTGTTTTCCCAAGGCGTGCCAGGAAAATGAAGTGTGTTTAATCACATGTATTTACAGGAACCGCCGCTTGTCCCAATGGTAACTTCCACTGCACCAATGCAGGCTTCCGGCCAGTCTTCATTCCTTCCTCCCGTGTCAATGATGGAATTTGCGGTATGAATATTGAAAACTAACTACTTTTCCCCCCCAGAGGGTGTTATTTATCCATAATTTATTCCATCGTCTCATTTTTTCTTTATAGATTGCTGTGACACAACTGACGAGTACAACAGTGGCGCCATTTGTCAGAACACCTGCAAGTAAGAATGTCTATATTATCAAACACTTATATTCTGATCCTCTAAAGGCCACTTCACTATATTTATAAGATTTAAACATTCCTTCTGTTTCACAGAGAACTCGGGTATAAAGAAAGGGAAAGCCTGCTGAAGCTTGCTGAGATCACCAAGGAGGGCTTCCTGCTTAAACAGCAACTGATCCAGGAGGCCATGAGGGGAGTCGATGACAGAAAGGTGGGCTGCACAGGAAAAAACTGGCTCTTTGTGTTTAGAGAAATGTACATAAGTGATACGACTTTAATCAGATCCTGCTCAACTCCTTTCATACATTGTCTGACTGTCCCCGATCTGATCTGACAATTTTGATTTATTTGGACAGGCTAAACTTGAAGAAGTTCGCTCAGGCAAGGGTGATTTGGAGGCGAAGGTGGAGGCTCTGAGAACAGTGAAAGAGGCTGCTGAGCAGCCGGAGAGAGAAGCTAAGGAGCGCCATCTGAAGGCTTGGGAGGGTGAGGGAAAATGTGATATTATATCACCATCTAGTGTCTCCTGGTGTTTTACACCTCAGATGAATGAACCTGGTTTGGTTTTGGACTAAATAATGTGTAGACGTTGCCAGAATTGTTGAGTCACCTTAAACCAATTTTTGTCTTTCAGACCAAAAAGCTGCAATCCGCATGGAGAAGGACAAGGCCCGGATGGTTCAAGTGTTCCTTGAACTTGATGAAGATGGCGATGGCTTGTAAGTTTCAGTACGAACCAGTTGGTGGAGCGTATTGAAGGATCTTTTTTTTTACCACATTGTCAGAGGTTTTTTAAAAAGACCATCTTCTCACTCTGAAAGGTTAAGCACCTTGTCTTCATATAACATATTAAATTAACATTCTAAATGTTACCATAGACCGATATTGTAACATCAGGAAGGTTCTAGAGCCCCAGTTTAATGTACAATTTGTGGAATAATTATTTGAAACAGTCAGATAAATCAATACAAGCTTTGTGGCTGGATTTCCATTAATGCTGTGTGAAATGCTTGTTTGTGCAGTGTGTCTTTGGCTGATCTGCTGTCCCATCCTGAGCTTGACCCAGACTCAGACGGGTTATTCACAGAAGCAGAAGCTCAGGTTAATGCCACTGTCTTGTTAACACCCTGCATGTGGAGTTGAACAAATCAGAACCCTGATCGTCTATTGCTTTACAGGGGCTGCTGGGAGGCCTGGACCGCGTGGACACATTTGGCTTCGAGTCGGTTTGGAACAACATTAAAGACAAATATACATCACTGGTAAAGATCAGACTTTTATGGTTCACTTGGGCAACTTCAGGAGTAAAATCTCCTCAATATGCGCAACTTTGCTTGGTAGCAGCCCAGCGTGGCGCCGGGGGAGGCTCCTCAGGAGGAGGTGCCAGAGCCGGCGTCTGACAACGACTCGGAAACTTACCCCGAAGATGACGTTCCAGAGGAAGAAGAGGAGGAGGAGGATGAGGATGATGACGATTATGAGGAAGACTATAAGGTAGATGGAGTGAATCCCTGAATCCTACCTATATTGGATCCTTTCACATGTATTTTAGGTGAGTCACTCTTTCGTGTTGTGTAAGCAGAGCCCTCCTTCAACGCAAACTCAAGATAAGAAAGATGACGATGGCGAGGGGACTATGCCGCCCTACGACCCACAGACACAAGAGCTTATTGACGGTAAGCACGACGCTAAAACTTCATGACTCAGTCTTCAGCTGTGAGTGACTCACTGTAAGAAAAGGCAGAAGAAAAGCACAGATGTGTCTCTGAGCATGATTTGAATTTAAATGCGGCTTCTTGAAACTCGTTTCTGTTTCTGGCCGCACAAAGACGCTGAAGAGGGCGAAGAATTGAACAAGTGTCGCTGATGCGTAGCTGAGGCTTTACGTTATCGTGCAAGCGTAAATGTGTAGGGACGCAGGTGTTGATTTAAATGTGTATTTGTTTCCCAGCTGCTCAGAAAGCCCGGGATGAATTTAATGAAGCCGAGAAAGCGCTCCGGGAAGTGGAGGATCAGATCCGGTAAGAATCCTTTTCAATCAGTGCTTTCTCACATGGATATGCTAGTGGCTTATTTGCATTTGCTTTTCAGGAACATCGAGAAGGAAATCTCCTTTGACTTTGGAACAGAGTCCGAGTTCACTTACATGTACAACCAGTGTTACGAGATGCCTACAAGCGAGTATGTGCACTCTGTGACTGTATTAAATATGCACGCCGCGTGTGTCTATTACTGTATGTCTTCATCCTCACTTGTGAGACTAGGTTGATCTTTTCCTTGCAGGTATGTCTACAAGCTATGTCCGTTTAACAGAGTAACCCAGAAACCAAAGTTTGGTGGATCAGAAACTAGCCTAGGGTAAGAGGACATATGGGGCAGATTTGCGCAGCTTCTATTCAGGTTTGACTCCGTTCACCCATCTCCTCCTTTCCTTTAGCTCCTGGGGTAAATGGGCCGGACCGGAAGATAACATCTACTCTGTCATGAAGTATGAACACGGAACAGGATGTTGGCAAGGCCCCAACCGAGCCACCACGGTCAGTTTCATTACCAGCAAGCTCTTTCTGTCCACATTATTTCACTGCGTGGAAATTAAAGGGGCGCCTTCTCTCAGGTGTCGCTAATTTGTGGGACGGAGACAGCCGTGACGTCCACATCGGAGCCCAGCCGGTGCGAGTACTTGATGGAATTCACCACCCCGGCCGCCTGCCCCGAGCCGCCGAGCCCTGACTCACTCTACCCTCCCGAGCACACAGAGCTGTAGAGCGGCTCCATTTGTGAGTCACCCTGCTTGATATTTGTCGACACGCCTTCAGAAGGTTGTTGTTAGAATCCGTTTAGACTCCTACAGTTTCACATAAACCACGCCACAGAAACCTGGACTCGCCAGTTATTGAGCTCACAGGTTTGCTCTCTGTTGCAGGTTGTTCTGAGGGACCATATATCACTACGGCAACAGGAGATGCCATGATGCGAGCAGCAGTGGGGTGGTGTTCATAGACAGTCTTGAATTAATGTTTTTATGTGTCGTCATGAGGGTCAAACGTCAAAATTCTATCTGCACTTCTGTGTTGTCCTGGGTCAAATGTGGCTTTTATCCTGTTGCTGTACAGCCATTTAAAAGAGAACATGCATGAAATAATGCACATTGAGATAAGTAGAAAGCCGTGAAATAAAGATTTTGACAAAAAGATTTCATTCTGTGCTTCCTTTGTTTTAAAATCCCCAAATGAAAGATTTACTGTCAACAAGCGGAACCCAAAAAAATCAGTCTTTCAATATTTGTAACTTTTATTTTTTTCTGGCATGTAAAGTACAAATAATTAAACAATTCCATGAAAAAGTCTTCAAGCGTCTTCAGCTGAAATCCCAGTTATAAATATCCTAAACTGAAAGGTTTAGTTGTTTTGTTTTGTTTGTTCCCATTGATCAATTTCGACGTTATTCATTTGGTCGCGTTTGGACGTGTGAGATTTTGTGTTCCTCCCGCTGACGCCGTGGCCAGCGGGGCCATTTTGATCGTTTTTCAACTTTGATTTGTTCTACCGTTCCAGGAAAATGTAAGAAAAACATCACTAAGTTACTGCGTCCCCTCTTCTAAATAAATAGACACAAAATACAGTTGGTTGAGAAACAGAAGGACCACTCACTCCTTCACTACCCCAGAGACCAACAAGAAGACCTTCCTGCAGCTTTCCTGAGCTCGTTCGTGGGTTTCCAAAAGCATCTTTGCTCATAGAATATCTTTGTTTCACTGATACAGATGATCTCACGACTCTTGCAGAATCTAAACTCTTAATTTCTTTTTAAACGCATGAGCTCATCACGGCCGACAGGAAAGTTTCTTGTGGGCGTATCACAACCCGGGACGTCCTGCTGCAGGGGCCGTCCCGTGTCCCAGAGGTCCTCCGAGCGGTTGGAAAAACAAGACTGTGATTAGATTAAATAATTAAAACTTTTCATTTAACAAGACAAACAGAACACAGGCAGTAAAGGCATAACATCTAGCACACAGCATGTATGTTTATACACTTCAATTAGTTAAATATAGCAGTGCATTCTTTGACTATGGAGAACGTTTCCAAATCGTACTTCTAAAGCTGTTTTTACTATTTGTCCCCCTTTTTAAGAAACAAAATGGTGTAACCACAATTTTGGCAAACTTAAAAATCTTTTAAACTTGCAAATATAATGAAATAAACCATAAATATACACAAAACATACTTTATACGAGGCAATAATAATAATAATCATAATAAATAGTTTTTAAGTTAACAATAAGTTAAAACTACAAGCTTAAAGTCGCCCAAATAATACAAGTTTGTTGGCGCTATTTTGAATTTTTTTCTGTTTAAATTATTTTATGTTGCAACAAAAGCTACTACAGACTTTTACAAACACAACTTGAACACAGTTTGATTGAAATAAAAATCTAACTAAGTCTAAAATCTGCATACACTGTAAAAACTGCAACTAATTAAATAATGGAAGAAAAACAAACTATACCCAATCAATGCAACCGAACATAACCTTTGACCCATGTGTGTTCTCTATGGCAACATCAACAACACACATACGCTTAGTAAACAAGTGAGTCTTGATATGTAAATGAACTCAATAAATTACAGGAAGTAAAAAAAAAAAGATATTTGAAATCGACATGGGCTAAAACTGACGATATATTAGACAGCATTCCTCTCAGGTTCGTTGAGCGTTGATCTGTTAGGCTGAATATGCACTTCGTTTGCGTTCGCACGGTCAGAGCGCAAATTCGGGGCTGCGGGAGTGATGGGAAATTTACAAATCAGAGCTCTCGTTCGCTTGTCCGATTCTCCGAATCTGCTCGTTTTAGTGTTTTTCGTGTGAACTTTTGCTCCTTTCGCTTCTCTGCAAACCGTTTCAGTGTGACGTTTAGCTTCTTTTTTAAAAAATATATATCATTTGTTCTCAGTCAATATAAAAACAAAGCACATTGCACTAAGTCTTCCATAGGAAAGTTTTTTTGTCTTTTTTAAAATGATTATTGTTGCTCAAGCAGTGTAGTACTGTTTCCTGCCATGGTCCTCGTCTCTCTACTGTAGATGTAGGCCTCTGTGTATGAAAGGTCGTTTCAGGCTGGGGTTTTTGGCTTGTGGGTCGACTGCACTACGCTCCGGCCTCTGCCCGGCGGGGCCGCTTGCTGCGGCTGATTCCTAACGTCTGCCTACAAGGCTGCCTCCTGCGGATCCCTTAGAAAAGAGCTAGATTATCCCTCCGTACGGTGGGACGTACAAGCAGCGCCGCGCTCGTACGTCAACGGTGCAACGCTTTTCACTGTTAATGGATTCGATTGGTCACGAGACAAAGAGGGTGATAAACATGTGGTTGGGGGGGGAGAAGGTCACACGTGTCCGTTTTTCTGATTATGTATTTCTGATATGACTTTTCGCCGTTTAGAGGAAGCGCTTCCACGCCGCTGGGATTTTAGAATGTGGCGAGTTTTACGAATGCAAACTGATGTGGTCAACTTAGATATGTGAAAGTGAGGGTAGCTGAAACTGCGGAGGGGCGGACTCTTCGCAAACAACGGAGACTTCTTCTTTCTTAATTTGCAGCCGTTTGGGTTTGTGGGCTGAGCAGTGAAGCAGGGGGGTCACTGCGTCCTTGTCTGGGACTCTCGGGTCAAAGGTCGCGGCCACACCGCGCCTTCGCTGTAGCGACACTGAAACACACTTCAGCCTCGGCACCGTTTAGATGTCAGACTGCACTTTTTACATCAAATTTGGTCTGTCTTTGTTGTTGTTGAGTTAGTTTTATATGTCTTGATGTGGATTAATGGGTAAGTTGAGATGAGATGCAACGTTCCTTCGCCCCCTCCCCGAAATCCCCACCCGTACACCGCATGCTTATTCTGGCTCTGCAAAGATCAGAGGGTTTAAAATAAAGCCATGCGATGTCCCAATTTTCCAAGCTTTAAGAATCTGTAAAAATTCAGCACAAGGTCTTGTTCCTTTGTATGTATAAAAATAGATTTATCTCTAATGCAATCCTTTCAAAGAGATCGTCCTCTTTGGCTAACACAGCGTCATTTAGAAAAGCAAAAGCAAAAATGTTTTGAATATACTTGACCTTATTTATTCTACGATCATGTGCAAATGCCTCGATCTTGAAAGACATTAGCTCTCCCCACGGTAGATCTGACTGTCTCCTCTGTGGCAGACGTGTCAGCGAGACGGGTTGGCCTTAATGTTTTATCAAAGGTGCCATAAATGATTTCCATCGCAGTCGGGTTCGGGGATATTTTAAGAAATGCTATTTTTGTGGTACTGCCAACGAGATCTGAAGCAAAGATTTGCATTAAAAGAAGAAACGGAGGTATAATTATGACGCTTGCCGACGGCGTGCAGTCGTCTTTTGAGAGGGCAGGAGTTCAAAGTTTCTGGGAAGCTCTTTAAGAGAATAGAGGGGGGGGGGGGGGGGGGTTAAATAAAACCAAGGAGCATTTGGCAAAGCTGGAGGAGACGGTAATCTTCTTCCTCCTCAAAGCATCGGTGATAAATTTGAGAAGATGGTTTCTCGCACGAGGGACTTTGACTTTTAAATTTTCAGTCATTTTGAACTGCGGTCCTCCTAATCTGCTCTCTGCATATTTTTTACTCTGCTTTCATTTATATTCTGTCTGTGCATAAGAGCGAAGAATAAAACCAGCGTGTTTGAGTATTTTTTTTTTGTTTTTTTGGCTCCTTTTTTGGTGGGTTCTCTGGATCGCTGTGCCGTCTGCGGCCTGCGCTGTCATCAGATTTTAAACTTTTATGCTCAACACTGTGATTCCTTTGTCTTTCCATGTCTATCTATTCTTTTTTAAAACCCTTCTGACATCAGACAGACTTTCAGTTTAAGGCATATCACACTAAATCTCGACAAAGCAGTGCTGCGTAAAATATCCCCTGGGAAGTGTAATTACATTAAAGTGGTGCAAAAATAAAATAATTTTAATAAAACAACACCGGAATATTCCTTTGATGTGGCTGTGTTACGGCGAAACTGATCCTCCCTCCCCTCGTCGTCACTTAACGCTGACGCCATGGCGCCAGGCACGGCCACGACGCCCAAAGGTCACGGACAGGCTGCTTGTGAGATATGGAGCAACCTTTTTCTTGTTCTTGTTGTTGTTGTTTGTGTTTGCGGATTCAAATTCCAAAACTGCTTTTCCTGTGAGATAAATGTGAACTCTTGCATCGTTCGGTGTGAGTCTGTGAGAGACAGAAAGGCTCTGGACTCTACGGATAACCTAAATCTTGATGGGCGTGAGCTAACGCGCTCACACAGGCTAGAGGAACTGCCTTTACGCTAGGCACCACGCAATGCAGGTCAGGAAACAGTAGTCAAAGTTTCTAGAAAATGCTTACATATTCGGCTATCATAACCACCTTAAATATTGAATATATAGTTATATTTTAATAGACGTATATAAGAGAACACTGTTTTTTAATTTTATTTTCTTTGATCTAAAAAAAATCGCTGATTCAAAATGCCCAAGTGTAAAAAAAGTGACCGCGTCCTCTCCGGCAAGATCGTGGGAGAGATGGTGGGATAAGAGTTTTGGGAGAATTGCACATTATTCGTTTAAATTTTTTTGATCGTTTCGCTCATGGGTTGTCACTATTTGCCTGAATTCAATCAAAGCGCTCTTCAGTTCACATTCTCTGTCACATTCGTTAGACTGTCTCCTAAATAGATAGCTCTCGCCCCCACCCAACCAACCGGCTACGCACGCCTTCGTATTCAATCCAGGCAAATATCGGGAAGGACTAGCGTGTGGTGTAAAGAGAAAAGAAAACTCCACTGGTGTGTTTGTTGGACTCTGACTTTCGTATTCTCGCGCGTATGGATATGTTCGCTCGTGTGTGCGTGTGTCTTGCGTGTCTGCATGTCTGTCTTTGTGATAATAAATTATGAATTTGCGTGAGTTTCAGAGAGAGACTCAGTCCAGGCCCATGAGTGATGGCGCAGGGAGATCAGGTCGCCCTCCCCGCAAAGTCGAAGGAGCTGGTTCCAGCAGCCTCTCTCTTAGGCTTTGTGCTGCTTGCTGGTCTTGAAGGAGACCTGCAGCACGCGGTCGCCCAGGCGGTAGCCGTTGAGACTGGCGATAGCCATGGCCGCTTCGTCATAGTTGGTCATGGTGACAAAGCCGAAGCCCTTACATTTGTTAGTGGTGAAGTCGCGGATGACCTTGACGTTGGTGACGGCGCCGAAGGGCCCGAAGAGCTGCCACAGGACGCTCTCGTCCGCCTCGGGGGAGAGGTTGTAGACAAAGATGCACCAGCCGGCGCCGGTTGGACCGGTGAGGTTGACCCCGGCCAGGCTGGTCATGCTGTCGATGGTAATGGGCGAGAATCTGGGGAAGAGAGTGGGAGAGCTACCATGGGTGTCATTCTGCAGTTCATCACAGCATCCAGTGCTCTAAACTGTCTTATGGGTGTGTTTCTCAGTCACAGGAACAAAGCGTGTCGTCAGGTATGGAGCCAGGAGACCCCCCACCTCCATCCCCTCTGCTGTACAGTCATGTGGGGGCCCCACAGTGGCTCCAAACTACCTGCTTTCGTACAAAATGCCACTGCGTACGTACCCTGAGACACAGACACCCACACAATGTACATATTTTCTCATTTTCTCTGCTGGCCGAAGCCTCTGGAAGAATTAAAAAACATGAATCACAATGTTCAATGAAAAAAAAAGAAAAGAAACCACAGTCTCAAACAAAACACAGAAACCTAGAGAGGGATGAAAAGCAACTCTGGAGTCAAATTAATACACAAACTGGAGCAAACAGAGGAGACGCAAACGGAATCTGGTATGTCCATGCTGGTGAAAAAAAGGGGACATTAAAGCAACTGAAACTGGTAATGTTAGTTCCTAAATAAATACGTAGAACTTAGTTCTATTAATTGAACCAAAAGAACAGAAAAGGTTAAACAAAGCCTTGCCAGAATACCCTGCTGTTAGTAGGCCGCACTATTGCCTGTTGCACTTCCAGATAAGATTTTGTTTACTGGGCTGCTTCTGCGATAAATGGGGTAAATAGGGCCTTTTATTGCCACGATTTCTGATTTTAGAAGTCAGCAGGCGGTATTCCAGGCACTTTGTTTGAGATTTTGTTTTGGCATGGATGCTGTTGAAAGTACACCTTTGGCATTTACCTCTTGACTCCGTAGCTGGCGTTTAGTAAATTGTCGAGTCTGCAACGCAAGAGGGAGAGTGAAGGGGATGCAAGAGTTAGTGAGGAGTTCTACAAGGAGGGAGGGGGGCTTTCAGTCAACATGTTGCTCCTTCACCAGCCGGCCTCCAGAGGGCATCTTTCACTGCACTGCAGCCCTAAATCCTCAGCGAAGGTGTGGATGGAGGGATTTTTTTTTTTAAATATGGAATCTAAAGAGGTTTAGGAGGTTCCATTATGATTTTAGCACATGGGAAACATCAGAGAAAGCTGAGCGGAGGTCCACTTTCCGGCAAATTTGGAGCTTTCCAACTGAAATTGGACAGTAGTTTGCGTCTTGTTGCCAAGCGACCCCGACATGAGTGCCTGTAATGTTTGTCATCACCAAGCGATTGCGGAATCTTCCGTCCGCTGGCGGATTTCCTTTCCTCCAGGTTTTAAAGGGGACGACAAAGGTTCAGTACCTGAAACGCTGAGTCTGGTGGTGCAGAGGTCCCGTGTAGCGCCGCGCCGCCGTCTGGTACAGCTGAGTTAGTAAGGCCTGGCCCGTCTTCTGACTGGGGTTGTTGGCGAACTTGACGGTGATGGGCTCAGCGGCGCCCAGAGGCTTCTGTCCGTTCAGACCTTTGATGGCCTCCTCTGCTTCGTTTCTCTTATCAAACCGGATGAAGCCCACTCCTCGAGATATGCCTGCATCAGTTGGGGGAAAAAACAAAACAACTTTACTTTTTCCCACCTTCCAGATTTTTCCTCACTCCTGAGAAGCGAAAAGCCCTGTACCTGTAACCTGGTCCACTAGGATTCGGGACGTGATGATGCGGCCGTACTGGGAGAAGAGCTGTTCCATGTCCTTCTGGCTCATGGTTTTTGGAAGTCCGCTCACGTAAAGGTTGGCGTCACGGATAGAAGCCGAGCTTGGCCGAGCATATGATACCTGCGAGAGGCAATGAAATCAATCACGAGGGCTTTGGTATCAAACCGGGAGCTGTCACGGAAGCAGAACATGTCACGTAGATGAACAGGAACTGGGTCGTCGCCATTTGCTGGTTTCACTGATTTCGTTATCTCCCGGAAATCGCAGCACTGCGCAGCTCAGATAACAGAGGAGACAAACATCCCCCCGCTGTCTGTCGACCTAATCATCGTCGCCACGCTCGCACCGCGACGACGGCAACCGTCACCCAGGCTGATATCAGCCATCGGCTATCAGGCCCAGAAATCTGCGTCATTTTGAGCTGAAAGCCGCCAGCCTCGGTGGGTGATTTTCCCCAAATTCACATGTGACTTCATTAGCGTTCGACCATTTCTGAACTGTTTGTGTTTTTTTGTTTTTATTCCTCCGTGGGTTTTATTTTTTTTCCCACTCTCTGTCTGCTTTTTCAGACTTCTGCATCTCCTGCTGCAGACGATCCGACTGGCTTGTGTGTTTTTGGGGACGGCGTGTGTGAAAGACAGAACAATTTGATGGATTGCTGATATGCTGTGGTGGGTTTTTTTTTGTGTGCGACAGAAAGACAGAGCGAGTGCTGTCTGAGATAGGCTGAGCCTGCCCTCCCTGTCCTGCCTTCCTTTGTTTCTATTCCCTGGGGGGAAAACAGCCTCACTGGCAAACAGCTAGCGATGCAAGCGCATCACAAGACCTGCAGGGTCCTTGACAACTTCCAAACAAACCCTTCTCAAGACACACACTCGCCGCAGCTCACATGATCGCCTTTGTCTCTCGCAAATGTGCTTGTGAACACATGAGAGTGAGACGTTGAGAGACCAAAACATGCTTGTGGATTCTAATGGACAAGACTGAGTGAATACAGGTGCTCTGATTTTCTCCATCAGAACGAAGCACCAGCGTCTATTGTGCACACAGACGAGCGTGCGAGCAGGAGGCCTGTGTGCTGCGGTGATTAGGGTCTTCTGGACACGTCGGGGGGAGTGGTTGTGTTCGGGGAGCAGAGGCTGCCCTATAATTAACCCTCTCCCTGTCGCTCCCAGAGTACAGATGGTGCCTGGAGCCCATATGGCCTCTAATCCTGTCATTGGCATTCTGCCCCCCCCTCCTGACTGAACCTCCCAAAATCACCAATCAAAGAGTATGCTATTGAGCAACGGGGATGACCATCTCAGGAAATAACTGCGCAGTTTTTTTAATTGTTCCCAAACGTCACACAGGTTTCTTCGTGCGGTTAAGTTTATTCAGCCACCGGCCCAGAGAATTAACGTCTCTCTCCGCGGACGGCTGCCGGAAGATCAGCTGCTCTGCGTACAGATTTGATTTCTCTCAAGCTTTGATTTGCTTTGATCAGGTTTGGGCTGGGGAAGGAAGTAGCCCTTAATAACAAACCCCCGCTCTCCTTCATCTGATTTTGGGACAAAGACGCCCCCTAATTAGGCCCGATTGGAGGCAGATGGGGTAACCTGGACTGACCCTTGTGCATCACAGTCAGGCTCCCTAATTGCATTTCCATCACAATAACCTCTGCGTGCTGCCCGCCTCTTGCCTTCTGACCTCCACTCTCCGTTTCTTTTCAAGCCGTTCTTCCCCCTCTTTGTTCTAGCCCCCGCTCCCTTCTGCCACTTCCTCCCTGCTTTAGCCTCCCCTCCCGCTGCTACGGCTGCCACCACCTCTCCACCAACAGCCCCCAAACACACACACACACAGCAAAATCACAACTTCTTTTATATTTGGTCACCATGTCTGAAGGCAGATTGATGTAAGGTCGCAACATTGGCTCACCTTGATTGTTTTAGTCTGCAGTTTGAGACCGTTTAGTGTGTTGATAGCTTTATCGGCGTCATTTGGATCCACGTAGTTTACAAAGCCGTATCCCAAACTCTGACCTGAAACACAGGGAGGGCCACGATGGGGGTCAGTGGCTCTCAGACCTGCTGGGACTGGTGATATTAATATACAGTCTAGCTTGTCGTACCTGTTATCTTGTCTCTGACTAGCTTGCACGACTCGATCTCGCCGATGCTACCGAACAAACTTTTGAACTCCTCCTGGGTCATGTTCTGAGGCAGGTAGTTGACGATCAGGTTGGTTTTACTATCATCTGTGGAGCCATTGGTGCTGATGACTGGACCATTAGGCAAACTGGTTCCGCTTGGACCGTTGGACACCTGGGTTTCCATGGTGCTGATTATCTGCTGAGGAAGAGGGTGGAGTTAGATCCATAATTCATAGAGGGACACAAAAGGGCAAACTGGTGATCAGGCTGTGCCGATGAGATAATGTTTAAGCTTCAATGCGGGAATTTGAATTTTAAACACACGTTTGGTCCACTTTGTCACTGTCGGGTAGAAAAGGCAGGGCTCAGCAATGCCCTAATGGAGGCAGAGACGTGGGTGTAATTTTTCATCTCCCTCCCCCTCTCCAACATCTCCCCCCATCTCTGCCCATGTCTCACTCCCTGCCTCTGGTCCTGCAGATGTCACAGTCCCTTTTCCTTATTTCTCCCCTCCCCCAGCGCTCTTCCAGGGTCAAACACCATTACATCATTACACAGGGATGGATAATAGCGATGGTGGTGTGTGAGCCCAGAGAGGGGCTCGAGCTGGGTGGGGTCGGGGTCGGCAGGGGTCGATCTGGCAGACAAAAGGGAAAGTGACAACACTGGATGGATTTTGTGCTCCAATAAATGAGGAATATCTGGTTTTGATAGTAACTTGTTCCTCTGATTCTGTCATCTTCTGTCTTACTTTCCTTTCTTTTTGTTACAGGGAGGGCGTGAGTTAGTGCACGGTGTCATGTTTGTGTCTCCTCTGTTGCTCCGGAGCACGCGGTCTTCTTTAATTTAATCTGCGGGGGATTCTCAAGGAACAGATGTGTGGTCAGAAACTTTCCAGTTCTTCTTTGTGTTTTCCTCCCGTCATTAAATAAACAGCTCATTTGAAGAATTGTTACAATATAAAAAATATATGCAGAGTTTTGTATTTTGGTGCACTTTAATCGTCTAATTTTACTGTCAAACATCGGTTTTATTACCTTGCACCTGTTTCCTGTGCTTCCAGTCACGTTACAGGATATAATTCTGCCCGGCGGGCCTTTCAGGATTTTAGATAAAGTATCTATATTCATGCGCACGCTTGTAGAGTCAAATGTTACAAAGATTCAAGAACTTTCAGGTGTCTCTCTTGTGAGCATCATAGCTGATTTGACTTTCTCCTCAAAAGTTCTCAGTGTTTTTTGAAGACGTCCAAATCTACAAATGCATTTCATAACAAAACGTGTTTAAAAAGGGATTATAATACTCTTTCTGTTCACCTGGTTATTAGCATGTGTAATTCTTATTCTGCTCCCCATGTGAACCATTCTATTCTTCTTCTTTGGCAACACATTCCCTCTCGTCTATTGTCTGTGGCTGTTTGTCTGAGACCTGCTCCACTTCCTCGTCTCTTTGTACCTTTCTGCCTCGCTTTGAGCCTCACCTTCACTCACGTTGCCCAGGTAACGGCCCCTCAAAGACTGCATTGTTTCAAATGGCTGAATGGCTTTCTTACTTAAAGCTCTGTGCGAGTGTGTGTTTGTGTGTTTGTGTCTGTGTCTATTAGGAGCACACATACAGGTCAGACATCTTCCCTGTGTGCCTGCCGAAGCACTCAGCATCCGTACTTTCAACTGGAAATGACAGGAGGAGGGAAAAGGAGCCCAGTGACAGAGTTAAGGCTGTCTAAAAATAAAATACTTTAGACATCTGCACACAAAGGCGGTGTAACATCGATAGCAATCACGGTGACTCACACATCCAAGGCTAAAACGCCTGCTGACTGTTTCCATGTTTCCGAGCATTAACCCGCGTCGACAAAGAGACGGCAGCAAGCTGCTGTGCTGCGTTCAATGCAGTGCAAAGGCAGGACGTTACTGTAAATGTAATCTAAATGTATAGAAATATGAGAGGGGGCTAACTATGACTAGAGCGCTTGCAAGGATATAATATATCAGGGCAAAATTTGACTTGCCAACTGAGATAACCCCAGCATGACAGAACACATCCCCGCCGAACAGTGTGAAGTTATATAATTCACAGAGCCAGGGAGTTATGGGCTGGGCACTGAAATTGGCTGACACAAGCAGCAGCACGGATTAGGATTTTCATGCAGAAATAGAGGGAAGCGGCGTGCTTTTGTGTTTGAAGATAAAACAATTCTGGGTTTCATCTTTAGGCCCATCATTTTTGCTACACGAGCCAGGAAAAATTTACAAAAATCTACAGTTTGACTGGCAGTAACCCAATTTCTAGGCAAGAAAAGCATGAATAATCCCACTTCAACCAATTTAAATACATGCAGTCGATTTTGTAGCGTAACATTTCCCCTTTCTTTTTAAACTAATCTCTGTATCAAAGTGGAAATAATGACATGCGGCTCTTATTTTAAGTCAAAGATCCCAGTTGTTGGAGTAGCACTATGTGTCCCACACTGCTTTTTTCTATTTCGGGCTTCTGTGAGATATCCCTTAATATTTAATGTACTGCATCAGCATCGCCCACACACGGTCCCAGACTTGCACGCAAACACGAGCCCAGCCTCCACTCCGAAACACATGAACCCAGAGTTGCACGCAAACCGAAGCCCTGCCTCCACTGCCAAGCAAACGCACCACCTACACCGTACACAATCAAATTACAAAACATAGGACTGAATGTATATGCTGTCTGTGATCCCTGTCCTCTGATGCCTATAAACAGCTCTGCCAATTCATTTCTGCTCCAAATGCAACACAGCACTGGAGGCTATTGTCCAGAAAAAGAAAAAAAAAATCCGGATGGAGTTTTGAATTTTGCCCTCATAGCACATATTCCACTAGCATTACCAATGCCTTTGCCTGCAACCATCTCTGTCAGATTATTTTAAGGTAAACGTTCGACAGTGATGGACACAATGAGTTCTCCTCCAGTACATGCTCTCTGCTGTGCGCATCATAAAGATTTTTTATTCTGGAAGGCTTTAATCAAAACAGACTGCGTAGCCGAAGTGTAAATGAGCCTCCTAAATAACACAGATTACAGGATTATCTCAAACAAAGGGCATTAGCCTCACTCTCTGCAGCTTAGGGGATCATGGTGGCAGCTGTAAAACAACAGGACGACAGGAGTCACAGTTCAGCACCGAGGCTCCGTCCCTCGCCCTCTGCAGACTGGAATAAAAGATCTCTGAAAGAGATTTCAGCTCTCGGAGTGTGAGCTGCTTTGATAAGATGGAAGCAGACAGCGTCAGAGGCTCTCCAAGACAAATCTGTCCCGCAAGCCCCTGAAGCACGCGGGGCGCTATCCAGCGTGCTGGAAAAGGGAGTGGTCTCGTTTCAGGCCACGGCGGTCCGTGAACGCAGCACGGAACAGCATTTTTTTTTTTAAAAAAATTCCTTTTCATAAAAATGTATTTTGTTGACCTCCTAAACATTCATTCAGTAAAGAACAGAATCGCACACGGTTAAATATGACGCGTCCGTGATGTAGAAAAAGATTCCCCTGCTTTTATCTTTATTTTATTATTTTTTTTAAATGAACAAATCGACTAATTTATTTTTAAAAGACAGGACTTGTGAGCTGTGCAGGCATTCATGAACCGGGGCGCCTTTTTGCTGAATAAACGTATTGAGACGACCAAACAAAAGAGCCACCCGTTCCTCCTCTTCTCCCTCGCAGAGGCTATGGCA
This sequence comes from Takifugu flavidus, assembly GCF_003711565.1. Classification (NCBI taxonomy): domain Eukaryota; kingdom Metazoa; phylum Chordata; class Actinopteri; order Tetraodontiformes; family Tetraodontidae; genus Takifugu; species Takifugu flavidus. Next base: position 9,367,064 of record NC_079537.1, read on the forward strand.
GCACTATGAATATTAATGTAAACAGTGGCGCTTTGTGTCGTGGCCAGGAGCTGCAGGACTCTCCGGGAACAATGACTGGTACAGATGCCAGCCACAAGTCAAAACGCCACGATTGCTCGGAATAAAATGCACCAATCTGACAACTACTTGATCATTCGACTGGTTAGAACATTAAACTCATTTTCACGGGTTTAATCTCAACGGACCTGCTGTTGGATGAAATAACAATTTTCCTTACCCTTGCGCACATTTCTCCAATCATTTTTTACATTTAAGTCTAAACAAATAAATGTATTTCAATATATTATCTTAAAGCATCGCAGTTAAATCGAGCTTCTCTCAACAGGCTGCATATTTGTTGCTGATAATCAGACTAAAGTCATTGGCAGCAGCTGCTTACGTAACGTAATTATATTTAACGCCTCATCTAAGTTATGCACGGACCTTTATTTGGCAACTATTCTAAAGCAAAACAGTGTATTTGTGTTTTTTTGCAGACTGTTATTTTCTTACTGGAGACTATATGAGCCATGCACTATTTAACCAGAAGAACATGTTTAATTTTAATTATGTTTGGACGCTGCATTTTTAATTTGGCGTCAGACTGTTTAGACTGGTTTACACGGGCCTCGGCTGCCCTTGTCCTTGAATCGTGTGAGTGCATTGGATAGGTTATCTGACTCAACCATTTATTTTCTTGGCACTGCGGTACAGGCATTGAGGACTGCAGACCTTGTGGAGGAGACCCGCATCCTCGGTGCGTCCTGTCAAGGCCGCCATGCACAATAGGTAGCCGTTAACAAAGAGGGACGAAAATTGCCCTCGGATACGTGTCAATATACGTGGTTTGAGTGATGAATCGACGACGCAGCTTTGCCTTTAGTTTCAGAACAACGTTCACAAAAAATATCTTAATGTGCACGGACAGCAACGTCACGCTAGGTTCCCCTTAATGTGTTAAATCGTCACCCTTATTGACCCCGAAATTGCAGGAGGGATCTGGGACTTTGTCAGCTGCAGACACACGTTTCACATTTTAATTCTTAGGCTTTAAATTTAAATTCAAAGAGTGTTTTGAGCCTATAGTTTCAGGTGGATGCGCGGACGGTTTATTTCCGCTGTCTTTAACTTGATGTAAATAAACCTGCTCTTAATTGATTTATTGTCAGCCTTGTAGCTGTCAGCAGGTGACGCTGGGTAGACCTTTTTTCAGGTCCGGGGCCGTCGTTTGGCACTCCGGTCCAGCAGAGACACGCCCAAATCCGGCCGTCTGCTCAAAGCAAAGCTAATTTATCAGCGCTCATGCCGCCTCCTTTCATCCCAATGCGCCGTGCAGGTATGGCCATCTTATATTTATAGGAAATGCACCTAAAATGGAAGATGTCCGTGCGTGTCCTGACTGTCACGGCCTCAGAGATTTCCAGCCCATTTACTCAGTTGCATCGCAGCGCCAACCCTGAGGAATTTGGACTTTGTCTGATTCAATGCAAACCGATGGATGCGTAATTTTCCTCCTCCCCCTCCCTCTCCTAGAGTGACTCGACCCTTTTTTTTTCTTTTGCCATGTTGGATGGGCCCTCAGCCTCCAAGGCATCGTGTTTTGTCTCAGATCTCCGTCTTCAGCATCCTTGTGCTCTAAGAAAGAGTATCCTCCCCCCACCGTGCGGAGCGCCTCGTCCCCTTCCTGCCTCTCCATCTTTGTAATCCTGCGGAATTTCTACACCTTCGCGCCCGCAGCGTTCGTTAAATAGTGTAAAAGCCGCAACGCTTAGTCGCCGCGGCTGCGATACAAAAACATTGAAGCGGCGTTAACAAAGATGGCAGCATAAAGACTTTTACTACTGCTGCTGATGACTCTGCGGGAGCACAAGCAGCATGGCGCATCACTCAGCCCGAGATTGCTTCTATCGATCTCGTAATCTTATTATAATGATATATGGGTGCATACTGGGGAGTAACAGGACAGCGCAACTCCTGTCTGGTCACTGTCACAGACAACCATAGAAATATATCCTACTTTCCACTATAGGATGCATTAGTTCTGACTGAATTCCATTTTAGACGTACGAGATACGTTTGAACATTCAACACAAAGGCACCGAGGTTGAATCTACACACGCTGCTACGAGGTCATCTTCATAAATATTGGAGAAAAAGAGTAATACGTACAGTAACCATTCTTGACGTACAATCAAAGAAATCTAGGTCCTTCTTGCACTGGTCTTGAAGCTGGAGGCAGAGTGCTGTGTGTGCTCTTCGGCCTTTATATTACACAGCCCCTATTTGCTGTCAGAAGTCCAAATTAAAAGAAAAAAAAAGAAAAAAAGGAAAAAATACAATCTTCACCCAGGGATCTCAGCCCTCTGCGATTGTAGGTGTCCTCTATAGGATGAAAAAGAGGAGAAAGGGGTTTTCTACTGGAAGATGAAGAGGGAGCGCGTTCTCTTCGAGTGGCGTGGGCGAAGGTTCAGAAAAAAGAGAAGCAGTGATCCTCGGCAGGGTGTGTCCAGGGGAGGGTGTTCTGGTTCTGCTGTTTTTATGTGTAATTCCCTGCTCCTCTCACAGTCTCCTTCTGTGCCTCTGCTGCAATGTTCTTCTTTTATGCATCCTCCTGGCTGGCAGAGCACGCTGCTGATTGGCTAATTGTGCAGGGAGGGTACTACATGGCAGCCATTGCAATGTGTTCCTCTCCCATTATCCTCTTCGGGAGAAATCACCAAGAGTCCCCCCACCCATCCTCCTTCTTTTTTCCATCCCTGTCCTTCCATCCTTTTACCTCATTGCCCTTTTCTTCTTGCCCCCCCCCCCTCCGCAAACACACACGCGTGCGCGCACACACACAGAGTGCAGTGAATAGAGCTCCACCTGCACTTTCAGAACAGATGGGTGCAGTAGAAGGCAGCAGACTTGGTTCTCTCGCTCCCCACACTTTCTCGCTCACTTTTTCCCTTTCTTTCCTACCACTCACCGGGTCAGAACCAAGGCTAACAATTTTACTTTTCCCCACCTTTGTCCCTGCAGATAATAGGGAGAGGGTGTCAACTGAGAGACTGTCCACATGTTTAGTTGGAAATTATGGGGGGGGGGGGGTTAAAAAAAAGAGTAAATGAGCAATAATTGTCCATGAAGCATGGCTAGGAACCACAATTCAACTAATGGCAGGGTGATTTCTGGACCTCTTGCGTGCAAAGCAGATGGCTAGTTGCAGAGTCAGGTGCAGACATGTGAATAACAAATTAGATGCCCAGTGAATTATTTCATGCACATTTATTGAACAGTTGGACAAGAAAAAAAAAGAAAAAGTTCTCATGCAGCCCCGATTAGCTTGTCCAGAGTCACCAGACAAAGGCTTCCGGCGGATGGTTCTGTCTGACTTTACAAGGTCCAGATATAACCGTCCCGAAGAGTTCTCACCCCTCTGTGCCCACCTCCTGCTGCTTCCTCCTGCGTCCGACTGTGTGGTGAGTGCTCACTGAGACATGCTGTTTGGGCTCATCTATAATGCATCCCCTGCCCCGGGACATCATGTGTGACAAATGACCTATTTCTGTGCAGACCCCCATCGGGCCTTGACCTGGAGGGATGGGTGGGTGCGAGTGCAACTGTGTGTAAATCAGTGTATGTTTGTTTTTCAGTGAGTGAGTCTTTGCTGCTCACATGAGGACAAGGAGGTGGTGGAATAAGGTGGTGCTCTGTGTAATATTGATGTTTGCATTGTGTGTGTTTCTCATTTACTGACTGGACAACTGGTGCTGATGCGAGTGTTCCTGCAAAGAGAGTCTTTATTTTCTGCTTCGCTCTCCCTGGCTGACCTTGAGGAGTCCTCGGGGATCTCAGGAGTGCTGCTATGAGAGAGCAAGATGTTTGCATAATTGGAACCAACCAGTCACCTGCGATGGATGTGCAAACGTCTCCCAGTCCATCCCAAATATGACAGTTTAAAACAGGACATGCGGGTAATTAAATTCCTTCTATTGTTCATCCCAATCGCCCCCCCCTCCCTCCCTGTTTTCCTGTCCCTGTCCTTCAGCTCTCTTCCAGTCAGATTTTCAACATGGGCCCCGTTCTGATATTTTACATAATTGCCTTACATAAGTAGCAAGCTCGGCTCAGAGCTTGGGTGATATTAGTGCAGATGAATATTGCATGAGGAAAGCACTCGTTAAGCGTTAATAAGAGGATAGAGATGGAGCCCCACTGTCAGTCTGTCTTAACCCCGCCCCCATCTCGCTGCCGAGCAGTGAGTCAACTCAGCCCTGGATGTGTCGGAGCTTCTGAGCCAGTTTGCTTCAGAGGGAGGACGGCCGTGTGTTCGCGTGCATGTGCACGCACGTGTGTGTGTGTGTGTGTGTGTGTGTGTGTGTTTCTGAATGTCTCAGAAGAGGCAGTCAGATTCGGTCATTAGGTGCTTGTGTTTTTTACGTCTTTGTTTGCCGGATAAAAGCGGCTCTTGTAACACAAAGCACCCGGGTCTGTCAACTGACTGCAGCCCCACTTACAGTTCACACTTAATGTGAATAAATAGGCTTAATTGTGCCCCCTCCCCATTAGGGCTGTGTTTATTAGCACAGCAGCTGAATCCTCCGTGTGAGTAAGAGGGCGTTTGAGGCATTATTGTACATCACAGAATCTGCGCCCTGGGTTTGCTTAAAAGGATTTTTGTTGTTCTGCTGATTATTTTTGTATTGTTTATCTTCTCCACAGAAGAGTTTATTAGGATCCTCGCTGCAATCGGCCATTTCGCACTTTAAGGGATGCAAGAGGGGCTAAACCTGAATCAGAAAAACACAGCTGAAGGCGTTTTGAGTGCAGAGTTAGTGCTCACATTAAAATACATTAGACTGAATCTATTATTGGCTTTTTAGAGATAATGGTAAAGTGGTATTTAACATGGAAGACTGGTTTCATCTATTTATATTTCTTGCGGGGTTACTTGGGACAAAATGCCTGTTGCCATCACCCTACAGTATGAAAGCAGTCGTGTGTGTCTGTGTCTGTGTCTGTGTGTGTGTGTGTGTGTGTGAGAGAGAGAGAGAGAGAGAGAGACTGACATTTTAGCAGTGTATCTGGGGGATGGGGAGGATGATTCAGCCTCAGGTCTGGTTACTGATGTCTCTGTTGGGCCTGGCTCTTGGCATTTCCTGGTTCTGTGGCAGCATGCAGCTATAAAGCACTCATGTTTGCAGGAAATTATCCAAAATTAAATTAGCCCCTTTTTAACGGGGCATTTGTTGATTATGGCAACTGGCCTAATTCAAGCCTTCCCAGTTTTCTTATGGTCTTCCTCCTGGGCTCATTCTTGCACTTTATCTCTGTCTCTCACCTCTCTTTCTCTCTCTGTCTTTCGTTCTCTCTGTCTGTCTGGATGTGTTGTCTCCGGCCTATTATTAGAGTAGACAGGCCAGTGGGAGGAAGTCTCTGAAGTAGGCTCTCTTGTCATCTTTTTTATTCATGGATTATATTCTATATGTTCTCTTTCCACAGTTTGCTTTAATTCTGAGGGAGCAGATATCTGTCTTTTGTTTAAACCGGTGCAGAGAGGGACATGTCTTATACCGGTGTCATTTTTGTGCCGATTTTGTGACAGGAAACATTTGCAGTGTGACTTTTTGCCAAACACATTACTGTCCATTTGTAAGTATGTCATGGATGAATATTTATGCAGCAGGGCTATCCCCCTTTATGGGACCTTGTTTTACACAAAATCTTTTAAGATATAAAGCCGCGGTTATTAATTTTTCATTCTCTCCTGTCTGAGACGGTATCAAGGGAGAAACCTTAAATACACAAAGCTCTTAGACATTCTCTTTGTTTTCTCTCACTCCTGTTTCTGCCGCCTTTTATTTCTCTCTGACATAATGAAAAGAAAAAAACGTGACAGTGTTAAAAATAACACGCAGACCTGAAAAACAGCAACCAATAACAATACATAATGTGCTTTTTATGTATATTTTGATAGTTTTTACATGCCACAAAGCAGTTTACAGTAAACAGGAAATGCACGATGTCCAATCGGAATATGATAAGGTCAGGGTTTAGCAGCTCCATTTTCTCCTCTTCCATTTTCTTTCTTTCAATCTCTTGATCTCACTCCCTCCTGTCCAGCTCTCTCCCTCGCGGCCCTCCCCCATTTCGGTAATAGGAGACTTGAAATCAATAGCACATTAGTCTGGCCGGAAACTCTTGTGGAAATTAAATATGAATGACTGAGATTGCAGCTATACCTGCTGCTGAGGGAGATGCATGATGGCTCTTGGGTGCGTGTTTTTCATCGCTCCCACCAGTAAACAGCCACGCCGTTTCGTGTCGCTCCTACACTTCAGCTGCTCACCGAGCCACCTCGTCGTATTAGAGATCAGCCTGCGACGCAGTGGGCTTCGGTATTTTTAGACATGTCATTTTGTCCTCAGCAGAGAACACTGACCAGCCCGAATGTATAATTTGATTCGGCAAATGCGTCTTCGCACGTCACAAAGCCGCGACAGCTCGGGAGCCAAGAAGAATCGAGTGGCCACACCCATCCTCCAGCAGCCCCATCTGAATATGAAAGAGCTCTGTTATTAGCAGATTGCATCTTACTTCTTTTGCCCCCCAGTATTTCCATATGATTTCTCTTTCCTTATGCTTCCAGGTTCTCCGCTCTTCATGTTCATCCTGGAACTTTTTAGATGCAAATTTTACTTCTGGCTTTTCTTTCACTTTCATTAACTGGCTTGCTGTGTAACCACAATAAAAAAATTTTATGCGCTGCTTGACTTAAAAGCATAATTTGCCAAGCGAGAGTGTTGGCTGGTGGGAGGGAGGTAATTTGAGATAAAAAGCCCCTGCTTCTGGGAATTGGTGAAGGCTTGAGTCGCAAGTAATATTACATGCATCGATGATATAGGTAGATGTATTTGCGAGCTATATTTCATCCCATCAGAGATGAAACGGTTTGTGACAGATGGAGTGATATTGTTCCCCTGCACGGCCCATGAGTGCAGCCCCTCCCGCTTTCCCTCCCTGACAGATGTAGGGGGAGGACCACGGGGCACTCCTCTTTCTTTCAATTGATTTGGGTGCTTAAACCCATTGGGAATGGTGGTGGGGTGTGATGGCGGTAATGGTGATGGGGGGTTTAGCTGCGTCCTGCTGCATGGAAGCAGCGAAACGTGCTGCAGAGGACTCATAAACATATTACATGCATATATCTGCATACATTCATACATAGAAGGCTGACACGAGTGGGCTCTGTGCACTGCACTGAGAGGAGCGGGAAGGAAATATTTCCATAAATCTCGCTTAGTGAGTGACAGCGATGCAATGCCTGCTTGTGTGCCATCTAGACAGCACTGCTGTGGGTGTGCACATACATTGTGCAAAATACATTAAAGCCATGATGGATTATAGGCCGATAGACAGTGAAATCTATTTTGCCCCTCTATCTAATGTTAATTATAGTTCACAAAGCAATGCTGAGCAATGAATGCTCTTGGAGGAGATTCAAATGAAAGAGGATAAAATGCAATAAGGCTGTGGTGTCAAAGAGTGCAACACTTTAAATTATTCAGAGAATTTATGGGATTTCTGGTCTACAAAACAAGCAGTGGACATGGGAAGGGAGGAGGCTGACGCAGATGATGACACATGAAATTTCCAAATCCATCAATCCGTGTCTAGTTTGAGATGGATTACAGTTCTAACCATTTGCAAACTACTTCCAGAACCACTGTTACCTTTTCTGGGCCCATGTACATTACAGATGGGCTTAATGCAGGTGCTCAACTGGCAAAAAATTAAATTCAGTTTGCAAATTAAGTTAATTTCATCCCGTAGATGGAAGAGGAAAGAGACCATCTATGTTACTGTGAGCCCAGTTTAAAAGCCAGCAGGAACAGTGGTGCTACAGTGGTGTCATTTGCCTGAATGCAGACAACACCCCCAAGGCGGGATTGATTATTTCAACATTTTTATACATATTTTATATAAAATTTCTAGTTTCTAAGTTTCACTGTCAAACATCACAAATGAATCTGTTACCACAATGTGCCAACATTTGCTGGTTTGCACTATTTGTTGCATTTGCAGAACTTTTATTTAATTTGGGAGTGATTAACATTCAGCCACCCCCCACCCCCCCTCCACTGTTGACAGAATTATCAACATTAGGGAACTTAACAGCTGTCTTGTAGCAGATGTTTGCTGTTGCTGCACCTTCCTCTCTGCCCCTGGAGGGGAAAGGTCAACACAGGGGTGCAGGGTGAAGCAGAGATTCTCTCGAAGACATTACATGTTGCTGCATTGAAAGAAACAAACAAATGAGCATCTGCCTGTCCCTCGCAATAGACACCACCAGATTAAAATTAGCATTATTGATTGCGGCATTTAGTCTGATCTAATTCCTCCATCCTACTTTGAGGGCATCTGAACTGGGAAGGTTTATACCCCGTGTTATAATTTATTCACTCATCAGTGAGAGAAATCAGGTAGTGCTTCACAAAATATATCAGTTTCTTTACTGCAGTGCCCCCCCCCCTCCCTTTTTTTTATATAAGTTATGAATCATGTTTGTTCCTTGTTAGTTAATGTTTTTAAAGTTTTCACAGCCGGTGGAGTAATATGCTGAAAGCAGGCCCTTGTAAAAAAAGCACGTGGTTAATGGTTTTAATAGGACTCCCTGTCGGGGTGAGATAGAAAGGGGATGTGCCCTGGCCAGGGGCGCGTGGCGGCGGAGCAGGTGGATGAGAGGCAGCTGAGTAGTGGGCTCCAAGGGGAGGAGGGGGGGTCTTCCATTTGGAGGACTCTTGGGGTTGACAGAAACCCTGAAAAAAGGCAACCCCATCTGGAACTGAGGTGGGGGCTCTAGTGTGAAAGAGATCTAGTGGGAGGTGTCTGACACTCTCTCTTTTGTTCTTGGCTAACACAGCAGTGGTGGTGGTAGTGTTTGGGGCTCACGCTGCCGTGGGGGCTGGGTACTCAAACAATAGTCAGCCTTCGACGAACAGAAAAGCAAAGATGCAGGCAGCAAAGGTGCAGACAGAAAGATAAAGCAGACATGGGGTCAGCTCACTATAGACACAGCACTAGCACACAGCCTGTATCCACCCATTCATTACTGGTTTGGTGTACACATTTTCACATTTATTATCAGGTCTAGAAAGCGCTAAATTTCTGATTGTAGCAATGAAACTTTAGCTTCATTTGTACTGTCGGCGGTCATGGATCAGACTGGGGCTCATTATGCTGCTCTGAGAAATGCAAGGACACACAGTATATCCCTGAAATATATCTCACCTTACCTTACTTTAGGAATCATCATATCAAGTACTTTTTGTACTTCAGGTTACTCAATCAGGTGACTCTGGGTTTGGTTTGGGGAGACATAAAGAATCCCAATTATTTTTCTTTGAGACATCGGGACATTTGATGTTGTTTCTATGAACTTTTTTTTTTTTAAAAAGAAAGATATTTTTAAGCTGAATCTTACAATGTTTTCTGCTTGTAGAAACAAAGCAGTGTGTTCTTACAGAGGTCAAATTTGAGGACTGAATATGAAACCATCCACAGCCTGATGGGGAGAAGCGTTTTTTCCATAAGAATCATAGTAAATCGCGCCCCCTGCTGGAGCAGTCGCGCTTTGCCTTGAGGACGCGATGCGGTAGAAACAGTCCTCCAGATGCTGCTGTTTTACCGTTTGGCTCGATGATAATAATCATTTCTTCCTCCTGTCCAACCGTTAAATAGAACCTGTCATTTCATTTAATTAGACATGCTTGTCGTCCTGGAGTGGCGTTTCGCTTCGTTGGGTCTGAGTTCTCAATTGTCGCCAGGCTGCATCCTACATTTTTAAAAAGTGAAACACTAAACGACGTGCGTCACCAAACCGGTCAGGTGAGATTTCTGCATGGCCCAGATGGTTGACATCCACCTTCAACAAGTTCGCCATAGCATCACCTAAGAAGCTCCATACCGGAAATACGAAAGCCGATAACCATAACGATGGAAGTTGGCTCAATACATTCTGGAGTTTATTTTAAGCTGTTGCTTTATTTGAAACTTCGGCGAGATCTCCAAATCAACATTTCCACTCCACTTCCTCTGCGTATCCATAAATCCTTTCAGATGGGTGCATTTATTTTGAAATATACCGGATAAATGCACGCATCCAGGTTGACTTTACGTGGACGGTTCGGCTCCCGGCCGCTAGGAGGAACAACGAGAGATCCATGCCCACTCCCCGACTGGAGAAGGAAGCGGGCTAAGAGTTCGCATCCCCGCACCAGTTTGGACTTAAGGAAAACCTTGTTGGAGGGGAAGGGAACTTTCATTTCGACTTAGACGAACTTTTTTTTACATGGGGACAAGAAATGTCATCTACAGTGAGCGAAAGGAGGGCGTTTGCTCATAAGATCAACCGGTGAGAGGGTGACAGAAAGTTGTGGTTTACGGGGTTGTTGATGGACCTGCTGCGCAAACGTATCTTTAGCCACTATGCTAGGGTCTGTTAAGGTGTTGCTTACTGTAAACTGGTTCTTACATGCGCAATTTAATTCAGTTAAGGGTGTGGAAATGTGTTTGGTGGATTCTCTCCGGTACTTTGAACACTTTCTTTCGCCTTTTACGTGATGGTACCGTCCGAGAATTGTCAACAATGATGGGGCCAACAATGACAGTAACACCGTCAAGCTAATCTCACAGCTTCATAAGTGTCCGTACATGTGTTCGTTTGCACGGATATCTTGTTTTTCATATAGGAAAACAAGAGTAATCCACTACATCTTTTGTTATTTAACCATTTATACGACCTGCTGGGTTATTGTAGCAACCTGTAACTACATGTTGTAACCTGGTTTTCCCTTTTCAGACAAACATTAGGTGCCGCCTGCTGAAGAAAACCAGTTTTTTTTCGCATCAAATAACTGTTTACCAGTGCTTCTGCTGACAGCTTCCTGCAGAGACATCCCTCATGTATAATTTGGTGAATAAGGAGAGTTCCTAAGTGTGGAAGGCACGTTAGGTCGAATTTTGCATTTGCATTGAAAGCCCCTGACAACATGTGGAGCCCACCGGTTCGTGGTTTTTGGCTCCGTCGTCTCTGCATTCCCTAGGTTCTGTCAGTCTTCCCTTTCAGGGGACCTAGCTATTGTGTATTCCAGGATGCAGGAAAGGGTGTGAGTGGGCATTCTGGTTATTGTCGGTGCAGTTGATTGCCTGACACTTTCCTGTTTAAAATTAAAGCATAAAGCAGTTATTACTTTTGCACATTTGTTCGGGATGTATCTCCCAAACGATCCTCTAAGTCTGTGCAGAAACAAGATTATCTGGGTTAGTGACCATCTGCGTTAGTGAAGGAACGAATATCACATATGTAATTACAAGAGTCTTTGTAGCTGTAGATTGTATATCAGAAACGAGAGGGTTTTGTGGTTCTAAAGGGGCAGCTGCTTAGTATCATTGTGAGGTTTTTTCCCCTACAGCGCTTTGTCTCTTTTCGAACCTCCCATTTGCTGTTAGTTTATAAAAGCCAGGGACAGAACTCTGGCTCCGTGCCTGGTCCCCAGAGCCACCGCTCCTGTTCAAATCCCTGTTCACAACAGCTGCTGGACTTCAGCATCATAAATAGTACCAGAAATTGAACACTCTAATAGGAACGTGTGAGATCTTTGCTGATCATATGGATGTGTCTATCCTGAAACCCAGTGCTGTTGCAGATTATTGTGGCATTTTCTTGAGTGCTTTAAATGATCGTTGAGCATTTCATAGAGTAACAACATTTTTAGTAGTCATGGCCACGCCTTTAAATGCGCACCCTTTTCCCACTCTCGTCTCCTCTAGCTAACCTTTGCTTCTCTTGTCAGGACGGTAGCGGCTGAGGTGAGAAAGCAAGTGTCCAGAGAATATGGATCCCCTCAGCTGTCCAAGAAACGAGGAGGCGTTCACAACCCTGTAAGTCACGTAACGTTTGACCTGCATGAGGTTTAAGCTAATAGGTTTAAAGCTAGTTAGTGTTATCGAACGTTAATTGATTTAACTTGGTGATGTAATTTTAGAATGGGTTTAGATAGCTGGACTGTGCCGGAAGGAGCAATTATTGGGACGGTATTATTGTAGGAAATGAAGCGTGCAGCTGTGACTTGGCTCTGCTGCAGGGTGAATACTGCCTGTACATGCCAGCATAAGATTTGTGGCAGTAGTCAAAAGTGAGTTTAAAATTCCAGAGCTGTTCTCAGAGTTAGTGGATGTAAAAGCAGCACATCGATTTAATGCTGCAGACAACGGAGAGCAAGGGAGGAATGATTTAGTGTAACTACTATGTTAACTATAACATTTGAGCTCCTCTGTGTTTTGGTTATCTACATTGTGCAACTGGGGGGAGGCTCCAAACTCGGTGTATTTAAAACCTAAAAATGTTGTGAAACTGAGACTGTAGTGGGGAAGCAAAAGTGAGTTTTGGTCACTGTAAAGGTCAGTGTTTGTGTCTTTGCCAAGCACTCCAGCTTGATGAGCCTTTTTGATGAGATCCTGATCTTTTACCCCTTTTGTCTGATGTTGATTGGCAGTTGCCCCTGACAGAGGTGGTGGAGCCTGTGGATTTTGAGGAGTATGTGAGCAGTCATGCTCCTGGGGTGGAGCCTGGGCCCCTCAGACAGCTCATGGAGTTCCCCCAGGATGACTTGGAGCTCCTCCCCCTGGACAAAGAGTGCATTACCCTGGAGCCCCCGCTGCCTGATGACGATGAGTGAGTCTTTCCCTTGTAGCCAACGCAACACACACAGTGACACACCTACCCCAAAGCTCTTTCTCTATTTCTCTCTTCCTCTCTCTTTCTCTCTCTCCCACACACACGGAAGGATGGATGGATTTGGATATTGGAATGGAGGGGAAACATGACAGGAACAAAGGCTCTTTCTAAGCGGCTGAATAAACAAACACGCTTAGTGTATTAAAAGCGTTTTCTGCTCAATTATTCATGTGTTTGTGTGTCTAGTTCTCTGGACCCCAGAGTGAGAGACGCCTTGTCAGTCTACACAGATGACTGGCTCATCATTCAAAGAAAGTAAGTGCTACATGTTGAAGCAGACCTTTAAATGGGTTTCCTATGCAGAACAGGCAGCTCTCACTGCTGCGTTATTAACTCGTTTGTCTTTTTATGCTAGATATCAGCATTACAGCACCACTTTCACGCCTCACAGCTCTGAGCGACAGAGAGAGAGGCAGCGAGGGCTGGCCAAACAGACCTTTGAACTGGATGTGGCAGCCACTGAGCCCCAGGACGACCAGGTAGCTCATGGTCACCAGAGTCCCGTCACTTGAGCTTTATTTACCTCACTGTATCAATATATATTGATTGCAGGGTGATGCAAGAAATAAAAAGATTCAGGAGTTTTATTTAATGTGATAGCTGGACAAAGACACCAAACAGCTGCTGAAACAAAAAGCCAGCGGCTCATGATGGGAAGTTATAAAAGAATGAGTAATACAGAAATTGATATACCTGGTCCATTATCTAGACATCCCCGTATTAATCATATTAAATAGTAATAAGGTAATGGGGTCTGTTTCACATTACACTCCCTGAAACATCTGCAGCGAGCACTTAAAGGTGACCTGTTTTCCTGGAAGAAATAAAAACACATGATCTCATTCCTTTGTCTCACACTCTTTACGAGCCACAGGATGACGCAAAGCGGCGATCAGTCAGCCTCGATGAAACCCCGCGAGGGAGCTGGGCCTCCAGCATCTTTGACCTGAAGAACTCCACCCCAGATGCTCTTCTACCTACTGTGTTAGAACGCACAGCTCTCGAGGACATGGATCACCGCAATACCGAGGCCCGCCAGCAGGGGCGCCACAGCGACCTGCTGGGCCTGTACCCTCCTCCAGATGAGGTCTGTCAAAAGCATTTTGTGATCTTGAGTAAGGTATTTTTTTAAACAGTGCACAGTAGTGATTTCTGACATTATTTTGTTCTCAACATGCACACAATTCAATATCAATCAACATTTCTATCTAGAACATTTCAGGCATCGACATCTGGGATGTGTGATTTTAGCTTTCTAGTCATGTTTTTAAGTGGTGTACAGAAATCTATATTTATGCAAACGTAAAATCAGCTTAACATTTGTTCAGCTCTGGTTAAAGTAAGTTGTTTTCCCAACGTGCAGCCATTATTAACGTGCACCATAATGGTTTCCGAATTGTTCTTTTCCTTCTCCATCCTTTCTTTGTACAAAACCTGTGTGCATACTTTCTCTGGCTCAATGTTGCCATGACAGCAGTGTAAATATTGTTCTTGGCTTGGTCGTCTGTGTGGCAGGACGAGGCTGTCGAGAGATGCTCCACTGTTGAAGTGCCCAAGGAGCACTGTGGCCAGAGGATCATGGTGAAGTGTCTGTCTCTGAAGTGAGTAATATACAGATTTATGTCTTTTTCCTCTGATAGCAGCCATATTTCGTAATGTTTTTTCCATACACTCCTCAGATTTGAAATAGAAATCGAGCCGATATTTGGAATACTGGCCCTGTATGACATCAAGGAAAAGAAAAAGGTATTTGTTTTGTCATTAGAGGGCTTGCACTTACATAATGCTGAGCTCATGCTCCACTAATTCAATTTCCCTTGACTTAAAAGGTCTAAGTGGCCCTTCAGTTTAGATCACCCAGTCAAAATTGAATTAAATTCCCCTGACTTGAATTTCCATTACCATCAACTCTTTCTCTCCCTGCTTATCTTCCCTTTAACAGATCTCTGAGAATTTCTACTTCGACCTGAACTCGGATCAGATGAAAGGGCTGCTCAAACCACACACCCCTCACGCAGCCATTTCTACCCTGGCCCGTTCTGCTATTTTCTCCATCACATACCCCTCTTCTGATATCTTCTTGGTGATCAAGGTACTGAAACTGCCCACTTTGCTGTCAAAGCTGTGTAAATTGAATGGCGTGAAATAGATTATTCCTGTTCACGCTGAATGCCTCCTGAAGTACAAGAGCAAATTTAGTTTCAGCGCTCAGTCAAGTCCTAACATGTTCGCGCCTGCGTTTCAGCTGGAGAAGGTCCTTCAACAAGGGGATATCGGGGAATGCTGTGAACCCTACATGGTCATGAAAGAGTCTGATTCCTCCAAGGTAATGGAGCCAAAAATGTTACTGCTGCGATGTCACCGGCAGCCAGCACATAATGTTACTGTTGAGCCCGAATAATTCATTTCTTGTCCCAAAAGATTAATTTAGTCTCGACTGAAACCTTTTAATCTTCCTACAGCCCCCTCTGAGTGCAGTCGGCACATTTCACTGTCATAAAAAATGAACATATCTGTTAATAATAAGAATGAATAATTACTCGGCTGTGTCTAAGTTTGTGTTATGTTTATTGTCATTTTTACTTCTTTTTGATTTTTGCATGCACATTCTGTCCTGTTTTAGCATAAAGAGAAGCTGGAGAAGCTTCGTCTGCAGGCAGAACAGTCGTGTAATCGCCTTGGACGCTTTCGCATGCCTTTTGCCTGGACAGCCATTCACCTGTTCAACATTGTCAGCAGCATGGGCAGTCTGGATCGGTCAGACCCCGATTCTGACTCTGGTACGGGGAATCAGTCACACTTATAAGTGTTTAATGGGCTTTTAACTGTGTACAGTTATGAAACATCTCTGTCATATATCTGAACAGAGAAAAAAGGTCACGGGACATGGAATGAGAGGAAGAAGAAGGGGTTTGAACGGATGAGTATAGCAGATGACACGTGCAATTTTGCCACCTTCCGTCCAGCAACACTGACCGTCACCAACTTCTTCAAACAGGTCTGACTCTCATAGTTAAGCACGAGAATGTTGCACTTATTTGAGTCTAACTTGTTGTCCATCATCACTAATATGATGTGAAACAATGACACAACCTCTGAAAGACACTACTGGGAAAATGTGACTATGTAATGAGGGAATATTGAAGCCCAAATTGCAGTAAATGAAAACTTTGGTATGTTTTCATTTAGGAGGGGGACAGACTGAGTGACGAGGACCTCTATAAGTTTCTGGCAGACATGCGCAGACCTTCCTCTGTTCTGCGTCGTCTGAGACCTGTCACAGGTAAACCTCAGGACTCTTGTACAAGAGGAATTGTACACATAATATGTTTAACTTATTTGATGATCTCACCATGGATCAATGTCTTGTGCTTAAGAATTCTCATTTAGGTTTTGACTTCCTTAGTGTTGTATGTTACCCTACATTGTCTGGTTGGCCTAAGCATGCAAATTAAAGGAGGTAAATCTAGTTTGTGTGTCTGTGATTTATTTTCACCCACAGCCAAGTTGAAGATTGACATCTCCCCGGCTCCAGACTCGCCCCAGTACTGTCTGTCACCAGAGCTGCTTCATGTAAAACCTTACCCAGACCCTCGTGTCCGCCCAACCAAGGAAGTGCTGGAGTTCCCTGCTCGTTATGTGTACACCCCACATACCGCCTACAGGTCAGAGGCAAACACACTCACAAACTTCATTTCTTCTCTCCGTCTTATTTCTGCCCTATATGTAATCTCCTCGGAAGGCTCTGAATTAGAAATGTTGTAATGTTAAGAGAATAAAACCCGATAATAGCTATTGCAAATGAGCTATCTGAATTTTAACATGCAAATAATATTCTCAGTAAACTGCCTCTGTTTAATTAAGTTTTAATAATGTAACAATTGTTACAGTTATAAAACCAAGTTCACCAAGTACAACACTAACTCCAACGTACAGGGCAAATAGTGAAGACCCTCAATAGCAAAGGTCATAGTCAAATGTACAAACATAACGTTGACTATACATCAGATCTATAGCTTACATACTGTACATATCAGGATGAGAATGGAGTGCAGTCATGTTGCGTTAAAAAAAACCCACCTTGGCGGTGGGTCTTAGATTGCCCGTGTGGTAGCTTCACTCTTGGAGATGGAAAAAGCAAAAGTTAGCATCAAAGGTATATGAAATAAATATGGGGTGTTTTAAACATCTTACTATTTTCTCCAGTTCAGTGAGCTTTTCACTCTGACTGTCGATGCTCTCTTTTTGAAACTGGACCAATTTTTGTAATCCTTTCACTACTTCAGAGTGCTCCTTCGCTTGAGCCTGAAACAGGCAGGAAAATTGGCCATATCATTTTGCATTTGCAGCATCCCTTTACTCACAAGTGTTAATTACAGAGAGGTTCCATTACCTGCAGCTCTGTGATGCTGCTGGCCGGCATATAGTTACTGAGATGTGTCTCCAGCCTCTTTACATTTGTCATGAGCTCCAGCTCTTCCTGCACCAGAGAGGCCAGCCTGTCTTTCGTCACCGTGGTCTCAGCCTGTTGCTCGGCCACCTGGGTCTGTTGAAAAAGCATCTGTCCGCGTTATTCCTCCTACAGCTGTAATCTCACAGCTGCCTGACCCGCATCTGACATGTGGCTTTCTAACGACACACTCTCTTATCTCAGATCAAAGCGTTTGCCATATTTAAAAACATCCTAAAAATCAATTTTAGGCTGAAATGTTTGTCAGAAGCCTCTTGCCCAAACATGAATTCAGACATAGCATAGTCAGATTTCTGATATTTGACCCTGTGCTTTCATGCCCTCCCGCATGTTTTCAGATCTGTAGTTTGACTAGAATGTTATGTCTCTTGTTGCGGCACAGCCCTTCAGCAGCCAACAGCACAGGATGTTTACATATTTCTGTGTTCACTCACCTGTAGCAACATTATAACTGCTTTAATCTGTTTTTTAATCTCTGCAGCCTCCTCAGCATGCCTCCCCAGCCTTTGAAGTCTCCCTTCATGGTTCTTCAAAGTCTGGCTAATTCTATATATCTTGGCCTCGGTGGTTTCAGAAATGTATTTAAGGGAGTCGCTGAATTGTATGGCTCCAAACAAGAGCACGTTGACGTCCTCCTGGGGTGCAGCATTATTTTTCTTGTTGGTCTTCCTCACTGGACCTGCGCAGGCAGCTCTTAATCCCCCAGCCAAACAGATCAGACAGAAGATCCAGATCATATTCATTTTAACATTCACTCACTGTGGTCCAACTGAGTGATCTTGTGTTTTCTTCTTCAGAATGTAGTCAAAAAAGTTGGTTTGATGGTATTATGCAAATAGAGTCCCATCTGTTTCAGAGATGCAGGTGTGGTGTGTAATGAATGTGGAAGGTGGTCAGAATGTCTTATATTGGATGAGTATATGCGTGGTAAAATATTAGCTCAGCTGTGGTCTTTGGCAGTGACCTTAGTCTCAGTGACCTTGCCTTAAAGTTTAACCCCTGAGCTACTAATCGTGTCATTTAGGTCACAAACACATGACACACATTACTATGTATCATGTTTTTGTCACACAAACTGTACTTGTATTCACAGCACACTGCTTTGTAATTAATGTTAATAGATATTTATAGTGTCTCAGCCATTAACTCTACAAAAGGATTAAAACAGTTGTCCAATAAAATAACCTCAGATGTTTACTTTGGATTGTAGAAGTTAAGGTGACCTTGACTCCACAACATCCAGTGTTGGGTCACACTTTTGTTATGTGAATATTTGCATATTTATTAAACAGTTTCAATTTGTCTTATGCGATTCTTACTTTTAGAGTGTTGTAGATATTGTTGACAACAAAATATGCCGAATTAGCATTCCTATTTGAAAATTAGGGAACAAGTAGCGGGGTACTGCTTTAAAAATCTGCGTTTAAAATAATAAATGAAATCCTTGTCATTGCAGGAACTTGCTCTATGTTTACCCAAAAAGCTTGAACTTCAGTAGTCGTCAGGGCTCAGTGAGGAACATCGCTGTCAAAGTCCAGTTCATGGCAGGAGAGGACCCCAGTCAAGCTTTGCCGGTGAGCAGAAGTCAAGGATTATCAAGTGACAATTTAACAATGGTCTGAGAGAAACAGCACTGAAATACAACATGCAGTGTTCTTTCAGGGTTGAAATTCCTTAGAGGTTTTTGACATTTCAGCACTAGATTGATCCTCTGCAGACAATATACCCTTGACTGTTTACAATTTTTTTCTACATATTCTAAGGTTGTGGCAGGCTGTAGTGAGCCAGTCCCCAAAAGCTTCTCTTTATTTATATTCTTTCCAATAGGTCATCTTTGGGAAGTCTAGTTGTGCCGAGTTCACAAATGAGGCATACAGTCCCATCATCTACCACAACAAGTAAGGCTCGTAGGACTTAACTGCCCGTTAACCCCCTTTGTGTTTTCTTTAAATTCTGTGTTTAACTCTTTTTAAAAAAAAAAAGATCCCCTGAGTTTTATGAGGAGATGAAGATGAAGATCCCTGCCAATCTGACTGACAACCATCACCTCCTGTTCACCTTGTACCACATCAGCTGCCAGCCCAAACAAAACACTCCTCTAGAGACTCCTGTAGGCTACACTGTGAGTTCACTCCTTTAGTCCGTCTACTTTTTATACTCCCACCCACACACCCACGTTTGATAATTCTTCTATTGTCGTGCCATCTTTGAAAGATCTCATGCCTTTCTTTCAACTTGTAGTGGATCCCTCTGATGCAGCATGGCCGACTAAGAACAGGCTCCTTCAGTTTACCTGTCTCCGTTGAAAAGCCCCCAGCGAGCTACTCTGTGCTCACCCCTGATGTAAGCAACTTGAAAGAGACTGAGAGGATATCAGCTTGCCTGAAAATGGCCTTTGGCTGTTTGACCGGGTGTTAAATAAGATGGATTTCACTGTGATGTAGGTTCAGCTTCCAGGCATGAAGTGGGTGGATAATCACAAAGGTGTGTTCAGTGTTGAAGTGACAGCAGCCTCTTCAGTTCACACTCAGGTACACACATTCTACAGTATTTGCGGCTCCTTCTGTCATCCGACCAATATTATTTACAAGCACCGATATTAATGAAAGTTTGTCACTGTAGGACCCCTTTCTGGATAAGTTCTTCACGCTGGTGCATGTTCTGGAAGAGTACTCTTTCCCCTTCCGTCTGAAGGATGTGATCATTACTGAATCAAACATGGAGGCCGAATTAAAGACCAGCATGGTGGCACTCAGAGGGGCCCTGTTGGACACCTGCGTTAGCTTCCTGCACCAGCTGCTCAACAAGATCATTCAACTTATCGTTTATCCACCGGTCATTGGAGGCCAAATTGGTAAATGAGTTCTGAAGCACAGTCGTTTCCATTAGTACTGCAATTGTGGATCTGAAGGGTGCTTCTCTGAACAAGGCTGAAGTGCTCTTTCTAATAGTGGAGTTAATAGTTTGAGAATTCTAATTGATAATAAATGCATTATTTCCAACTCAAATAAAACTAGATAAGATAATAAATATTACATTGGGAGTATTTTTAGGTCCAGTGAAAAATAAATTAATTTGTGTCCCCTTATTACTATTACTCACTTTTAGTGTAGTTTTACAATGAGTTTATGTAAAAGTCATGTTGTTTTAAATGAAATCTTTGAATCTTTTGTCTGCTCCTAACAGTAAACCTTGGCAGGACTGCGTTTGAAACCATGGCTTTACTGGTCAACCAGATACACAAAAACCTGGAGGGAAACCAGGACCATCATGGTCGCAACAACCTGTTGGCCTCCTACATCCACTACTGCTTTCGCCTGCCAACTGCTGAACCATCTGTGCGCCCAACAGGTGAGCCTTCGCACGATTTTTGTAAAGCCGATCATTTGGTTGGATGACTGTCAGTATTCCTAAATCAGACAAGGATTGATGATCTGCCAATATCTTCTCTGTGGCTCTCACCATGTTTGAGAGCAGCTGGTTCGCAGTCCTATCAGATGCCTGTGCAGTACGCCACCATATCCAGAGCAACTGGCCGCCCCAGCAGCTTGCACCTGTCCCGCTCTAAGAGTATCAGCAACTCCAACCCAGACCTGGCCAGCACACCAGTTTCTCCTGATGAAGAGGTGCAACGAATCATAGGAAGCAAGGTGAGCTGTTTCTGTCGAATGGAGGTTTCATCTTTTTATCATAGATTAATGTGTGTGTATAGGTTGACAACATTATTCACAGTGGAGGCTGTCACATACGCCACAAGAAGTGAGATAATTGTTTCCTTTTTGGAAGAAAAAGTTTTTCTGGGACTTTTCTTACCTACTAAGAAACTCTAGTGCCAAACTGCTGCTCTAGGCCCCTTCCACTGCAGCACGAGCTGTGTGCACTCTTCATCAACTTTTTGTGAGAGAGACTTTCTCCTGTATATGCAACATTCATGCTACCTCCTTCACAAATTATTGCCCGTTTACTTTTCTTTACATCTTTCTTTTATCTGGAGGAAGAGAACAAGCTGCAAGAACTCCCGACTCAGGGAAGCACATCATTTTATTCTAATAATCCTGGGAACTATTTTCTCGCTTCTTGTGGAGTATGCATAAAAGTTATGGATCTTTTTTATGAACGTGCATTTATGGTTTGTACTTTAAACATGTCATTGAGCCCTTGATTTTTCTGCCCAGTATGAGTTTCTCTGTGGATTCAAGCCTTATTTCTCTACACCCCTCCACCCTTTCTTTTGTTTCTCCCTGTATCCTTTATATAATTACTTGTGTGGTAATTAGCTTCCCCTTCACTCACTGTACCCTCGCCTCGTGCCACTCTGTGTTTTGTGTTTGTCTTTGGTGGCTTATGGCAGGGCATTGACCGCTCCCACTCCTGGGTTAACTCTGCTTATGCCCCCGGGGGTTCCAGATCTGTGCTACGCCGGAACCCCAACTCCAGCTGTGATCTGAAGCAGGTGCCAAATCCCTCCTCTCCATCCTCCTACCTCTTCACCACTTTCTAAACAACACTCTGCGGTTATGTTTTGTCTGCATAAGCTTCTATCTGCTTTTCATGTTGCCACTCCTTTTTATCTGTGAATACCACTTATCTGGCTTCACCATTCATCCTCTCACCAACAAATAACAGCCCACATCTGTTGTGGGTGCCTGCCTCATTCCTGTCGGAGTTTTACTAGCCTCACACTCATCGTAGAGTTCTGTGGTCACCCACCCATTCCCGTTCATCCATTTTCACATCATTTTGTCTGTGTGTTCACCTCACCCTCACACCATGTCAGACAAACGACCGCAGCTGCAATCGCATGTCTGCCTTCCTGGACAGCATGGCCTTGTTTTCACTTCCCACAAGGCAGATTGCCAAGAAGGTAAAACTGTCTACTTCTACTATAACAGGATACAAAAATGCAATTTTTCCATCACAAGCATTTTATGCTCTCTCAAATCCATTTTCACTGTCATTACCATATATCACCACATATGTATGATACCTAATACTGATAACTAATATTTTAACCAAAGCTATTAATTCATTTAATCTTTACCAGTTTTAGTAATCAGGGTTACTACACTTAAACTACTACACAGCTATATAAGCAGAATGTGATAACTTTCCTGTAAAAATATAGAATAACGTTTTATCTCATGAACTTCTTTATAAAGTATATTAATATTATGCATTTGGAGTCATGATTGCAGCTGCAAATGAGTCTGAGTTGTGCAAACACCTTTTCTTTTGGAAAACTCCATTGGTGAACAGGTTAATTAGTAACTGTTAACAAAGGTCTCTAAAGACTCACAGTAAAGGCTGGGCTAAGATTTATGGCTTCCTAGAAGTCATAATTGGAACAAAGAATCTGATATCAGTCTGCCAGTAATAATTTAGCATATAGACATTACGATCTGTCAAATTGCACCGATTTGTCGATATAAACTGACCTTTGCTTATATGTGTAGTTGCTTCATGAGGAGCTGGCTTTGCAGTGGGTGGTCAGCAACAGCACAGTGAGGGAAGCAGCACTTCAGCACGCCTGGTTTTTCTTCCAGCTGATAGTGAGCATGCTGTTGTGTATTTGTGTTATCTGCACATACACATTTTAAACATAATCGTTTTAAATCCCACTGTTCTTTCCGCGTCATTTTACTGACTTGAATCTTCCTCCAGACCAAGAGTATGTCTCATCACTTATTTCTGACCTCAAACATGGACGTTCCGAGGCGTCAGCGTTTCCCAGACCGCTTTGTTGATGACATCGCTGCGCTTGTGTGTGCCATCAGTGCTGATATTGCTGGTCGATACCACAAGGTACTTAAGATTGGGTGCAGTTTATTCCATTCAAAGCTGGGGGTTTTCAGTGATGTAATAACACAGGTGCAAAACAATAATTGAAACATATTTATATCCTGAATGTAACTTTTATATAACATAATACAAGGTTTTCTTTTTCACATCCTCCTCTTCCCCTTTATTTTCATATGAACTCCCTCTCTCTCCCTCTCTCTCTCTCTGCAGGATGTTGAGATTGTGGAGAGGTTAAATAGCAGTCTGGCCTTCTTCCTGAATGACCTGCTTTCTCTCATGGACCGGGGCTTTGTTTTCAACCTCATCCGCTCGTACTACAAACAGGTGCTGGTCCTTCCTCTCCCTCTTTGTCTTTAATATCAAACACTTTACTTCTACATATATTTTTGTCTCACGCCCCTTGTGCATTTAACAGATTGCCAACAAGCTTCACATGGCACAGAATCCCAGCTCTCTGAACGCCCTGAGGATGGACTTTATCCGTATCGTCTGCAGCCATGAGCACTACGTCATCCTCAACCTGCCCTGCTCCACTCTCAGCCCTCCAGCCTCCCCCTCTCCTTCCACCTCATCCACCACCTCACAGGTGCTGTGAGGCATAGTACGAGGCATTGGCACTCCCTGTATATCCTTTGTCTTACTGGCTTTTTCCGTATTTTTACGTTCCCAGAGTTCAGCATTTTCCAGTATGGTGCAAGATCAAGGGGTGGCCACAATGTTTGAGCTCTCAGTTCCTTTTCGACAGCAACATTTCCTGTCTGGTCTGCTGCTCACAGAGCTCGCTCTCATCCTTGATCCTGATGGAGAAGGGTAGGGAGCCCTTTTTAAAAGTTTTTTGGGTTATCTGAACCATATCTAATTTATACTGAAAATGCTCTTACGCTTCAAGCTCAGTACATGAAAACTGATTTTTATTTATTTATTTTTTTTAACCCACAGCGTTTTCTTCCTCCACAAAAAAGCCATTAGTGCTGTACACTCCCTGCTGTGCAGCCATGATGCAGATCCTCGCTACAAGGACCCTCAGGTCAGGGCTCACGTTGCTAAGCTCTACCTGCCCCTGGTTGCAATTGTCATGGAGACATTGAATCAGCTGTGTGATTTCTCAGGTCAGCATGCACCACTCACTAGTTTCATAACTTGGCAAATGTGCACTTTCATCACTTCATTGCAATTTCATTTCATTGCAATTATACCTGAGAGTGGTTATACTGTGTTTTTGTAGACTCCTCCCCTGCTCGGGTCCGGCATGCTTCAGCCCATGACGATGCTGACCCAGACAGTGGCAACACTATCAGTCAGTCTGTTGCCATGGCAATTGCCGGCTCCCCTTTACCGCACGCCAAAGCCAACTCCATTGCACTACCCACAGTGGTGAGTGATAATGGTCGGGGTCAGGCTGTTTCCCTGGGCACTAGAGACTCATCGGTCAGATCTGACACTGTGTGGACCAGAATCTGTTGTCTCAGCTTGACAGAACACCACACTGGCCTTTCTGTAACTCCACCTAAAATAACACAAAAATGTGCATTCTTTCCACATTGCTCATCTTCCCTCAAGGATTAGTGCTTGTTTTTGCCGATAGGTGGCTCTCTGCCCTCTCTCTAGACTGCTGTTTCATGTTTGACAGTAAAGTAGCAACTTGGTTTGTGTGTTTCTCTCTGCCAGCCTGCCCGCCAGTCCAGCTCTCTGTCGGCGGAGTGTAGCCGGACTCTGCTGGTGTGTTTCCTGTGGGTGCTGAAGAATGCAGATGCAGCTCTTCTGGAGCGCTGGGTGTCTGATTTGTCTGTGTTGCAAATCAACCGCCTGCTGGATCTGCTGCATCTCTGTATCTCCTGTTTTGAATACAAAGTAAAATACTTGTTGAGCTCTTTTATTCTTGTGTTTCTCTGTCTTTGGTCTGTTGACATGTTTTACTCTTTTTAATAGGGGAGAAAGGCTTTGGAAAGGATTAATAGCCTGACATTTAAAAAATCTCAAGACATGAAGGCAAGATTGGAGGAGGCCATACTGGGAACCATTGGGGCCCGTCAGGAGATGGTTCGTCGTTGCAGAGGTAAATAGTGTTGTGTACCTTATGTGTCAGTTTGAGGTGTTTTCATGTTTGCGTTCATGGTAATTGTCTTTACTCTTTTAGAAAGGAGTCCCTATGGCAGTCAGGAGAATGTTAGGTGGAGAAAGAACGTCACTCACTGGCGCCAAAATACAGACAGAGTCGACAAGTATGTTTTTTTAACTTTATTGCATCTATGCCAGTTACTGTAAAAGATGTTTCCATGTGCTTATAGAATGTATACATCAGGGTTATGGGATACATCTGGTTTCTTCATTTTTAAAGGGCTTGAATGCTAATGTGATGCTAAAGAAATCCCAATTTCTTATAGGACTAAAGCCGAAATGGAGCAGGAGTCCATGGTGGATGGAAACTTATCAACTGAGGCTTCTCTAATTGTCCTGGATACACTGGAGATTGTAGTTAAGGTAAATGATGCTCTCCAGCTGTGAATATGTAAAGGTTATTTAGAATTCACTCCCTCTTTCTTTGCTGTTTGCATTTGTTTTCAGACTGTGGTGGCATCAGAGCTGAAGGAAAGTGTTCTGGGTGGAGTACTGAGAGTCCTCCTCCACAGCATGGCAGGAAACCAGAGCGCCCTCTTCCTGCAGCACTGTTTCACTACACAAAGAGCTCTAGTTTTCAAAGTGCGTAAATGAATTGCTTTCTTTATTGTGTTTAACCCTAACCCTTTGAACTGTTACGTGTTGCAGTATTTGAACATATAAATATCCTTAATTGACGAACACAACATCCCATATCTGCTCAAAGTTAAGGCCAACTGGACATCCTTCCTTCCAGCAGATGCATGTGTGTTTATATGTCTGTCTGTAGTTCCCAGAGATGTTGTTTGAAGAGGACACAGAACTTTGTGCCGACCTTTGTCTGCGTCTTCTGCGTCACTGCAGCAGTAGTGTCAGTTCTGTCAGAAGTCACGCCTCCGCCTCTCTTTATCTGCTCATGAGACAGAACTTTGAGATTGGAAACGTAAGTAAATATACTGTCATTATATCCAGTTCCAACTTTAGGAAGAGACACATGATTTATTTGGGAGTGAGAGAAAGAAACACACTTAAAAAACATAATTTAGTTATTTTCAACCCACCATCCCTTTTATTTGCTTTTGCAGAACTTTGCGCGGGTAAAGATGCAGGTCACCATGTCCCTGTCGTCACTGGTGGGAACCTCAAGAAACTTCAACGAAGATCATCTTCGGCACTCATTAAAAACTATCTTGACATATGCTGAGGATGATGTGGAACTACGGGACACGCCCTTCCCGGAGCAGGTATTAAAGGGCCACTATATAAGATCCCAATTTTGAAGCCGCTGCATTTAGATTTCAAATAATGCAGATTTTAACTTCATCCTGTGTTGAACATTTAGGTCCAGGATTTGGTTTTCAATTTGCACATGATTCTTACTGATACGGTTAAAATGAAAGAACATCAGCAGGATCCAGAGATGCTAATCGACCTGATGTACAGGTATTGTGATGCACATTAATAATCAAAATATACTATCAGACCTAATGTTAAGATAATGTTCTGCTTTATTTTAAATCAGGATTGCAAAGGGCTATCAAAACTCTCCCGACCTGCGGCTGACTTGGCTCCAGAACATGGCAAGAAAACACTCTGAGAGGGGAAACCACGCTGAAGCGGCCCACTGTCTGGTCCACAGTGCAGCGCTGGTTGCAGAATACCTCAATATGCTGGAGGATTGTCGCTACTTGCCCATCGGTTGTGTCACGTTTCAGGTCAGTGTGAAGTGACTCGCTTGTTTAACAGGATGCATATATGACGCAGCCGTCCTTGACTGCTTCTACTCTTTCAGAACATTTCATCCAACGTGTTGGAGGAGTCCGCCGTGTCTGATGACGTCTTGTCTCCGGAGGAGGAGGGGATTTGTGCTGGAAAGTACTTCAGCGAGTCTGGTCTAGTGGGCCTCCTGGAGCAAGCAGCTGCTTCCTTCAACATGGTACTGCTCACGTTGCTTAACCACATGGTGACAGACAAGCTGGGCGTCCCCACAGCTATAGGGGTTTATATGATGGCGCCTATGTGTAAAACTGGCTTACTGATGTGTGTTTGACTTCAGGCTGCCATGTATGAAGCCATAAATGAAGTTTACAAGATTCTGCTGCCCATCCATGAAGCCAACAGAGACTTTAAAAAGTTGGCTACGGTCCATGGAAAGCTGCAGGAAGCTTTTAACAAAGTCTACAACCAAGTGAGTTTTGACAGCTGATGAATGATGAAAAGAACGCTTTCTGAATTCTTTCTTATGTCTTTTTTCTTTTGTTTTCACATTTCAGAGTTCAGGATGGGAGGTAATGTTTTTTTTTTTTTGAAAAAAGCAAGTTATCAACCACTTCCTTTATCTTATCTCATTACCATTTTCTTTCTTCTTCTTAATCCTTTTGAATGACACATTATGGGTAAGTTTTGAGAACTTTTTTTTTTTTTTTACCATAAATTGATCTATTTTGTCTTTAATAAGTGCTGATTTAAAGTCACACCCTCTTGTCATCCATCTTCAGTAACTAGAGAATGTTTGGGACCTATTTCCGGGTGGGTTTCTATGGCTCTCGTTTTGGAGACCTGGATGAACAAGAGTTTGTTTACAAGGAGCCATCCATTACTAAACTGGCTGAGATCTCTCACAGACTTGAGGCATGTTGACTCACCGCAGTGTCAATAAAAGCTGTCATTACCACCTCCCAAATTATATAGACTTTAAATTGCTTGTGTTTTGCTGTGCAGGAGTTTTACTCAGAGCAGTTCGGAGATGACGTGGTTAAAATTATCAAGGACTCCAATCCAGTGGACAAGAACAAACTGGATCCCAACAAGGTGCCGTGATATTTATGTCTCGTACCTGAGTCATATGTAATAGTCCTCATGGGTGTACGTATCTCTTCAGGCCTACCTCCAGATAACGTACGTCGAGCCGTTCTTCGACACGTATGAGCTAAAGGAAAGAGTCACCTATTTTGACAAGAACTACAACCTGCGTAACTTCATGTACTGCACTCCCTTCACTCTGGACGGGCGAGCCCACGGCGAGCTGAACGAGCAGTACAAACGCAAAACCATCCTCACGACATCTCACGCTTTCCCTTACATCAAG
This sequence comes from Takifugu flavidus, assembly GCF_003711565.1. NCBI lineage: Eukaryota > Metazoa > Chordata > Actinopteri > Tetraodontiformes > Tetraodontidae > Takifugu > Takifugu flavidus. The sequence goes on from NC_079537.1 coordinate 9,395,300, forward strand.
ACGCGGATCAACGTCATCCACAAGGAGGAGGTCTGTTCCGGGGGAGCGGGGCCTCCCTAGGTGTGATGTTTTGTGCACAGCAGGGGTGTCAGCTGCCGCTGTTGTGTTTTCTTCTCCAGATCATTCTTGTCCCCATTGAGGTGGCCATTGAGGACATGCAGAAGAAGACACAGGAGTTGGCCTTCGCCACAAACCAGGACCCAGCAGACTCCAAGATGCTGCAGATGGTGCTGCAGGGCTGCGTGGGCACCACTGTCAACCAGGTGCTTGTTTACTCCAAGGCTGCAGATGTACAAGTATCAGATGCTCTCCCTTTATTATTGGGCTTAAAAGGCCTGTGCCAGCTATTTTATGTAGGGGCAGACATTCCTGTAGCAGATAAATTACGGTTTCTCCCCTTCACAGGGCCCCCTTGAGGTAGCGCAGGTCTTTCTTTCCGACATTCCTGATGATCCGAAGCTGTTTCGCCATCACAACAAGCTGCGCCTCTGCTTTAAAGACTTCACCAAGAGGTGATGACACCGTGTGACTCAGATGCAGACTGCTGTGTAACTAATAAAAACAAACCACAACCCGCTGTGTGTGTTTTTCACGCAGGTGCGAGGATGCCCTGAGGAAGAATAAAGCCCTGATTGGGCCAGATCAGAAGGAGTACCACAGAGAACTGGAGAGGAACTACAATAAGCTGAAAGAAGCTCTGGGTCCCCTTATCAACCGCAAGATCCCACAGCTATACAGGACCCTGCCAGCTCAGGCTACACAAACACAACGGTAACCTGAGACATTAAACGCACCACGCTGATACACACCATGAGCTAATGCTCAGATCATCAACCAGGAGCAACTTAACACCAAACTTTGTCATACTTTGTCACACAGTGTAAGTCATGTGGTGTGTGTGACCTCAGAAACCAGTGTGATATCAGTTGTTTCTGTTTGCTCAACTCAGTGTTTGCACGTGTGGAGCTCCTAATCTCATGGGCCACCAAGTACTGTTTGAATCCACTTTCGTGTAACAGGCTTCATCGTCTTGCTTTCCTTTCACAGGAACTCCTTCACCCGGTCCAGTTTACGCAGAGTCGACTGTTGAGACGCAGACTGGTGGGTCGCAACATAGAAAAAACAAACAAGCTTTAGAAAAGACCCTCATCCCGTCTGTTACCCCTCCCCCGAGCGGTTTGCACCCCAACAGCTTCCAGAATGCCTGCACTGCCCTCTTCTTCATCTAGCTCAGGTTTTTTTACTCACCCACCTCCCCCCGAGGCCACCCAGCCATAATCCTCCCCATCACCACTGCATACATTCTGCCCCACACACATACACACACACGTGCACACTTTTGCCACCTCTTCTCTCCCATTGCCACCACTCTCACACCTCTGCTGAAGAAAAAAAACATGGCTGTTTATACTGGAAGCTTATCTTCACTGTAAACATTGTCATTTGGAGCGAGGCTTCGACACATTGGAGAGTTAAACAAGCTTTTTAGAGAGTCTCCTCACTATAATCTCTGATCTTCATCTGGTTTAAGGTTACAGGACCAGAACTGACAAACACAGTTGTCGCATTTTGTCTGTTTTCTATCATGGATAGTTTTTTGTTTTTTTAGTTTTTCTGCTAGTGTAAACTGACCAGACAGGGATATTTAATAGGCCCTGGGAGTTTTCTTTGTTATCAACAGACCAAATAACTGACATTCCTCCTTCCTCAGGTTGTCACATTTTCTGTGTTTTAATCTTGTAACATTTAAGAATTCACGATAGAGACGAGGTGGAATCATCCCATCTGAGCTCATCCTGGGAAGGAAATGAATAACAGTAGAAGTGAGGACAGGGTGTTTTATTTTTTAACTGTGAAATTGTTATGCACTGCGGTTTTAGCTGATATTTATCCTAAAAGATGCCCCCTCTTACATGTGCCATAAAGAAAGTCCTCTTTAAACTGACCCGTCATCTGGAAAAATCCCTCCGTGTGTATCCCAACACCCTGTTTATAGATTCAACTACTGTATCGAATTAATTGCACTGTTGTAAACAAACTTTAGCACATTTACACTGTAACAAGTAAGTCTGACCTTTTGTTATTTTTTTAAGACCAATGAGATGAGGATTTTTTTTATTTATTTAGTCTTTTTTATTTTACTGCTTTCTATTAAAAAAGTCTTCCTATTCTTGTGGTGACCTGTTAATTTAGAGTCTGCAGAGTTGGAAAAAAAATAACTAAAACACTTTAAAATCCCAACAAATATGTATTATACAGTAGTTGACCCATGAAGTACAGGGTTTTCAAGCTATTTCTTCCTATAGTAATGTTTTTGTTTTGGCTCTAACGTGCTTTAGTTATTTTTTATTAATTTTGGGGGAAAGGAATTAACTGAATATTTTAATCAGGAGCACAGACTAGGACAGGAGATATTCAACATTCTGATCATTCTTCAGGTATCATCTTCTAAAACTTTAAAATTAACTTTGAGGAAACACACAAAATAAGATAAAGCAAACAGTCTGTTTAAAATAAACACTGAATGACTCATTATCTTCAAGAGGATTTATCTTTTTCCTTAAAAATTTTACTTGGGCTGAAACCCAAGACTCAGGGTTGAATCACATTTCCGTTTACTTTCACATGTGTGAGGAATTATAGGGTTTTCTTTTTTTCAGTGATTGCAAAAACAAACATCTATGTCTGAACCAGATGTCTTCTCAAAAATCAGCATTCTTATTTCTCTGGTCCAACAGCCCAGAGACTCCAGATTTCTTCATAGTCGACATTTAAAACTCAATATGAGCTCCAAAATAAAATTCTGGTAACAAGCAGGATAAAAATAAATGACTGTGACATAAATGACCATGACAGTTAATGTGTTTCCATTTCTGTTGCAAGAGGTACTGAAGCTTGGTGAAGGTTTTTAAATATCCCTGTAGGATGATGAAGGTTTTTAAATATCCCCGTGGGATGGTGAAGCTGTCGGACACTCCTGTAGGATGGTGTGAAGCTGTCGGACACTCCTGAAGGATGGTGAAGGTATGGGACACTCCTGTAGGATGGTGAAGCTGTCGGACACTCCTGTAGGATGGTGAAGATGTTGGACACTCCTGTAGGATGGTGAAGCTGTCGGACACTCCTGTAGGATGGTGAAGCTGTCGGACACTCCTGTAGGATGGTGAAGCTGTCGGACACTCCTGTAGGATGGTGAAGATGTCGGACACTCCTGTAGGATGGTGAAGCTGTCGGACACTCCTGTAGGATGGTGAAGGTGTCGGACACTCCTGTAGGATGGTGAAGATGTCGGACACTCCTGTAGGATGGTGAAGGTGTCGGACACTCCTGTAGGATGGTGAAGATGTCGGACACTCCTGTAGGATGGTGAAGGTGTCGGACACTCCTGTAGGATGGTGAAGATGTCGGACACTCCTGTAGGATGGTGAAGGTGTCGGACACTCCTGTAGGATGGTGAAGGTATTGGACACCCCTGTAGGATGGTGAAGGTATTGGACACTCCTGTAGGATGGTGAAGCTGTCGGACACTCCTGTAGGATGGTGAAGGTATTGGACACTCCTGTAGGATGGTGAAGGTATTGGACACTCCTGTAGGATGGTGAAGGTGATGAACGCTTCAGTAGGATGGTGAAGGTGTTGTACACTAGTAGAACGGTGAAGGCTCCTCCTGGGTGCGGGCCCTTTAAGAGCCGCGGGAGGGGTCGTCGGAGCATCTCGGCTGCGGTGTTTTTGTGTCTCTGTCAGTGAGCGCTCTTGGGCCGAGGCGGCTGAAAGGATTTCCAGAAGGCAGGTAAGAATTAAACAAGTTGGCGTTCCTCTGCGTAAAAACGGTCTATTTTTTGTGTCAAATGTGACAGTGCGCCGGTCGCGGCGGCTTCTCTTGACTGAGACTTCTTTTGTGAAGCGTCGTTCCTGCCCACATTTACCGCGAAGTAACGGGTCCTTTATCCTCCAAGAACCCACACCGGCGTCAATTATACTGGCATTGTCCTGTCTAATTAGGTTTCCTTTATGTACATCAGTGTTTATTTTCCTTTAGTGGACACTTTGACCCCCGACAGGTCCCCCGTTGTCTTCGGAGCATCATTGATTACAAAGCGGCGTAAAAGCGCAAAAAAAAAAAAAAATCAAAATTGTAACAAAATTACATATTCTCACATCTAAATGTTGACGGGCTCATTGGGGTAAAATGTGTTCACAATCAAGTATCATTTAAATGGTTAAACCGTCAACATCAATGGAACATCCTGTAAATCCGTTTCTATACGTTCAATTGACCGCGCGTCCTGCTGCGTCTTTTACGCGCACGCAATCCTGCCACGCGGCCGCAACTTTTATCAGACTGGATTAATGCAGGAATTCTTCACTGCCAAATGTTTCCCTCCAGTTTCATCCCTTAACACGCAACACACTCGGGCGTGTTTGTTGGTGCTCCTTCGTGAAACTTTTCCTCCATTCCGTCACGCTTGACCGTGTTCCAGAAATTAGACCGACGATTTCGGGATTTTATTAAAAGAATGAAAAAAGGGGTAAGGAAGGGGGGTGGACTCAAGGAAGAGTTGAGGCTCAGAGGAGAGCAGGGTGGGTCTGTGCATTCTGCAAATTTTCATTGCTTCCAGATGTTGCTCGACGTTTTGGTTGCTGCCTTTTTGCCCGCACATTCGCTCCTCTGGCCTCCTGTAGACGGCCAGTGAGGGGAGTTTATAGACTGGGGACAAATGAGGGCCGGTGGAGTTACCGTTTTCTCTAATCTACTTTGAATTTCCCCACATAAATTTAAAAAAAGCCCATTACTCGTCGCCTCTAACGCATTCATGGACCCTCAAATGGAAGATTAGTGGTTAGGGTTAGTGTGTGTGGTTGTCTGTACCGATTCATCAGTAAACACATCAGATACCGCTTTGATAAGGACACACAGAAGTCTGCAGGATGTGGGGGTGCAGTCATTACCCTGTTACACTGCATCACACAATACACCACTGTCCTGCTGTTGTGTAATGGAGTGCTGGCTGTATTAAATCAGGGACCAGTGGGTAACCAGTGATTGCAGCAGCTGCACAGCGCCCGGCCCAGTTCTGTCATCCCTGCCCCGGCGCGGGCAGTGTGGTAATGTGCTGATTTGTAACAGTTTAAAGTCAAACACTCAATTGTGCATCCGATCCACTGCACATGTAGTGTAATTGCTCTGGGGAATCCCTGGAATCCCCAGAATGTCTCCTGAAAGTCAGGTCTGACAACAACCTGAGATTATTTTTTTTTCGTTATTTCAATGTGATTGTCTGCTGGAATGTGATTGTCTCTCCAGCATTTGGGCTCAGGGGTGCAGGGGTGGAATGCAGGGTTATAAACCCCATTTGCACACAAGGCCACACGCCGGGCATTTAAATGGTTGAGCCGGACTAATGAAATTACACCATGAACCCACATGAGACTGTCTATGTCTGTGTCTGTCTATGTTTTCTCAAGGATTAGCTATTCCACACAATTTTACTTGATAAACAATTCTGAATGAATATGCTGATTTTTCTTCTTTTTTAAGCATTAGCATCCAAAGCTGCACTATTTTATCAAGTGCAAATAAATAGAGGTTTCATCCTTTAATGAAGTATCTTCCAGCAAGCATATGGGTCACTCCTGCTTTTGTATTGCCGGGGTCACTAATTCCTTATCAGCCCAAATAATCCATTTAATCTTTTAATTTTGCTGGAAAACAAGATGGGCCTTTCTGTCTAGAAATAACAGACCCTGATGGTGTGTTCCCAGCTAGATCTCTTTTCAAGGTCTGTTTTTTTAAACAACAGCCCCGCTCACGATTCAGGAAGTCATTGATGAGATTTCCGAGCTCGAAGCGCTTTAACCACTCTGCCGCTGCGCTGAGATTACTTCCTCTGCTCTGCTGTGCCGTCAGCACACGCTGGCCTCAGCTTTTAACCCCCATGCTGCTCTGACAGGCACCCCTGCACCCATCTAAAGGCAGTCTGGACTTCGTCTCCCTCCCTCACAGACCCCACAGTTTCCTCCAATCTCCGCTCAGGACTGGCCTCTCTGCTCGGCATCATTCCTTATCCCCACTTCTACAAACGCACAGGAATTTTCTCCCAAATGCTCTCCGTTTTCTGGGGGGGGGTTCTACTTTTTGGGGCTGTTTCAACGGTGCCGCTCCTCACAGCTCGGCCCCACCCTGTCTTCCTGTTGGAGGTCAGCGCAGTGACCAATGGGAGAGTGGCGGGTGTTTATTCTGCTTCTGCTCTAGGAGTAATGGGAGCTATGGAGCCCCACCCCCTTGGCCGGACCCTCGGCAGCTCCAGACGGCTCAGCCCAGCACCGTCTGCTCCTCACCACTCCTTAATGCACAAAACAGGGCTGTTCAGTCCTGGAGTGAAAGTCCCTCTGGGCTATGATTTCACTGTCCCAACGTTTTAGCCCAAATTAGTCGAAAACCACATGTCCACCAGCAGCATCAGACTTCACCCCACCGCCATGTTGATATGAGATCATCGGGCCTCGTCGTTTCCCAGCCGACCCGCTCGCGTCAGCTTTCACTTCCAGTTGCCTCTACACAAAGTATTCTTAAGCTGTTTAGGGCAGATGTTTGTAAGATTTTCGCCCCTTTATTTATTATTCATTTGGGGCCAGTTGGCTAAATGAAGCCATCTGTCCTGCGGGGAGTGGAGGAGGACAAAGAAGTCGTGGAAGATGCGTCCATAAACAGGCCTCCTGCTGTGGGCTTCATGCAAGATGTAAAACTCTTCTGCGTGTCCATATTGTGCTCTGCGTGGTCTGTTGTACAGGAAAAAACAGACCCCATTTTTTCAGGTTCAGACAAAGCGCAGCATCTTGTCGGGATTGTCTATTGTTACTCTATTTTTAGGAGCTGAACGTACAGCGGTTGGTCATTTTCTTTAGGGCGCTCGTGTCGGATTTGGAAGGAACGCTCCTTTTATAGATCTTTTGTCCACTATGCGCCGTGCTTACGGGGTTCTTTATGAACTCTCAGAAGCAAAACTGCAGTCATGAGTCACGGCCTGAGAACAGTCATGCTCTTCTCATTTGGGAAGTTTCCATCAGTTCTTTTTATTTTTCTTCTCCTCCTGATTTGGTGGTTCTTTTCTTACTGCGCTGCTTCGTTCCCTTTTCTCTCTTATGACCCTTTTCCTTTCCAGTTTATGTCTCCTTTTGCTGCTCTCTCTCCTGGGCTGGGAGGAAGTGGCTGCCTTGTTTGTGGATCCTCCGGGAGTAGAATGATGGAGCTCCCTTTCCTGTTACCCTTTTCCTTATCACATCTCATATGATTAACTTTTTTTGAACACAAAAACTCGCTCAGCATGATAAGAAGAAGAAGCTGTGCTTGTCATTTGTGGTAAAATGCTGGCTTCTTTTATCTTAAATTTATTCCAGAGATTCATCATCAAGAGCAGAAACGGGGGATCATCTCTGCCCTCGGCTGAATAAATCAGATTAACAGCTACAGCTGTGTTGGTTTGTGGGAGTTATCGGGCCTCAACAAGTGCTGCTGTGTTGGAGGTTCCTTTTTTTTCATCTGTGCTGCGTGGGAGTCACTGGGAGTTCAAGTTGTCTCCTACAAAGTTTAATATTTGTCTCCGTGCAAGTATTTGCCATCTGCACCGACGGGGTTACAGCTAAACTCTCCACAAAGTTCGTCATTCTTGTCCTTTGACGTTTGGACTTAATTTCTTCCATGATCTCCGCTGTCTTTTTCACCCTCAGACACTTCTAGAGCGTGATGTCATCACCCGGCCCTTCATTCTGTCCCCGCTTTTATTGTCAGAACCAAATAGCGCTTTTCAACGCCTCATATCTTTTGAGGGAGTTTTTCTCACTAAACACCACATCTCCCTGAGATTCCCCTCCCTGGCGTTCTATTAGAACCAGCTGTGGAAGTCGAGGCCGAATGAATGGCTCTTTGTGATTCGGATGTCGTTCCAGTCGGAAAGGTCCGTTTCTCCCGCTGTCACTCCGCCCTCTCTGGTGCGACGACAACAGCACGAAACGACGGCGCGAACAACAGCGAGGCTTGTGGAGATAATATCTAGAGGTCAGCATTATTTTGGGGTTCTGCGAGACCCTCTGACAAAATGTCGACCAGGCTCCCAAAGTCGGGGGATCAGCAGACAGCGGATGGTTTGAGAGCGAGTCGACCAGGTCACCAAACCGGTCTGACTTTGAAAAGGCCTCCTTCGCAGATGACAGCTGTTCCCACAAAAACCAGGCGGCTCTGTTAGATGTGTGGCTGTGTGTGTGTGTGTGTGTGTGTGTGTGTGTGTGTGTGTGTGTGTGTGTGTGTGTGCACCAGAGGGTTTGAAGTTAGTCACAGTAGCCAGAAAACAGCCCCGTTATGCGACTACGCTCCATCAAGGCTCGACTGCGAGAAAAGCCTCGCTGGCGTTACATGGGGGCATTTTCTTTCACATCCGGCGTGTCAGTTACAACCACTGGAATGTTTTGGAATGTTTTTTTCTGGCTTTGCAACCTGTGTTTACCGTCTTGCGGGGCACCGCTTATTGTGACCTGTCAGAAGTCTGTTTTTATCCATGTCAGCACGGATAAACACCTCTTTAATGAGTTTCAAATGAGTACTCAATTTTCTGAATTAGTTTTTCGGTTCTAGCTCATTTCTGCTCTTGGCTCCTGCAGGTGTTGGCTGCAAGCGATCGAGGAAAGGACGGGAGCACGAGGAGTCCGGACAGCAGGAGAGCTCTGGTCCTCGCCGAGCAAGCAGCTGGTATGAGGCGGAACATAAATCCCTCTTTTCCCAAGTCACAAACCGTACCCAGGCTTAAGAGGAGCAGTAATCGCCAAAGGCTGAGACAGTCAGGAGGGCAGTGGAAAAATCCACCTCTGGGTGGTGGGAAGACTGGTATTTCCAACTTAGCAATGTGGAGGTCTAATCCTTTGTGATGGCAATAATAATAATAAGATGACTCAATGAATGGAAGCAGTGAGTTTGATAAAGCCGGCAGAGATGACCTCGAAATGAAACCTGGCATCGGGAATTGGTTTTCAGGGTGGTCTGGGTGTTCTGGCCCATCAGGGAGCGCAGCCCACATCTCTTTAGTACATGTTATGAATAAATACACGAACACGGTGACCTGCGTTCATGCTCGTGATAACATTTAGCGGTGGGACAAACTGCAGCGTTGTCGCCCTGACGTCGCACAGGACATACCACAGACGTGTAATTTGTGCTGGATGACCTGTAGCTTACCCCCTGAGGGTTGTTTTAATCTTAATGGAGGGGGATGAAGGGAGCGGAACAGGGGACGTTAGCTTCCGCTAGTGTGGTATGCAGTTAAGGGAGTTGGGGGGGAGCTAAATGGGGGCAAGGCGGCACTCCTGGATGAAACAGATAGAGGGGAAGGGCGAAAACTGGTTTCTGTTCAGATGTCCAGGAGAAGGTCCCGCCGAGTCCGTCAGCGTTGGAGGTACGGGTGCGGTGTTACGGGTTTATTGAGGTGAGCTGATGAGGACAGACGGCAGAGGAGAATCAGTCGGCGGACTGTGAGTCGTGTGCGTGAAAAGATCGTTTTCGGGAGTCCAACCCACACTGTTGGATCCAAAGAGGATCCGTCAGCGCGGCCTCCTCTGTTGGGCTGGGATGTTTGGTCGCCAAACTGCAGTTTCTAATTATAACTCATCAAGTGTCCCCTGTCAACGCTGGCCTCCACCCTGATGCAAAGTACACACACACGCGCACGCTTGTGCTCACATTTTCCCTCCCAGACCCTTCCCCTCCTCTCTGTCCTCTCCTGGCTGCTGCAGGAATGCAAACTGCCCAACGTGCAGCATGTAGGCAGCACGATGCTCAGATGGGCTCGAGCAGCATCACTCATGTAGGGGTCGCCAACGGCGTCAGTTGGCGTGGCGTGTTGGAGGCCTCTGGACGCGAGTCTGCCTATCTGTGCCTCCTGGTGTGTGGCCATCTTTGTACAAGAGGCTGACGAAGGGGAGCAGATAAGGGGCCGATATTAAGCTCCAGAAAATACCACGTCAAGTTAGTCACTGTTTCCAAGTGCCCTACTTTTCACGACCGAGCGAGCGCTGCGAAGGATCACAAGATAGAGCGCACGAGGGAGAAACGGCTCCACTCAAACCAGAGACGGTTCTCACCGAGAAAAAAAACCAGCAAACAAACCTTAAAGCCAAACTCCTGCAGTTCAGCTCTCTGAGTTCATCGGCTAATTTGGTGCATGGCTTGAACATTACATCCCCAAGTTCCCATAAAGTGATGACCTAGAAAGTTAATCATTTCCAACAACCCGCCGTTGTCGGCTGTGCACGTCTCCGCCGAAAGCACGGCCTGTAGAGACAAAGAGAAATTCACTGAGCTTTCAGTGCTGAATAAAAAGAGAGGCGGCGAAGCTAAAACCTCCTGATCATCAGGTGACTCAGGGGGGAAAGCAGCCAAGAAAAAAAGAATCATAAAGCAAACAGGATAAACAGACAAGAGGCAGAACAAGGGAAGGTGCGGAGGGGAGAAAGAGGCGAGCCACTGCAAACCCTAAATTAAGAAGCCAAGTTAGCGTCCACAGATGATTCCTAATAAGGCATTCGCAAACCTCTGTCCGGGAATTAGCTGCCAGGAAACTTTCTTTTGTAGCTCCACTCCTCTGAACGCTAAGAACAGAAACAAACACAGAAGTGAACGTGGCCCCGGAGCAAAAGAGAAATCAGCGGATGCCCTAGAGGGCAGAGGAGGGTGAATGTGGGGAGAGAATAAGCAATAAAACTATTTTTGGAACTCACACAAAAGCAGCATTGAGGTCAAAAATAAATGTGTAGACAACAACAATGAGAGGTTGCTGGGATGCCTGACTGCAGCTCTTGAATTTTTTTTGTGTTTAAATGTCATTTAATTGCTGTTTTCTCATTGATACAGGTGAGGGGGGCACAGACTCAGGATGGCTCAGGTGTTGCACATGGACCCCGGGTTTCCAGGTGCAGCCTCTCTTTAATTCAACCTGTACATCCTTCAAAGCATCATTTCTATTTACAGAAAGACTTCTTTAGTTAATATATGAACTTTTATGATGGGAGAAGGGCTTCAGCAGCTTAAAGTAACCCCAGAAAGTTCCTGCTTGTGTCCACTTTGCTTGATTATTTTACAAATACACAGAAGCCCAAAGTCAATGCAATTTTTTGAAGGCTCAGCCCAAGATTAGACTCAGATTTCCGTTTGTTTAAAGTTGATTTCCTTCCTCCTCAGGGAAACTCAACCCCTCTGCTCCCCCTTCCCTCCATGGCAAAGAGCAGGAGGCACCCTACTCAGTGGAGACCCCCTATGGCTACCGTCTGGACCTGGACTTCCTCAAATATGTAAATGACATAGAGAAGGGAAACACCATCAAGAAGGTGGCGGTCCAGCGCCGGCCACGCTACGGATCCCTGCCGCGTGGGTACGGCTACACCGGCTCCTGGTGGACCTCCACGGAGTCTTTGTGCTCCAACACCAGTATCGACAGCCGGCACTCGTCCTACTCCTACTGCGCTCCCGGCTACCACACCACGCAGAGGCCCAGTTTCAGCACAGCTCGCGTGGAGAAGACCCTGTTGGATGCACGCAGGAAGCTGGAGGAGGAGAAGGAGGGACGGAGATACTCTAACCTGGGCAGCATGAACAGCAGCGTGGCGGGCTCCAACACCTCTCTCAGCAGCGCCCACAGCTTCAACAGGGCGCACGGCGGAAGCGGGTCCTTCACACCCATTAATTCTGGCCTCTCCACTCCTGTGACGCCCACACCAGCCCACCTTCAGCATGTCAGGGAGCAGATGGCCAGTGCTCTCAGGAAGATCCGCGAGCTGGAGGAGCAGGTCAAGACCATCCCGGTGCTGCAGGTCAAGATCTCCGTGCTGCAGGAGGAGAAGCGACAGCTCAGCGTCCAGCTGAAGAGCCAGAAATTCCTGGGCCACACTCTGGGTTTCAGCCGAGGGCGTTCTCGCGGAGAGCTCTACATCGACATTCCTGAGGAGGAAGTGAGCGGCGGCGCTGCGAGCAACACTAAGACAGCGGGACCGCTGTCTCCCACCACACCCGATGGCTCCAAGCAAGATTCGGGGTGTGAAATCGAGGACACGGTGATTGTGGGCGGAGCACGTCCCGATGCAAAGCGGGAAGTACGAACTATCGGAGTGGGGCCAGAGGCCGTAAGAGGCAGTCGTCAGGTGGGCGTCGGTGTTAGGGAGGAGGACCTGGGGCTGCTCCCAGAAACAGAGGTTCTTAAGAGTCAAGTGGGTCAGCTGGAGGGAGAACTAAAGAGGACAATGCAGGAGCTGCAGGCTGTGCAGCAACAGGTCACAGCGGTCCAGAATGCCCCTCAGGCAGAGCATCCGGTCATGGCTACTAACACGGGCTGGCAGGAGCCCCAAGGCTGCAGCCTGCACACCCTGGTCAGCTTCACACAAATGCCCCAGCAGAGGCAACAGAGAACTGTGGGAATCCAGGTTTACACACTGGAGCAGCCCACTGTGGTGGGAGTGGGCACGCCGTTCCGAGCTGAGATCTGCAGCCCCCCTGCTGCGGCCGAGGGCCGCCACAGAGGACTCGCCGAAGGTTTGGATTCAGCTTCAAAGACGACGTGTTAGAAACAGACGTGTTACCTGAACTCTCTGCTTTCCCTCTCGTAGATACGCCGGTCGAGTTTCCCTTAGCGGTGAGCTCCAAGCAGGTCCGCGACGTCCTAAAGAGCGAGCTGTCCACCTCGGTGCCCATTGCTGCTCCCGCCATCGCTCGAGGCAGGTCCGGTCATCAGATGGGGGCGCTGCATTCTAAAGAGGAAGACGCACAACCGCATCCACCAGCAGATTCTACGCTCGCGCAGGAAGGTGCCGCCGCAGGTAACCGGTCCGAATCAAGCCGTCCTGAACACGTGGTGCCTCTGCAGCGAGCTTGAGCTGTGGATCTTTTTTGCAGCCTCATCTCCGTCGTCTACGCTGAGGTCGATCATGAAGCGGAAAGCAGAGGGTGAACCGGGATCCCCCACCACAAAGAAAAACCTGCAGTTCATAGGAGTCAACGGAGGGTAGGTGTTAGCCGCCGCAGAGCTGGCGCTCGGGTTTCGGTCGTGCGTGGTGATAAAACCTGTTTTCGCCTCACAGGTACGAGTCCACGTCATCGGACGACAGCAGCAGCGAGAGCTCCGACGAGGGCAGCGACTCCAGCGAGTATCACGAAGCCCGAGAGAAGCTGCCTGAATCAACACTCCAGCACCAGCAATTAACCCACAACAGGCTTTCTGATGGCACCGGCGTCCCCCAGCAGGCCGCCGCCACCCAGCCGAGTCCCCACCAGCCCCCCGCCGTGGACATGGGACAGTCGGAGAAACCTTTCCAGTCACCAGCAACAAACTGCCCACCAGCCGCGGACGCCGCGCTGAACCCCGCCTCAAAAAGAGTGGACCAGCCGGGCGAGCAAGCCGCCACGCCACACGGCACCGCGCCCACGTCTGGGCAGGGTTCCACGATATCCCAGGTTAACTGCTCATCGTCGCTTGTCGTTAAAACCATCGAGGTCACCAAGCAACAGCACACTGGAACGACCGTCCAGGCAGAGCCAAAAGCGGCCGCCGAAAGCTCTGACGCGGTTTGTGCTCCGGCCAACCCGGTCAGAGTGGAGCTGAGCGACGGTCTGATGTCGGCGCTGCACATCCTGCAGAAAGCTCTCGGGGATCCCAACGCGTTCAGCCATCAGGAGGCGGTGAGTGTTTACATTCGCTGACCTGTTGGCGAGCTTCCTCGGCGACAGCTTCTCTAATCGGCCTCATTGCGTCCGACCCCAGAGGGCCGCCTACACCACCGTGCTGCAGGAGTGGCTGCGCGTCTCCTGTCACAAAGCGGCGGACACAGCCGTCGTCCAGGCCTACATGAACGCCTTCGCCTCCATCTCCCCTCAGCTGCTGGAGTTCGTGATCAACATGGCAGACGGCAACGGGAATACAGCGCTTCACTACACCGTCTCCCACTCCAACTTCCCTGTGGTGAAGCTGCTGCTCGACACCGGTGAGCTGGGCGCGCGTTCGGGCGCTCGCCTGTGCTTGTTTATTGTCCTCGGCAGTCGTTTTTGAAGTTTGTGTGTCATCAATCACACACCTCAACTGTGTGCGACATGGCTGTTGTATCATCTGTCACCCTGATTGCCCCCTTCACCTGACAGGACTGTGTAATGCTGACAAGCAGAACAAGGCGGGCTACACGGCCATCATGCTGACAGCTCTGGCCGCCTTCCACTCTGACAGCGACTTTCAAACAGTCCTGCAGCTGCTGCGCACAGGCGACGTCAACGCTAAGGCCAGCCAGGTGCGCCCCCTACTGTTTCTTAAGAGTTACTGCACTGCACTACAACGCAGCAGTTTTTTAAAAATAGATAAATAAAAAAAGAATCCTGTTTGAACGGCAGAAAGTCAGTGCTGAGTTCAGCAAGTTTCTGAATGTCTGTTTTTAGGCCGGACAGACGGCGCTGATGTTAGCAGTAAGCCACGGTCGAGGAGACATGGTGCGGGCTCTGCTTTCCTGTGGGGCACAGGTCAACATCCGCGACGACGATGGCTCCACGGCCCTCATGTGCGCCTGCGAGCACGGCCATGTGGACATTGTGCGTCAGCTGCTGTCTGTGCCAGGCTGTGATGCCACTCTGACCGACAACGTGAGCACACATTTCAGTTTTAACATCTGCATTTCCCCCCCGGCGTTCGTATCTTTTTTGACAAATGGCGTGAGTAGATGCCCTGACTTCCTTCCGCACTTTGATACAGGACGGCAGCACTGCCCTGTCCATCGCCCTGGAGGCCAGCCAGAACGACATTGCTGTACTTCTGTACGCTCACCTCAACTTTGCAAAGCCCCCTTCCCCTGTGAGTCCTTCAACATGCTGCTAATGCAGATGAATCATTGTAAAGCAGCGTTTAACAATGATACGACAATCTGATAATCTTGTGTGTGTGTGTGTGTGTGTGCAGGTCTCACCAAAGGCTCCTCTGTTGGGTTCTTCTCCCCCTTCTGGTGAAACAAAATGAAACCTGCAGCGAATCCACAGAAAGCCCCCTTTATTTCCTTTTTCCATCTGTTTAAATCCCATGAATTCTTTTGTGCGTGCATTTATTTCCCGATTACCTTCATTATATTCCTGTCACTGTTTGCGTTGTTTTTTTCAGTGTTCATGTTAATCACAGTGGGGGTTTAGAACATGGTCAGAGATGACGAACATCTACTGACTCCACACAATCCAATAACTTGTACATTATTACACATTTGTTTTATTCCATACGGTTGTTGTTTTTGTCGTGCCACAGTTTTTTTCATGTCCGACTGTCATTTAAGAAAACAAACGAGGACCTTTTTTCATTTCAAGTGTCCTTGCATCGACCAGCTCGTTGGTGCTACAGAGAAGTAATACACAAGAACACATCAGCCTATTTATACTCCAGATTTAGTATTTTGCTACTATATTTTTTATTTGGATTAATTCAGGGCCTTCAAGGATCAGGATTGACTTTTTAATTTCCCAGGTAGTTTCTAACTTATTGCATTTTAACTGAAGGTGAAAAGTAACCTTACCTGTAGAAAATATATCACCCACACAGACCCAAAGAAACCCGCTCAGCTGAGCTCAGTGACACTGTACAGTTCATCAGGAAGGACGAGAGACGTCAATAAGCGTGTAGGAGGCGGTACTGCGGTCGGTTTTTATATGTGTGAAGGTATTTGGGATGGCTGTAAAGAATGATTGGAGAGTTTTTGTCTTTGTAAAATTCTGTGCTAAGATTTATCATGGTGTGTTTGTAGCAATGACTGAAGGCAGGAAGAGTCGTCTGGGAAAGGAGATGTGAATATCATAATAATATATGTCAGCACCAGCTGGTAGTTGGACCTGAACTCAAACACCTTGAAGCAAAAAAACTTTCTTTTTTTTTATACAAATTTTGTTCACGATCTTCACTTTGAAGCAATTGAATTTTTTAATATAAATTTTAACTTAAACGTTTTATATAGACGGTTTGTGAAGCTCACCTCCACTTTGTGTAATCGCACAGTTCTCTTGTTCAAAGGTTTGTTTGGTTTTTTGGTTTGTGTAAAATTCTAGATTGTGTTTTCTTGGTTGGGTAATAAATGTAGACCACACTGTTTCTCTTGTCTTTGTTACATTTTGAATGATGGTAGGAAAAGCACGAATCTTGTGATAATAAAATCGATCCTTTGGGAGGAAATAGTCATAATGAAACTTCCTGTAATGTCCACTAGACGGCGACCAAGCGCAAAATATTTCAGGTCACCACGCCCTCAGTGTCGTTTCCAGTTTATTTTTATACACCAGATTACTTGACATTTTTAGCAATAAGTCTTTCATTTGAAACAAAGTGTATATAACTATGATAACAATTTTCTTCATCTCTAGCTCAAAATATAGTGAGTAATATGTCTACTGGAGAGGTGACTTATGCTCCAATATGATGAATTATTCTGCAAATTTTTAAAGAGATAAAGTGCATTTAAAAAAAACTGAATAATAAAAAAAATCTTTTATGACATTGAAGTCCCCAAATATTGGCGCTGATGTTGCTGAAGGGCTGCTGTGGTGCAGAGACACTGGTGCACCACCTAAACTGCATCTAACAAACACACGTTGGCTCTTCAGGAGGGTTTAGATGAAGCCATTACGCTGCTTTTACTGTTCGGATTCTTTCATTTAAGCTGTAATCTCACACACGATGATGTTCATCTCTTACTTCAGCAGAGCGTCTCATAAGTTGAACAACAAAAAAAAAGGCACCAGATGTTTTCTTCAGACAGCTGCTTATCTTTGGGAGGAGTAATAATAGTGAACATCAGACGGTACCAGCCCAAAGGCTTGGGGACCTGAAGGGGGCTAAGCCAAAAAATGTATCATCAATGATCAAGCCCTCCATATTTATCATATTTATTTATAATTTTCTATTCTAACTGTAATTTGTATTGTTTTCCTTTTAAAAACTGTTTGGGAGAACCACTGGGAAAAGTATTTTTTCCATGGGAAATAATCTCATTCTAACATTAAGTCATTATTTTTATCCTAATATATAACCACTTGTGTCATAACCCTTTTTTGCCCTCCAGCCACCACATTATTCTGCCTTCTTCTCAGTCGTGGAGGGCAGCAGTTTGTGCCTCTCCACTATCAGCTGAGCAGCACGCTGAGAAAAGAGCATCTTATCGGGACATTTGCTGACCCTCCCAGCTGTGAGCTGCAGAGAGGGTGAATCAGCCTCAGAGGGGCATCAAAAAGTTATAATGTTGGAACGGTACCAAGGGATGAATAAATCTGCTGAGTGATAGCAGAACCTGGATTCTAAATCTGGCTGGTGATGAACAAAGGCCAGAGAAAACACTAAAAGCAACAGCTGGCACAGATTAAACATAATAATGCCATATTAATTAAATATTAATATTTAATATCATTACATTTTTGACAAGTTAATAATTATGTCGTGTTACAATTTCATTTTTTGTGTGTTTGTTGCATAGAATTCTTTATTTATGAAATATGATGTGCGGCTATATTATATGCATTTACATTATTTATATTGTAAATACATTCATATTTGATCAGTCAGCTATGACAGATGCAGCTTTCACTTGAATCTATAGTTTAGAAGGATTTTTTTGTTATCTTACACAAAGTGGGATTGTCTTCTGCAGCCTATCTTGGAGGTGGTCCTGGGTGTGTCCACGCTGCCTTTCAAGCATAAAAACCCCCTCGAGGGTCTTCACCATTGTGGTATTCGACCCAACAAACTCAAGATGACGAGTCTCAGCGCAAAGGACAAGGATACAGTCAGGCTCTTCTGGGGCAAACTGGCTCCCAAGAGGGAGGAAGTTGGTGCCAATGCTCTCTGCAGGTACGTATGAGACCATCTACATGTTCCACAACGGCTTCATTTCCACACACTCACGACGATGTTTTTCTTGCTTTTTGCACGCTAGGCTGCTCTCAGTGTACCCTCAGACCAAGACCTACTTCGCTCACTGGAAGGACCAGAGCCCCGCCTCTGCCTCAGCCAAGAAGCATGGAATCACCATCATGAACGCCATTGGAGACTCCGTGTCCAAAATCGATGATCTGAAAGGAGGTCTCTTCAACCTGAGCGAGCTGCACGCCTTCACCCTGCGTGTGGACCCCGCCAACTTCAAGGTAGAGACGAGTCAGGCACCAGAAACGACCCTCACATTTTAGAGTCACAAACCCAGACCTTCATCCAAGACCTTAAAGAACTAAAACAAAGAGCAGAATTTGAATTCTTGGAGATTTTTAGACATGTTTACAGCTCACAGAAATAAGTTCAGATGAATATTTTCTTTGATCGGGTTCTGCAGAAGTTACGATGTTCTTGGGTTTGGATTGACGATGAAAACCGTGTCCTGACATCTGTGTGCTTGTGCTCTCCCTCACAGCTCCTGGCTCATTGCATCATGGTGGAAATCGGCATCATGTACCCCACTGAGTTCACCCCTGAGGTCCATGTGGCTGTGGACAAGTTCCTGGCCTCTGTGGCTCTGGCCCTGGCTGAGAAGTACAGATAAACAGCAGGAGAAAGCTGCCAAAGTTTAACGATGCAGAATGATCAATAAATGCATGACAACTAAAGGAAACCTGTTTTGGTGTCTTTGTTTATCTCTGAAGGGACAGAGGTCACAGACCAGGACAAATTAAGATTGACTAAACCAGTTTAAACCCCTTCAGGGGGGTTCCGCTCCTCCAAGGTTGAATTGATGCTTGTATGTCGCGATATTTCAGAAACACATCTCAAACCCTTTATACACCAATTTCCTCACACACAGACTGATGTTCTCCAGGATTTTCCTTCTTTGACTTGTGAGGATCATGACTCATGAATGAAGAAAGCCCAAAAATTTACTGTCTCAGAAGACTCAAATATTATGAAACAAATTTATTTTTGGAGACGCTAATTAGCTAGTTGGCCTGCAGCCTGTTTCCTGGGTCTTTGGTGGTCTCAGTCTGGTGTCAGAGTTCTGTAGGCAGGCACATTCATGGACAGTTCGGGGTAGACCCAGAGAGGCACAGCAGTGGCCCAGGGGACCAATGTCAACTGCTGGTGTTCTATCAGGTCAAAGGTCAGCTCAGCCATCAAGCAGGAGACTTCCCGTGTCCTCCTGCCGTCCAGCATTATGGAGATGCTGCGTTCATCTTGCAGCCATAGAGAGTCGTTGGGCTGTTGTGAAGACGCCAGAACCACCAGAACCGCCAGAACTGCCAGTGCAGAAGAGCTGAAGGCCGCTACCAGACCCACCACAGCAGAATTCCTGCAGGTTCAAAGTAAAATTACCCGTGATCTGTTGACGGTTCCTCTCTCACACATCGACAACGTGGTTCTGTTTTTGACTTGGGGTTTGATTTTTTTTTGTTAATTTAGGCTCATTAAGAAGCCTCAGCAGTGAAATTATTGGTCTTCAGTGAAAGCAGTTGATTTTATCTGATCCTTTTTAAAGCACTAATGTCCAGGGGTTATCTTTTGTGACTCTGTGTGTGTGTGTGTGTGTGTGTGTGTGTGTGTGTGTGTGTGTGTGTGTGTGTGTGTGTGTGTGTGTGTGTGTGGGGAAGGGAGTCCAGGTCCAATCAGTTCACGCACTTGTGTTTTGGGGGGTTTTGGGGGGAAGTTCTTGTTCCATGAGAAATATCCAAACTAAGTCTATTAATTGTGTCTCCAGTTTCACCAGCTGACAGCACAAATATAATATCATTTAGGGGGCTGTTTGTTCTGGAATGAAACAGGTTGATGAGTAAAACTGGAAAAGGTGATGAGATTTCTGTGCGTTTTACTGAAACAACTACAACAAAACCCCTTCTGCTCTAGTGTTTGAGTTAATTTACATTTGGTGAAAAAGTAGTAGTAGCAGTAGTAGTAGTAGTAGCAGCAGCAGTAGTAGTAGCAGTAGTAGCAACAGCAGCAGCAGCCGCAGTAGTAGTAGCAGCAGCAGCCGCAGCAGCCGCAGCCGCAGTAGTAGTAGTAGTAGTAGTAGTAGCAGCAGCAGCAGCAGCAGCAGCAGCCACAGCCGCAGTAGTAGTAGCAGCAGTAGCACTAGTAGTAGCAGCAGCACTAGTAGTAGTAGCAGCAGCAGCAGCAGCCACAGTTATAGTAGTAGTAGTAGCAGCAGCAGCAGCAGCCACAGTTATAGTAGTAGTAGTAGCAGCAGCAGCAGCAGCCGCAGTAGTAGTAGAAGTAATAGTAGCAGTAATAGTAGTAGCAGTAGTAGCAGTGGTAGCAGTAGTAATAGTAGTAGCAGTAGTAATAGTAGTAGCAGTAGTACTAGTAGTAGTAGCAGTCGTATGAAATGTCAGTAGTCTCAGATTTGAGAGCCTGGGAATTAAAAAAGAGAGAGATGTGGAAACATTAAGCTGTTTTCTTAGACGGAGCCACAACCAAAGGATTCAAAGCTGGCATGAGGGCAGTTTTTATGGAGAATCCCTGGCAGAGCCTGACCGTGACACCGGGACTGAGGATTTAGATGCACCTTTGAATTCCAAAGTCTCCAAAAGTCCTGCAGTGTCGTCTGTAGCCAGCATAAATCCACATTGGGCTGTTGTGTGTATTAAAAATGCCAGCAGGGCCGCAGACGCACCGGTGCTGTCTGTATCAGAGCCCCCGCGGCCCCGCCCTTCATTTCTAATTAAGATAAGTTCAACTTCACCGCAAACGACCTCAGTCAACTCAAATGAACCCTACACATTCAAACATGTCTTGCTTTTACACGCAGGTTTCAAACCAGCAACTTTGCAACAGCTTTTAAAAAACATTTGACAAAAGTAGATGTTTGTGATGCCTGAAAGGTCCAATCCTAAAGGAAATCTTTGACTTTATTTAAGCACCCTAGCGGTGGGGGGAAAGGGGGGGGGGGGGATGGGTTTGATGTGCCACTTCTTTATCTCACGCTACACAGCCGATCTTGTGGGTGGTTCCCTCAGTGAGCCCATGCCCAGCTTTCTATATAAATCCGAGCCCAGTTCAGCACCCACAGAAAATCATCATGTCTCTTTCTGCTGACGACAAGAAAGTGGTCAAGGCCTTCTGGGGCAAGGTATCCACCAAGGCTGATGCCATCGGCGCCGACGCTCTGGGCAGGTGAGTTCAACAGCGCCTGGATCTTTATTCTCCTGCTCCCGGCAAAAAAATAATACTGTATTATTCCCTCCTGTTGCCCAGGCTGCTGTTGGTGTACCCCCAGACCAAGACCTACTTCTCCCACTGGAAGGAACTGACTCCCAACTCTAACGATGTCAAGATCCACGGAGGCCGCATCATGAATGGAGTGACCGAGGCCATTGGCAAAATGGACAATCTGACCGCCGGTCTTCTGAACCTGAGTGAGCTGCACGCCTTCACCCTGCGTGTGGACCCTGCCAACTTCAAGGTATGTGCCCGACCACCGGTTGACTTTTGGTGCTGTTTTGGTTTATTATTCTGCACATTTTTGTTTACGCACACAATATATATGTCTTTTTTGCCTCTCTTTGGAAGCTCTTTGCCCACTGCATCCTTGTGGTCATGGCCAACATGTTCCCGGCGGATTTCACCCCCGAGGTCCACATGGCAATGGACAAGTTCTTGGCAGCCGTGGCCCGTGGCCTCTCCGAGAAATACCGATAAACCAGCCAGCATCAGGAACTGAACACGTACAGAATTTGAGCTTTGGGATTCTGTCTGAGAATAAATAAAAGATCAATTGCAATGACTCTGTCTGGTTGCTTTTCTGTCATGTAGTTACTGATTTCAAAGGAGGCCCATGTTAAGTTTATGCTGCGGGTGGGGAGGGGGGGGATCCTCAAAGCAGGACATTTTACACATAAACGACTAAGTATTTTACTAGGCTAGAAAATAATAACATAACATAACTAATATAAGTAACTAAGCCCTTAAAACATTATTAACGGTTATTAGAACATGTTTTTTTTAAAATAAAAAACCCAGCACATATCACTGAAGGTGAATTCACAACCCATGTTTGACAAAATTGTCTCTATTTAATCAAACAAGGCTTGATCTTTAAAATGTGGCATACAAACTGTTCAATGTTAAGAAAAAATCTTTCTAAGGTCCCAGTAAAATACAGCAGACCTGTTTGTATCTAAAACACCACCCATTTAGTCGCATCCCTGCCTCATTTCTTCCGGGCACAAACATTTGCGTTTTTTGAAGGTTTTCTCTACTTTTACATTCGATATAATAGCTAGAATGAGGCCAGTAATCAAGGGTTCAGTTTGCGGTGACATAGCGGAACCCATGCTGCCGTCTTCTTAGTTTCAGCCGAACGGTTTTCGATGTAACACAAAACAGTCGCCTTGTTAGCTATGCTAATATGACGCTCAATCCCTCAGCCGGGGTTTCGGGTGATCACAAATCTTTGTACGAGACTTATACACAAAATACTATGTACAAGACTGGAGATAAAACCAGCCCAATTAGCGTCATATTGGTAAGTTCTGGCAGTCGTGGAAACAGGCTACTTTTCAGATACCCCTTCCAAAGAACCACTGAATGTCCGTCATCTCTTGCAGGTGGGCTTAAATTCGCTTTCATTTGACATCAATCTTAAACACAAGATCACAGTTGTCTCTTAACGCTGTCTGTTGTCATCTATCCAGATAGATAGATCTGACTAAAGGTAATAGACATTTGCCTAAAATTAAAACATTTTATTTTTGTCCTCAAGCCAAACAGCGAAGTCGATATGCACTAAACACAACCGGGGATGTTGTTGAAGATCAGGATGGTGATTCAAGGTAGTTGGCTTACATTGTTTTGGGGTTTTTTTTTTTTTTTTTTTTTTGAAACAGCACAAAATAGCTGTCATCCGTTTGTATCCACACATGAGCGTTCACATTTATGCAACGAAAACACCATCATTGCTAATTTCCCTGATGGACACCCCCTAAAGGGATCAATCAAGTACTCAATCAATCAATCAATCAATCAGAAGAGGTTTTTATTGGCCACATACAAAAACAAAAGGCCTTAGAGTCTAAATGACTGCATTCAAATAAAAATAAAAAACTGGAAACAAATTTGTAGATTTTTTCAAAGTCAGCCTTGTAGATAATAAAAATAATGAGTTCAGTGAAAATAGGCTCAAATCAGCATGTACGCCTGCATTTTTATGTCACAGATTTGCACGTTTGGGTTGTTTTCGTGACCATTTTCTGCCTGTAGCCCTATGGTGTATTTCCTTTTTTGTTTGCTGTTTTTTTTTTTTGGTTTCTTCTTTTTATGGGCCCAATTCCCATTTCAGAGAACAATCTCCAACAATAACCGATGAACAGTTGGTAGCAGGGTAAGACCAGATCGTTCTAAACCACCTTTTCCTTTGCATAGATCACCCCTGTCTTATGTTGAAACCCCAATCTTTCCTATTTTGTGGAATTCCATCCCCAATCTCAGTACAATCCTCTTGAACTGTCATTAGCAGATCCAGTGAATCACTGCTTTGTGTATTCTGGGTTTTGCTCCTTCTTCTGAAAGACAAATCTTAATTCACATTGATTGCGGAGCATGTCAACTTCAAATTACACAACAAATACCAAACCAACTGCAAACTACCCTAAAGCATCATCACCCTTTCAGCCTTGTTTTGTTGGGTAAGCCTATGAAATGTTTGATTTTTACCTGCAATTTTCATCCTGATTTTATGATTTAATTGCAGCATGATATACCCGAGTCAAACCAGCATGAGACATTCTTCATTCCTACAGTGACGTCACTGTTTCTCCAAGAAGCCTTCTCCTCTCCTCCTTTCCTCTCCTGTAGCCACACAAGCTTTTCTTGTATTCTGTCAATGTTGAACTTCATTGCAGGCAGCTACAACTGATTAACACAACCTTTGTTGAGATGGGAATGTGACAAAACTGCGCGCTCGCAATTCTTCTCCCCACTTTTCTGTCCTCTATTTTTACCTTTGTGACATTTGTCACTGTGCTCATTTCTTTCCCTTTTGAAAAGGTTCTCCGACATCATCCTCGCCACCATCCTGGCCACCAAATCTGACATATGTGGGAAGAAATTTGAGCTGAAGATAGACAACGTTCGCTTTGTCGGTCACCCGACCCTCCTTCAGCATCCTCCAGTCATTCAGGTCGGGATCATGAAACCAGGTTGAGATTCAAACTGAGCAGTTAGAGAGTTGTATCAGAAAGTAAAGGAATAACAACTGTGTTATTTAACCAGCATATTCAGTAAGGTCGTTACTGCTCATTACCTCAGTGCCTTTAATCTTAATAAATACATAAATAAAGAATTGCATTTCTTTCCCATTTTGATGAAACTGTAAATTAATCTTTGTGTACGTTTATGCAGTTGTGATTTTATCTGAAAATGACTGAAATCACATGTTAAAGTGGGTGAAATGACGTAATTTGAGTTCTGGCTTCACACCCGTTGTTATGTTAGTTTCCAACGTTGTGACATGAAACAATTCCCTAAACTCCTACTGGATCCTTTTGATTGTTCTTTCTGTTCAGGTTTCAAAGACAGATCCTTCACCAAAGAGAGAGATGCCTACGATGATCCTGTTTAATGTGGTGTTTGCTCTGAGGGTACGGAAAGTCGTCTTTGTATTTTTTACTTCATTTCATTCAAAAGTGTAATTCCGCTGCTGTGGGTGCGGCGCAGGAGGGGTGTGTGTGTGTGTGTGTGTCTGATAAAATTCTCTATCTGAGAGTTCACATGATCTGAGAGGGAGGCGGGACCAGGATATTTTGCTTCATCATGCCGCCCTTCAAAGCCAGCCCAGTTCTGCCTGTGCTGAGTCACCGTGCCAGCCGGCATCATTGAAAGAAATGCTGACTCATGTTTTGAACAGCATTTTTGTGCATAGAAATCAGAAACAGGTTCTGTAAATATTTAAAAACTGGGTTTATTCGTGTGTTGTTATTATAAAAAGCAAGTTCTCCATTCTACCTTCACACATCACAGCTATTTCCTTTTATTATGAGGGGGGAAGTCAAGCTCAGGGTTGTGTTGGTTACAGTCGTTACAGTGTGTTCATTTTTAATGAAGGCCTAAGTCCACGCCTTTGGAATCAACAGGCAAATGCCGACCCGTCTGTCATCAGCTGCATGTACAACCTGTCGCGCCGCCTGGCGATAGCGCTGCAGCATGAGGAGCGGCGCTGCCAGTACCTGACCAGAGAGGCCAAACTGATGCTGGCCATCCAGGAGGAGATCACAACAGAGAGTAAGATCCAAGCGGGCTGTGCGTCACGAATTAACGGTGGTCTCATCAGCGCGTGGAGCTCTCTGATACGATAAATGCGATTAGTTAAAGTACGTTTAATTTCCTGACCTACACAGACGGAAGCCCCCTGTCCCCTTTTCGACAAATACTTCCAAAGTGTAAGCTGGCCAGAGATTTAAAGGAAGCTTATGACAGGTGTGTGGTTAAATATATGTTAAAATGTCACTTCCTTTTTTTGTTTCTCCAGTGTTCACACAGAATATTGTGTGTTTTTGCAGCCTCTGTACAACTGGCGTAGTGCGGCTGCATATCAACAACTGGCTCGAGGTGAGCTTCTGTTTACCACACAAGATCCACAGGATCGGAGGCAGCTACATCCCTCCAGAAGCCTTAGAGCAAAGCCTTAAAGCTATAAGGTGTGTTTTCATCTTTGTGCTGCCTTGAGATGATTTCTGTGGATTCAGAGGCTTTATTCTGGTTGTGTGACGTTTCAGACCCTATCACACGCTGCTGCTCTTAGAGAGTGAGAAGACACTGTTGAGTCAGCTCCCTCTGGACTGCTCGCCGGCGATGGTCCGACTCATCAAAACCTGCTCAGCTGTGAAAAACCTGCAGCAGCTTGCGCAGGATGCGGACCTGGCCTTGCTTCAGGTGCACGACCGTAGTACCGACTCCATCACAGCAGGACTATATTTAAACACAATATTATAATAAAAATATAAGTCTATATGTGTATATGTATAATCCTAGACACAGGGCATAACCCAGATTAATGATTATAATGAGGGTTGAAACAATTTTCATTTTAAATCGTGTAAAACGAGGATATGTCGTTTTACTGCCATCTAGTGGGGAGCAATAGAAAAGCGCATCTGCATAAACTACATTAGGAAAGTAAAATCTGTTGTTTTTATGGAATGCACAATCTATTTTTAACACAGCCTATATAATTTGCAATTATTTTGGTACCCAGATCTTTCAGATTGCTGCTCACCTGGTTTACTGGGGCAAAGCAATCATCATCTACCCACTATGTGAGAACAACGTTTACATGTTGTCACCTCATGCCAACATCTCCCTGTGAGTGTTTTTATTATTTGCCTGTGTTAGTTCATTTATAGATATGGTTTATTGTTCATTATTGTTTTATTTATCATATACTTTGAGTATTCTTGAGGTTTTTTTTTAAGTGGTCTGGATTCTTTTAAATGTATGTCTCTCTTTTTAACCAGGTACTCACCGTTGGCTCACCAGTTTGTGCAACAGTTTCCTGGTCATGATCTTCCCTCCATGTTAGCAAAGTTCTCACTGCCAGTCTCTTTGGCTGAGTTCAGAAACCCTCTGGAGGCTCCTGCGCAGGAGGTAGGACTGATTAAGATGTCTCCACCTGCTGATTGTTAAATGTTTTTCTGTGCTGCTGCTCTGAAGAGTCCACATTTTAGCATGTAGAGCATATTAGTATTCCATCTTCTAATACAGGATTTATTTTATGGTTATTCAGCTTTATGTTATTGCTTTATGTCTGGTGTCTTCCTCTCAGACATTATTGTGGTGCAAACATGGTATTGAACCACGAGAGGGCGCTGCCAACACGTACTATTTAAAACCCTAAAGTTAACAATACCAGGGTATAGATTCGAGGTGGAACATGGCTTTAAATTTAGATGGTCTAATTTTAAATCTAGTCTGGTTTTATTCCTAAAATATCATGTCTAATTTTAGTTTTGGAAGAGCTACTTGAATGTTATCAATAAATTATAAATGATGATGCAGCATCAGCTCAAATATCTCTGGCCTCCATCTTTAATGAGAGCCAGATCATAACCTTTTAAAGATTGTACACCGACACAGTAAATCATATTTAATGTGGTTACAAGGACGACCTTCACTTGTTGGTACTGCTGCCCAGGCTCAGCTGATCCAGATGGTGGTGTGGATGCTTCAGCGGCGCCTGCTGATCCAGCTGCACACCTACGTCTGCCTGATGGTGCCGCCTAGCGAGGATGAGCCCAGCACAAGAGATGAAGACCCTCCGCTCCGTGTCGGAGGCCGCAGTCTCAGCACCCCCAGCGCTCTCAGCTTTGGTTCCCCGAGTAAGTTCTCGTTCGGCTGCTCTACTCCTGGACGTTTAGTGCTTTCAGAGGTTGAAGAGCATCTCTGCTTCCTGTGTTCAGCCAGCAGTGATGACATGACCCTCACCAGCCCTAGTATGGACAATTCCAGCGCAGAGCTGCTGCCTGGCGGCGACTCGCCGCTCAACAAGAGGATCACTGAGACGCTGCTCGCCAGTCTGTCGGAGCACGAGAGGCAGGTTATTCTCAGTGTCCCTGCTGCCCAGAATCCCGAAGATCTGAGGATGTTTGCCAGGTAAAATCATCTCTGAACAAAATGTTAAAAACTATAAGAAAGGGTGATTATTGATGCTCTCACATGCTCTCGTCTCCCCGAGTCATTGTTTATCGATCAACAATCCATAATGTGAAACATCTGGAACAGAAAAATAAGAGCCTTCACGTCAAATCATTGTCGAAACCCCGACCTCCGGGTTCACTTGTGCACGTTTCGCTCGCCACCCCTCTAACATGCCACTGTTTTATTGGCTGGTTTCAGGCTGCTTCACTATTTCCGGGGACACCACCACCTGGAAGAGATCATGTACAATGAGAACATGAGGCGTTCACATCTCAAGACGCTGTTTGACAAGTTCCGAAGCGTCCTTGTCGTGACCAATCATGAGGATCCCGTTATTTCAATCTTCCAGTCACCCATTGATTAGTGGCAAATGCAGCCATTCACATCAAGGTGCCCTCGGACATTTAAAAAAAAAAACCTTTTTGGAAGAAATATTTGCATAATGAGCCTTTAAGCATGTATGATATTAAATTATTTTGTACAAAAATATAGTTGCGTGTTTTACTTCATCTTCCCCTGATCCAGATGTGCTGACGACAGAAGGGAGGGGGCACGTTAGTAATGGTCATTCCAGACATTCGGCTACCTCTGCTTGGGAATCCCAGAGGTGGGAAGAGTGAAGTGGAGGAGACTGGAAACGCCAGATGGAGTGTTTCTGCTTTAAAGGAAGCAGAAACACTCCAAACATCTGTGAAATGGCTGTTGAGGAAAAAGGCTCCATGATTTGTTTATTAAAAACCATAAAAGAAAAGAAGGCACGCACACAAAGATCGTCCTCTCGATAAATGCTCACACGAACTGGACAATTTCTGAGGAGAAACTTCCTGCCTGGTGATCAGAGCTCACTCCTGAACATGTGGCATAGTACTTTCAGAATTCCGTGGGACTTGAATGCTTCACTGGGTTTCCAGACTCTCTCTCTGCTTCTTTGTTCACCACACTGACACAGGGGTGCCCACGCAGATAAAACCGTAAAGGCTTCTGAGCCCACTCCCCGTGCGATTCTATTCCAATCCGCGGCGCTGCGACTACAGACGGGGTCTCAACGGGAATCGTGCTGGCGTCAGACTCCAGCCACACCTCTGGGTCGGAGGCGAGGTCTCGCCGGTCGAAGCAGCGGCGTATGTCTAGAGCCTGGCACAGTTTAGACGGTCCATTGCAAAGCTCCTTGTCCTTCAGCTGGCGGGCTCCTTCTTTGCGCCTGGCTGCCCTCAGCTGCCTCATGGCGGCGTGGCCCTGCAGGGGCTCCAGGGAGCGCAGTAGCACAGCAGCACCCTCCTCTGGGAAAACAACATGCATTCTGCATCAAGGCTCCGCTCAGTCTCCTTCCCTTTGACCTTTATCCAACAACAACGCACAACAATTTGCATCACACTCATCCAGCAATAACTTCACCTTCACTGGACACGTTCATGCAGAGGTAGATGCCATAGATTGGATACACGTAGATGGTGCCAGGCTTCATGAACATGGCTGTATTCCTCTCTGTGCGCTTGCCTCCTGCCGAGTGGGAGGCTTTGTCCTCCCCCCCAAGGTAGGCTTCAGTCTCCACTATCCTCCCCCGCAGCTCGGTACCATCCGCACACCTGCGGGTCAACACCTGAAGTGCAAAGGGGCAGATTTTCCCATTACGTCAAAGTAAAATGGCAGGAAAAAGCTCTTATATGAATTCACTCAGCAGAGGGGATGAAGCCCATATTTAGGTCACTATTAATTCTACGATGCATTTTGGTGTATTGTATAAATATACCAGACATTTGCTGAGAGAACTTGAAATAACATTTTTTTTATGGGTGAAAACCTTCCCTGTACCATTAATAGCAGGATTTTTTTTAAACTGCACTGGTCATCAATATTAATATCGTTTTGAACTCCCTTACCTTGCCGAGCAGCGCTTTCGCCAAACTGATGCAAGCCTGACTAAAAAAATCCTCTCCTAATTTGCTCTGCGGGTTATTATCCGGGAAATAACGGCTTCGTTCTGCTTCAGCGCTCCGATCAGTTTCACAAGTAGAAGCCCTTTTCGGTTCAGGATGTGAACCATTTAAATCGGACTTGTTCACACGTTTATTTACATCCCTTCCGGGTGCTGCTGTTTCTCCCAAAGCTAACATCTTTCGTTTTCTCCCAGCCATAACGCTGAGTGTACATATAAAATGTGTGTGTAGGGGAGGGGGTCCAGAACAACGAAATATTTGAATCTTCAAAGAAAATTAATGCGTTCTACACCAGTTTACTTCATGTTTTGTTTAGTGTTCCGACTGGCTAAGCTAGCAGAAACACACCGGAAGTGACGCACTGTTTTGCTTTTCTTAAAGGGACCGCCCACCGTGTCCAGCATGGCATGTTTAGGCCGTTAAAATAATGCTCATTAATATTTATTGATTAAACAGTGATTTAAGTTGCCTCATCAAGTGTAAAACGGGTTACATGATAGAGGCATTTCCGTAGAAAATGTCCTACGTGCAGCAACCAAATTAGGTGATTTTAAACAGTGTTTTGCTGCTCTTTCTGAGGCTCCATTGAAAACACTCAACATTAATATGAGGCTATAAATATCTGTCTCTGCCCAGGAAGTGGATGGCGCCAGTTTGGCTCCAGGCACTGAAGGTCCATGTGTCTCTGTGGAGGACTTAACAGTTTGTGACATGGTGCCACGCCACATACAAACCAACTGCATGAGTTCATGCTGGTTTGTACTGAAAGCATTCATCCAGTGAATGGGTAAGCAGACGTTTACAGAGTAATTCCCTCATATCTTGAAAAGCTTTCTTCCTGGCTTAATTACACCAGATTTGTATGCATTGTGTTATTTTTCATGTCATAAATTTTGTAAAAAAAAAAATGAGGAAATTATTGTGATTTAATTGAACGTACATTAAAACCCAGACTTGTGCCAGGAAGTCGTAGCACCGTCCCGGTATGAAATGTTGACTTTGTGATGGCTGGATTGGCTGCCCAAGGCCCTTGTTTTGATTTGACTGTTGTTTCTGTGTGCGGCGATGGCGAGGTCTGGGGCTAGCCAACGTTCATTGTCCCTGCCATCATTAATCTCAGCAGTCGCAGCTTGGCTCTGGCGCTGCATCCTGGAAGTGCAGCAGTCCTTGCATTTGTAATGGCACTAAACAGAGACACCAGAATCTGTGTGCAGATGGATGAACAGGATGCAGAGAGTCGCGGAATACTGCAGAGAATAAAGACGGGGCACAATGGTTCTCTCCTGCTTTACTGAAAAGAGACATAAGACATTCTTTGTTTTTGCTCTGTAGTCACAACACTACAATTGCAGATAATACCAATAATAATCAAGCACAACGACTGGCTGATGATGGCGACAGCCATGTAAAGAGTTTGTTAGTAACAGTTTGACTGTTTTAGTAGATGATTGTTGAAGTGTGGCCTTCTATTCTGAACTTATAACTCATTAGCAGCCAACTGATCTTTGGATAACCTGATAGCAGCTTTTGCGTCACTGCCCACGTCTGTGGAACGTAACCGTTCATTTTTATTTAATAACTCATTACCTGATATATCTGCTGCATATAATCACAAGTCAAAGGCTCTGACTTGATTTTTTTCAGCAGATTCTGTAGTTCGGTGGATCCATTTCCACTGTCAGGGTCAATGGTCTAAAAAAGAACTTGAGACACTTTATTTTATCTTGTAAAATTTCAGATTATGTGATCTTTTGGAACGAAAAAACTCTTTATGCTACCACTTCTTTGAAACTTGCTCTTGGGCCCCCTGAGGACTTCTTCAGCGTTTTAAACCTTGTCAGCCCTCATGATTAACAGCTCCTCTGTGACATTCAGCTAAAATGACCGTCTGTCTTCTCCACTTGAAGAAAAAGGAAGCTGTTTTACGGGCAGCCTGGCGATGTCTTTCTGGTCAAACATTAGCCATGCAGTCAACCCTTTTATCTGTGCGTGACCGAAGGGGCTCCAGGGAGCCTGGAGTGCTCCTGCGGGTCCCGCGTCACTTCCTAATTGCTGCCTTGGCCTCGCCTCTAAGCCTCCAGTGTCCCAGAGGAAATGGAACCTTTAATTACTACAGCTTCATGCCAATCAGAGATTCCTGTCAGAGGCCGCTAAACTATGTAAAAGAGCTGAAGAGGTCCAGTAAACCCATTCCTGTGGTGGGAACATTATCTGATGTCTAATTCAGGAGCATGTCTTGAAATCGGTGATTTCCTCTGGCTATGAGATCCGTCAGCATGGATGAGAGCTGAGACACGGGCTGATTTGTTTTTCTACACGTCTGGTGCTGCCACCTATTTAACATATCATCCACACTGTTGCAACTCAATTTTCATCTGTTTTTCTCATGAAAATATCAACTTATACATGACTAAGTGTCTCTTGAACTGTCTTCTCTGGGCGAATCCTCAGGTCAGAGGCATCCATGTGAAAAACAAGTCATTGGCTCTGATTTGGATCAGAAAAATGTGCCTAAATGATCGTCTGGTGACATAAACGTTGGTTGTGTGCAAACAGCTGAGGTTTTATTCCCTTGCTCGGCCTCAGTCGCTCATGTTGACATCAGCAGATCTGGAATTGAAGCTCATATGACTCCAATGAGGATCTGTGTAGTTCTGCTGCAGTGGGCTAAAAAGAGTGCACCAACAGCCTCCTGCCTACGGTGTTGTAATGATGATCACCATTGTCATCGTGTCATGCGACGTCGTTGCGATGATTTAAAATTTGACAGTTGTGTCCTGGTTGCACAAGCATTTGTTGTCATTTATGCGTCTGGTTAGTAATTTAAGCTGTTACTGAGATGACACACGTCATGAAAATTAATTTCCCCACCTCAGCCCAGAAATAAACCCGAAAACCCCGGGAATTAGCAGCCAGATACTCGGAAAAGTTTCCTGGTTGCTTAGTCACAGTTCTCAGGGCGCAGCAGCGCCCCCTGGCGTGCACAACTGGCTCCTGCGGCTCCTGCTGGGCTCACATTCTCCAGACCGTCTCCGTCTCCAGTCCAGGGCGGGGCTGAATCTCCGCCAACCTGAATTCGGCTTCAGCCGGCAGAGGAAAACTTACCGCGGGTCGATGCATGGAGCAGCGTGGGAATGCTGTATCCATAAGTGGGAAGCGGAGGAGCGGACTGGCAGCGACATTTTGGGCCACATCACCGCAAGTGTGAGCGGGTTGCCTGCCGCGCACGGCACCGCGCTTGGCTTTAAAACATCTGCGGGTTGAGGGGAAAAGAAGACGATTCCTGCGTCGCCGCTGAGATGATGTGACAAATCGTCCATCCGCAGCCTGGGAAACAAACCTGCGGGGTCGGGATTTTTGTTCCACGCCTGGAGATCATCTGAAGTGCTTCTTTTAAGGGTAAGTTGTGTCATTATTTGCCGGCCGCGTCCTGTGGTCGCCCTTACGGAAGGCTGAAGCCGGAGGAAGCGCACACGCGTCGTGATCGAGCGTAAAGCTACTCGATTGAATTACTGCTCAGTTGGACGACATGGGAATGCTTTACATAATAAACTGAGCATCACTGAGACCGGAGTAGCGGGCCGTTCGGGACTATTTTCCTGTAGTTTTGTAGTAAATGTGACTCATTCTATATTCATACATCCACGGGATATGCGTAACCAAGAGATTTTTAAGTAGTAGGGTGAGTGAGCACACGTTTTAATGGTTTTCTTTGCAACATTTTGGAAATACATTAAATGAAAAGCTCAGAGTGTGACGCGGCGAGGTGCGTAAAGCTGCTTGTTAATTGTAATTACTTAAATAATTCCTATAATTAAGGCCTATACAGATTTACTACGGTTTCACTTGTTTTCTCCTCCTCCTCCATCCTCTTCCAGTTTCTCTTCAGCATCCCCCTTCTCTCTCTCTCTCTCTCTCTCTCTCTCTCTCTCTCTCTCTCTCTCTCTCTCTCTCTCTCTCTCTCTCTCTCTCTCTCTCTCTCTCTCACACACACACACACACAGAGGAATGTGTAAAATCGATAGTTAGAAATTCCAGTTGGTTCAGGGCAGATAATGCTGATGGCCTGAGCGCCCCATCACATGTGCTTCCCATAATTCTCTTGTCCTGGCTAAACCTGAAAGTCATCCTCGAATTCTTTGCTCTCCTCTTAATGGTGGTTTCCACGGAAAGGGGGGGTTGGTCTCACACACGCTGACTCAAAGTGACTCACCGCAGACGCTCGCAAAGGGATGCAAATTCTTTAAAATAGAAGGACCGGAGGGGCCTGGCTAAATGTCTAAATTTGACTCATCTTGGGGTAAAAAGCCCCAAGTGACAGTAGGTAAATCAAAAGTTGTTGACATCAGATATGCGCTGTGCCTCGGTGTGGTACTGTACCTGGGCAGAAAGCGTTGCCCCGGCGTATTACAAACTGCTGAGTTATTTTGGCAGACGGGACATCGGAGCACATGGCCTGGTTTGTGTGCCCAGTGTTCCTGAAACATTATCACACTCGGGGTGGGTGGGGGATCACGGCTGGGGTGATGTAATCGCACCAATAAAGCATGGCCCGGATGTGTGATAGTGGCAGTCATGCTCATCCACTGCGTCCACTCCGGCCAGACCCCAGAGAGAATGTTCTGCGTGTGTGATTGGATGTTTCCGTGGGTGAATGCGGGAGCAGTGATATTTGGAGAGGCTCATCTGAGGCAGGTGGACCATCCAGGCCGGCCCGTGTTGACTGGCCGGTATGTGGGCTAGGTCCCGGCTAACTTGTGTTGCGGCGTGTTTTTCGGGCCGTTGGACCTTATTGATGGCTGCTTCGTGATATAAATATGAGGGAGCTGAATTAGGTATTTCCACGATGTCGTCATGTGTCTGCCGAGGCACGCGCCCTTTCTTCTTCCACCCTGCAGACTCTCTGCGGAGCGGATTTGTGAATATGGGGCACGGCAGCAGCGCCTGGAGAGGTCAAACATGTTAACAGACTCGTTCTGCTACTTCACAGACAATACTCTCTGCTAAATATACACGTTCTGTCTTCTCCCACCCGTCACCAGCCCAAACGGTCGTCCAAAAGGGTTCACCGGGGAGAGACGCCGCTGCCTTTGATCTCGCCAAGCTCGTGCCACTCGCTTTGAAGCGGTTTCAGATTTGAGTGCCTTTTCAGTGGGGGGAAAAAAAAGATAAAGCGCTACAAGTTTGTGTCAACTGTTGGTTGTGATTAGACAGGAAGCGTTTGATCAAGGAAGGAAGGGTTCGCGGTTTGCCCAGTTGATTGCTTGTTTGTCTGCCTGGAGACACAGCGGGCGGAGGTATACGCGGCCTTGCTCAATACCCAGAGTGCTTCCACTCTTGTGTGACTCACACACGTTGCATTTAATTGTTCTCGTCTCATGATACCTCGGCGGTGGCCGTGACGGTGAAGTCACTTGTGATGTAATGCTGTAATAGCAGCGGGGCTATTTCAGGGCCGCCTCTGAGCCCCCGGGGCCTTCGTCTGCCAGCGGACCGTCCTGCCCTCCCCTCAGTCAGCACCTCGTCTGTCGCGAGCCAGACGGTCCTGTGTGAAGCGGCACTCGCAGCATTTACTCAAACCCCTGTTGACTAACTTGAGGCAGGTTACTGTTATTACCCGTCGGCGGTCGTTTGGTTTGGGCCGGGATGGTTTTAAGGTTGTTGTCGGTCGTCTTCGGTCAGTGACGCGGCGTCTAGTGATGGTTCACCTTGAAAGGAATCTCGTTTTCTGGGATGTGGGAACGCTCTTTGTTTCCTACAGACAGGCAGCAAAGGCGCCTTGAACTTTGATCTTCCTGTTTCAGTGTGAAGCGCTCCCAGAGGGGCGTGTCTGCAGATAAACCAATAAATATGTTATAACCCCGCGCCCGAGGCAGGAGAATATTTATGCAATGTCAGGAATGTTGCAATTATCTCTTACCTGTGTGAAATGAAATCCCCGTGCGAGGGTTCCGTTTCAGCCCTTCGCATTCGGGCTAAATTTGGCGTTTGAAATCGATGCGAGCGTTTCTCACGGATTCCTGCTAAGAGCTGAGTATCGTCACCAGGAATGTGTTCGTGCACATATTAGCAAGCCTTTGCTTTACTAATCCTTTCTGGAAACTGTGCCAGTTCCAACACACAAACGCACACACACGCACACACACACACACACACACACACACACACACACACAGGGCTCACAGGCTGTGCTGCTGCTGATTTCTCTCAGTTTACTTTGTTTTTTTTGTTCTGGTGTCATAATCAGGCTGGACGACCAAGGTTAGGAACATCCTGGCTGACACAATATCCCGGCTCTGCTCCCCTGGTCATGAGAGTGCAGTTTTAAATAGGACATGGTCCCTCCAGAACCCTCCCCGCGCCTCTATCTTTGGCACGGCGACAGAAGCTGTGAATCCTCATTGTGTTGCTGCAGAAGTCAAGTTGCTGTTATATCTGGGCAGTTTCAACAGTCCCACCAACATCACATACCGCACACCAAACTCACTGCAGTAGCTTTCCCAGAAATTAGGGCGTGTTTTGGAGGCCGCTGTGGTTTGGCTTTTACTGGTTTTTTTTGTTGGTTTTTTTTTTTTGTCAGGAAGAGGTGGATCTCGGTGAGATTGAATGCTCTTTTCTTCTGGCTGAACGCGCTCCGACGGCGTTTAAATAGGTCACCGAACTCTTCCTGTGATGCCTCCCCAAGTGAAATTCCCCTTGAAAGACCAGACTTTTCCTTTTTCTTCCTGCAGATGTGTCTTCATGATGCAGTACTGGGTGAGGCGCTGTTGCCAAATAGCTTATTTGAACAAGTACCTGATCCTGCTCCTCCTCACTCACGTGCCAACTTTCCTTTCCGTTTCCAGTTGACAGAACTGGAGGCACCACCTTCCAGGGAAAACGATGCGTAGCCTCTCATTAATGCTGCGAAGTTGCTCACGCCCAGCTGTGACGAAGGTGTTTCTCTTGGAGCCGTTCATTCATTCATTTATTCATTCATAAGGAGACAAATAGGACTAATGCAGATCCGATGCACTTTATTTACTTTATTCTGTGAGAGTTTAACGCCCTGTTTTGGTTTCGCTTCTCTCATCGTATTTGACTTTAACACCTTCTTCATCACATTTGTTGATGTCAGACCAAAAGAACACTGTGTCTCTTTACCCGCCTCGCGCTCTGTGACCTGGAGGGAAAAACTGACTTTATTTCCATGGGCAATTGTGTTTTCTTCTTATAAAGTCAGGACTGAAGAGGGCCTCCCCCTCATTGGGCTTGCGACTGTCCCGCAGGACGTGACCCAACCTTTCCCAGCTTTCCTCTGCCTTTGTCGGGTGTTTTCCAGAGATTTCTTGGCGGCCATGTTGTGTTGAATCCTCCTTCCTCCCTCTCATCTTTGCTTTTATAGCTCCCTCGTCCCAGCTCGGAGACACAGGCCTCCCATTTTGGTGGATTTCTGACTTCCTCACAGTAGCTCCTATCAGATTGTTAACTGCAAATGAAGAAAAAGGACAACATCTCTGATGAAATGCAGCATTGGATGGATGAATTGGACCCAAACTCCACCAGCGTCCATTTATTGGTAAAAACGTTGTCAAAATAATTTCTCAATATAAAAACATAAAGCGTGCAGATGGTTGATGAAGATTTGAGCCTTATCAATATGAGCTGGCTGTGAAATTTCCACTATAGAGGGGAACTTGGAGCTCAAACTGGTCTATGAAGCTGCAGGACCATGAATCCTTGTGACACATTTCAGTTTCTACTTTCCTCCCAAACAGGAAATGTGAGCTGGCGCTTTGTGACAATAATAGGTGAACTTTAAAGGTGCGATGTTCACACAGAGAGCGCAGCCCTAGCGCTGTCCTTCATTTGACTCAGGATGAATACACCTACGCAACATGCTCACGTGCTCGCACCCAACCCGTGTGTGTGTGTTTGCGTGTGGGTGTGTGTTTCACCGCCTGCAGTAGTAGAAACCAATGCAGCCAATAATGTGTACTCTGGAATGCTGCGTGTCTGAAACATCATTACTCAAATTACACGGAAGGATACAGTAAGAGATTTTCATTTGGTCTAATATAAAAAAAACAACATTTAGATTTGCATTTATGCTGTTTCTAAACCATGAAAAGGTCCAAGCTGGAGGTGGATTTGTGTCAGAAAACACACCAGAGCCTCCATTCTGTGACTGGCACGCTAACTGAGCTAATTCCCATTGTCCCTGAAGTACACGCCACACTTCATCTGCTCTGCAGAACAAACGTGTCAGCTTGGATGTCACACTGGACTGAGCTTTCGCCTTCGGATCGCTCTCCACCGGACCAGAGCCCTGATCCGGAGACTCAAGCGTGGTCCGTCATTTCTGCTAACGGCAGCACGTCCTACGTCGTGGCCAGGGAGGGGATGTGCACGCTAACATGTGCGCCGTTCCCGCTTGTGAGCAAGTGCGTGTTGTTTCCGCAGTTGTTTGGAGCGGACGCAGGGAATGCTCCCGCTCCGGAGTGTGTTTCCTGCCTACGTATTCGCCTTCCTTCCCCTCAGCAGTCGTTGGTAAAATAAGCAGTAACCTGACCTCAGTCCATGCTGGTGGCCTCCCACAGAGGATGTGGGATGACGGAGCCGATGGTCGTCCTTTGTGAAGTATTTTTAATGCTGTTGATTGATTAGATGACAAACCTAAAAAGTTGTGATGGTAACATCTGCTGCGAGCCGTTTTTTTATTTTTTTTTCCCCAAACGACGAATACGCTGAACCCTTGAAACAAACGCGACTTGTTAAACCACGACGGAATTATGGAATTACCTGATGTGTCTCATGCTGAGTAATTATCTTAGGGAATTTGCTAAGTGTGCTGTTTTCATTGATAGAGGGGTAAAAATCTCAGCCCAGTCTTTTTTTTTTTTTTCTGACCACAATGACCGTTTTTCAACGCGGTCCACAACAGGCCGCACAATGCTGCCTTTTGTAGTCCTGATTGAGGCTGATATCATGCTGGAAACTATTTCGATGGGGATCACATGTTGTTGGGGCATGCCGTTTCTGAGAATCTCTTCCCTTAACGAGAGAAGGTCAAACCTCTTGAAGACAATGAGGTCGTTGTTTGTAGTTGCAGGGTGCGTTCAGGACGTCTGGGCTCTGCACGAACGATGGGCTGCTCTCCTTTGTTTTGCAAAGGGTATTATCTTAGAAAGCCATAAATTTAGGATGTTGTGTTAAGGCAGGTCAAGAGCCAAACGCCACGCTGGGCCCACGTCGGAATGTTTGAAGCTCATTT
Organism: Takifugu flavidus; assembly: GCF_003711565.1. NCBI lineage: Eukaryota > Metazoa > Chordata > Actinopteri > Tetraodontiformes > Tetraodontidae > Takifugu > Takifugu flavidus. The sequence goes on from NC_079537.1 coordinate 9,434,131, forward strand.
CGATCTTCTAATTATATCTGTTGTGCAGTACAAATTAGAGGTCCTTTCAGGTCCAGAAATTCATGGCTGAACTGGCCAACGCAACAAGTTTACTATTCAGAACCGGGATGTTGAGCTACAAAATTCCAGTGCCGACCCAAGCTGGGTCCAGTCCTTTTCAGGAAATTGAGACGTGCTCATCAACAAGTAAAGTGAAATTACAAGCAGATGCCAGCAAATCCAGCTGCTCCTTAGCTTACCTCAAGTCATTTCAGCCCCCTCCCATGTATCGAATACAAAAACAACCCGGCTCATTCAGTTGGTGATGTTGGCGCTGCATTGTAGAACTTCCTGTCATTCAGGGACTTGAGCCTATGTGAAGACCTGAACTGCAAATATAGCCTGTGGATTTTGCACATTCCAAATATGAAGTGTAAAACCGCCCGGAATAAAACTGGTTTTAATCTAAATACCCCCGGTATTGTCCCTCCCGCCCCCGTGGACACAACAATGGGGAGAATACTTTACACGTGCTGGGACTACAGAGCCATACGTGCAGCTGCAGCCATAAACCAGCCATAAGCATCGACCGTGGCGTCACAGCCATCTTGGATTTCATTAATTGCCCCTCACTGGGACGCGCACGCTCCCACCATCTCGGTGCGGATTCGGACGGGTGTAACGGTGGCAGCTGGATTTTTCCCAGCCTGCTTCCTCTTTGGCTGCAGCTGGAGATACATCGGGGTAAAGATAAGCTCCTCGGTAAACAAAGAGGTTTGGAGTCTGCGGCCTTCATGTCTGGTTTAACCTCGCGCCAACTGCTTATCGACTGTTTTGTCCCTGAGCGGTTTCGCTGTGAGCTGATTCAACAGGGTGTTACCTGATCCGACTGAAGTCATCACGGAGTATACACACACACACCGCTCCGTCATTATCGTTTCAAACCATATCTAGTTGTCTCAGCCTGTGAGATATAAATAGCCCGCCCCGAGGGAGGTTTTACTGTCATCTCTTTCCTTTGGATCAGAGAAACAAACAAGTCCCCGGAAAGTGAGACGTGAACCAGATTTTTTAAAGTGAGCTTCGTTCTCGTGTCTTCGTTATCTGCTGTGAGAAGAAACAGGCCTCTCAGCTTCCTTGGGAAAAGATTCGGGGGCCTCGGCTGTGCATAGGTGGTAAATAATTCACCTGTGCACAGAGGGTGAATAATTTAACTGGCGAATTAGCCACACGTATGTGACCCGTGTAGCAAAATATGAAGGAAAGCTTGAGCCAGGGGCGTGTTGCTCTACTGACTATTGTGTGTTTGGTTTCTGCGAGCCCATCTTCCTTTCATATCGACTTCCTTTGCAGGATATTGCTGCCCACGTGGCATCCTGTGCTGATAAAAGAGCAATTTTCTAGGACCTGCATTCGCTGAGCGATATAAGGCTTTGTAGTAGGTGCAGCATGCAAGTTTTTCTAAATCCTGAGATAAACTGACACATCCAGTGCTAGCTTGATTTTGATTCATTTTGTTGTTGAAAAGCCCACTCTGCAGCCATCTAGACTCGGAGGAGGATGTTTTTCATGGTCCTCTACTGTTTCATCCAGACGCACGCTTGTAATTGAGCTCTATAAATAGGAGGCCATTTATACTTTCATGTGCTATTCATATCTCTGGCACTTAACCTTGTCATTTAGTAAACAGACGGCGAGGGAATCTGGTGGTGGACCTGATAAAAATCTGTCACTCCCGTCTAAAAGGTCAAGCCTTCATTGTAAATCACATGCTGACAAACTGAGATTTAAAGATCCGCAGATGATATGGGGAAAGTTCTTAGCGGCCTCGCCCTCCTTGGCTGGGTGTTCCAGCCGTGCCCATCCTCAGCTGTACCCACCTTGGCAGCCACGCCGGCCGTCGCCGCACCCCCCCCCCCCAGGCTGGCTGTGACACTTGATCTCGGGGTCAGCTGTGATGGATATTTCTGCTGCGTGTGTTTTTTAATGTCGTAAGGGCCGGTTTGATGTGACACCCTGTCACATGCTGCCAGGGTCAATTCAGATGACTGCAGCTTTACTGGTGCCCGGTTGCACTTCGTTGTCTGGCCTGCGGCTGTTGTCGAGTATTTTCCTCCCCGTTAGACAGACGGAGAGTGAAATACCGTGGAGACCACAGTTCCCTTTCTGTTTAATTCTGGGTGTGTTCACGTGTCAAAACCAAAGTGAATTCTTGCCTACTTGTAAAGATCTATTTGCTATTTCCCCAATTGCTGAGGTGACTCGGGGCTTTTTTGTCTTGTGCCTATTTCTGTACTTCTCGTTCCCTCCTGTACGGAAGCGCAGAGGTTCTATATAAAGATCAAAAGCTTTGTGCTGCAATTAATGTGCAGATGTTGCTCAGATGCCTGGATGTATGGGATGCCTGCTTGAAGTGCAACTGAAAAGATTTACGTTGATTCTCTAAATGTTTCCAGCGTTGGCCGGTTCTGAGAAACATGATGTGTTCTCAGGTGTTGGCCCACTGTTACGAAATCGCATTTAAGAGGAAAAACAGTAATGGCTTTTGGGAACTCGCTGACGGGAAAGTTTCTCCCAAGAAGATTTTATGCAACTGACGGATGGAATGACCGAATAACAGTTGTTTCCACACAGACACGTCAGACATTGATCAGAAAGAGAGGAAATCTCCCTCTTTGCCGCCTCCCCAGGCCAGCAGGGTTGATTAACCATTAACGAGGCTCTCGCCACCTCGGTGAGGGTGCAGCTCGCCCATCTCCTGCAGAGTACGGCGTAGCGGCGGGGTTCCTGTAAACCGATCCGCTCCAGCTCCGTCCGTTACTGCTAGACCTCGTGCGGTTTCCCGGTCGCTGCCATTTTGGCTCGATTCAATTTAAGTCAGCGATCTGGAGGAATGAGGAATGGCATGTGCTGAGATTAGAATGTGAAAAATTAGAAACAGCTGTGGGAGGCGAACAATTCCAAAATGTGCAAATTTTTCTCCAAAATATGCCAATAATGTGTAATCCTGGACTAGTGTTTGCTGTAGCGGGCACCTTTAGGACGCTGCGTAGAGGATCTGTCCTAGCTCGTCGTCTTTTTGTTGCTGGAGAGAAACAGGAAACAGATCCTATATATAAAAGAGGCCTGCTGGAGTGCTGTTTTATTTATGATGGATGAAAACCAGAAGGCCAGAGCCTCTTGCAGGCTTCTGCACATATTTGATGTGTAAGTGCATTTGAGGATAACAGATTATATTGAACACCTTGAACCAGAAAAAAACCCCAAAAAACAGCTGCCATCCTCAGATGCTCATAGATCTCCAACCCCTGTGTTGCTCCTGTGTCTAGTTGAGTGTGAGCTTCACCTGTGCCAGCAGGGCCCCTCACATCAGCCGCTGCTTTGCTCTGCATGACTGGAGGCCATTACTGTGTAATTGCACGAAATGACGGCATGAAAAACTTTGGCGTGTGTGCAGACCGTCTTATTAAATTGCAGCCCCCCAGACACAGAAAGAGGAGGCCTGTTGTGGCTGTCAGCTGCAGTCATTACGTCCTGCAGGACATTTCTGCACCTGGAGGGACGTCCGCCTGTCCTCTGGGGTTCGTCAGTCTGACAGAAAGTGGCCTGGCCACAGGGAGACGTCGGGGCCGGTGTAGAGTTTCGAGTGTGCTTTATTTCCCGTCGCTGGATGTGTGTCTTGTGGTCAAAACAACCCTTTTTAAGAAACTAGATAAAATCATACTGGCCTAAAGAATGTGCCTCAAATCAGAGCTGGGAATGTAAACACCCTGGGAAACTATTAAGAGCCTCAAATTGCTGTCATACTGCAGCTCAACCAGACGAAAAGCGCGAGCGCCTTGAGACGAAGATAAGGCTTTTTTAGCGCATTAGCATCGCAGCCAGTGGGGTTGAACTAACTCCAATTGTTCCAATTGACAGCTGAATTTCTTTTACTGTCAGATTTGACCATGAAGTGATAACGCACAGAGTCCAGGGCTAATCCCTCCGCCTGGGTAAGGTCGGTTCCTCTGTCCTCAAGGACATCGCTCCCTCTGAAAGTGCTTCTTTTTATTTTTTTTAAATGCAAATCCAACTTTTCTCACCTGGTTTTACTGCCGAATGTTTGAGGCTTTCCTTCGTGGCCAGGGCTTGATTCTTATGCAGCTCGGTTTGTCCTCCTGTGTGTGGGTGAACAAACTCACATAAAGAAGTAATGAAGCTGTAACTGCCTGTAAATGCCTCTCACACAGAGACCACATGCAAGTACAGGCGAGGAGGGTGGGCAAGGAAAGGGGATGAAAGCAGACGGCGAATGAGCAGCACGGGAACAGTAAGCCTTGTTTAGTTTGCGTCCATCCGTTCAGCTTTCATTCATCAGAGGCACAGAAGCATCGACGCGACGTTCGGGGCAAATGCAGGAAAGATAACATTGAACATTTAAGCGCTAACGATGTTTGGAATGGAGGGAAATTATTCCCACTTTTCTGTTCAGTTCCGTAGCTCCAACGCTACTCGTCCGTCGCTTCATTGATCTGCTCCATATTGGACACCCCGCTGTTGGAGCTAATGGTGGACGTGATTAAATTCTGGTCGCTGCAGCGGGAGTCCGAGCTGCAAAGATGCTCGGTTTGAGGATATTTTTATCTGACTGCTTGAACAAACGGTGACGTAGGTGTTGATGACAGGAAAAACCATGATGTGATGTCATGGCCCGGTGTTACCCAACTCTGTTCACGGGTTTGCTGCACGGTGACCCTGAACCGACCAGCTTTCTTCTAATCTGGTATCACCGTCCAGACAGTGTCACCAGAGCTCGGTGTGAATGCCTAATACATGACCAGAACTTTCAAAAGTGACTGCACAGGAAACATGAAGCCTCATTACATCTCACTATTTACATAAACATAATATCCTGTTTCAGAAATGTCTCTAATTTTAGTTTAGAGAAAATTCTGAGCCCCTCCATGAACTGCTGGAATGAGAAGTATCTGATAATAAGAGATAGACCTTGTTTAAGTATTAACATCCCACTGGTGACCTCTGCTGACCTCAGACTGACACACTTCCTTCCGCTTCTGCTAGGACGGCACATCCCATCGACAGATGAGTTGAAACAGAAGCTTTCGATGCATTAAAAGGGTAATGTGGACCAGATGTTCCTGCTATATCCTGGAGCCTTTCCCCCTTTGCGATTCCTCGGGAGTTATCTCGGATGTTACAGGAGCATTAACAACATATTTTAATTCCATCAGACTTTGAAACTGAAATAATTTACTGATGGTGCAGCGTCGCATATTTTTAACTGTCTGGCTGATATCATGTTTCCCTTTGTTTAAATCACCATCTTTCTCTAGTGCTGGTGTTCCCCAGGGCTCTATCCTGGGGCCCTGTCTGCTCATTATCTATCTACTTCCTCTTTGCATTATTTTCTGTAAATTTAACTGTCACTTCCATGGCTACTGGCTAACGGCAGTTACCACAACCTCTTCACCAAACTGTCCTCCATTCTTCAAATCCTCTATCAATGCTAGTTTTTTCACTTCCCCAGGGGGTAAGGACGTCATCATCAGTATCACACTTTCATTTCAAGCTAATATCACAGCCTGCGTGCTTCCATCTACACGACATGAACCGTCCTTCCCTCACACTCAGCAGTATAGCCGTTCCTGCTCATCCTCCCTGCATATTCCATCTCATCTTTCGCCAGCTGCTCCGGCGTTGACCTTGAGTGCTCGGAAAGGCACTTTTAAAATATGATTATGATCCTTATCCCTTCTTTTTGTTGAAGAAGCTCTTGTTGGACTGAAACTGGATCGTGTACGTTTTAAGCGTTAAAGTAGTTTAGATATTTGTGGTAATGGTGGCAATCAGGAAAATGACAGGAATGTAACGGCGCTGCCAAGAAACGGGAGGTGAGCACAATAAAGTGGAGCGTGGGTGATTAAAAAAAGGCTGTGGCTACAGGCAGGATTTCTAATGGTGGTTTATGCTGCACCTCGGCCTCCAGGCCTCGTCGTGGGAATGCAGGCAGCACATGCTCATCAGACCGAACCACAAGCAGGGTTAAAGTTTGGTTGCAACTCCAGAATTTAAGGATTCCTGTTAAGACTGCACACTTCCGCACCCGCAAACATTTATTGATTTAATGAAACGTCTACATGTTTGGGTGTATGTGCAAACGCCGAAACCATTTGCACCATCTTGCGATATTGTCCATTACCACAAAATTGTTGTTAATGGCAAACACCAAGTAACTTTTCTTCCTGTCTCCGTGTAGCTGGCAGGCCTGGGGTGGGACAGAGAACATGGCTGAACCACCGCGGGAGAGCACCAGCAGCCTGCAGAGGAAGAAGCCTCCCTGGCTCAGACTGGACATTCCCACGGCTCAGATGTCGCTGGACGAGCCCCCCACTTTTGTTCAGGTTTTTGACCTCCCAAACCTCCTTCTCTTCTATTTAATGTCCTTTTATCTTTGTCCTGACCCTTCGTATGCCTCCTTCCCCGTCCAGCCCGTGAAAAGACAGGGCTTCCTGCGCAGTATCAGCATGCCAGTGGAGACGACCCACCTGCAGTCCCCACCACGGGACTTCTTTGACACCCGGCGGCCTGTGTTACAACGCCAGCCATCCATCACTCAGACAATAAAGAGGTAAAAGCACTTAGAACAGAATCAGATATTCATTTCTGTGTGTAGGTGTGTGTATGTGTGTGTTGCAGCATGCTTCAGATTATGACACACCACACTTTTGTAGGGATGCATTGAGATTTTTGTGCAACATCAGCAGCACGTCCTAGAATTTCCTTTCCTTAGAATTTTCCAAACTGCACGTCTGCTTCTGATTTAATTCCTGGATGTCATCTGCCTGGTAACAGCCTTCCTGCTGCTCTGAGTAAATCTGCTCTCTGTATGATCTCCTTCAGCACCTTGCAGCTGCACTTTTCTTTCTCACTGCCTGTTGTTTTCTTTTCTCTCTCCTTCTCCTTCCCGCCGTTCCTTCTCGCCATCTTCTGGCGCCGCTCTGCCTGGTGGCAGCAGCAGAAGGGTGCACTTTGAGCGGATTAACACTGTACCTGTTAAGGGGCAGCGGGCTGCTCGCCGCAGCACCAGGAGGCACCACTCGCTCTCCAGAACCCTGCTCAGGTACTACGGGAAGCATCGCGGGCCAACCTGTACACTAAACTGTTTGTTTTTACCTCGTTCTTTTATTCTGGAATGTTAAGTCAAGTGTCACATGACTTACAGCTACCGATGATTGTGTTGTTCCTGCATGTCACAGCCACAGAAACTTCTTTTAAATGAGTCAGAGGAGGACCTGAAACCAGAGGGTTTTTTTTTTCATTGTCCTTATTTAGAGTAGCTGTAATTACTCAGTTTGGTCATGGGAGAGGGGCACACTTTTCCATAAACCTCTGCTTAACTGAACTTGGCTTGTTGCCCCTGACTGTTTTTTGTTGTCGTGGTAGCATTTAGAGTCTAGCAAATATGGTCTAATGGCTTATGTTTCCTACACATTCATAACAGTCAGAGTCTTTCAAAATGGGAACATGGGAACTTTTTAAAATCCACGTTGTTACAAGTAGCAAATTCAGAGAATTTTAGCCATTGTTGGCCTTTTCTTCTCTTTCCCATGACTACAAATATAGGGCATAGTTATGATGCTTGGTTGAAACTTGATATTGATTGTAGTCTTTACTGTCTTTCCGTTTCATATTTCCTCTCAACCACCTGCACAACTACTAAAGAGGTGTCACTTTTCTGGGTTTGGCACTCATATTTGACCTTTTCGGGACAGTGAGCACTTTGATTGGCTGCTTAGATTTAATGATTCAATTTCCCAAAAGAAACATACGAAAACTATAAGCAGTGTGTTCATAAATATATAATACAAACCTCAGGGCGCTTGAAAATCCAGAGTGAGTGGGCCCCCGCCACATCTGACAGGTGGGAACTCCTTGGAGAGCAATTTAAATTTAATGCCTGTCATATTTGATCTTCTCATGAATCTTATTACTCATGAATAACATTAGGAATTGTTTTTCAAAGGGTTTTATTGAGCTTCACACTGACACTTATGTTTAAGACCTGGAAAACCCAGAAAGAACACGCAAAGCTGACTAGCGAGTCATGGATTTGAACTAATTCATCCATTCTGCAGCGGCTAATGAGGCTAGAAATAGCAAGCCAGCTTGAACACTCCTTTGAAGTAGGTTTGCACTTCCACTTCCTGCCCTTGGGGTGCAGTAACATTGTTTGTTCTGGTATTTATTAGGCTTCAACTTCAGCTGCGTGTTTGTGGGTGCATTCATGGTGGTAGGATGGAATCTGGAGAGTGGGGAAGTGCAGAATTAAGACATCAGAGCTGCGTGTGAACTGCCTTCCTGCTGGCATCAGTTACGACTAAGAAAATAGGAATCTTTTGAATTAAGAATGCCGGTATTCCCTTTCATGCCTCACTCTTTCTTTGTCTTTCTCTTATCTTCACCATTTAGTGTTTGCATTTAGTGTGTTTGTGATTGTGCCTGCCTGCCTGGCTGTCCAAATAAACCTGGACGTGAACATGCCCAGACTTGCTCCCTCTATTCTGCCCGTTTGTATCCTGTCTGGGCCACTTTCACGTGGTGGGAAGCGTTGTCTTATCTGTGCCGCGCTGTTAGCCAACCCACTTCTCCACATGCAGATATAAAAGGCTCCCGGGTGGCTCGTCAGCGGGTTTGTCATGTGTCAGAGCGTTTACACGCCCGGTGAGACGTGAAGCAGGTGTTAGGTGATGACCCGGAGCTGACAGGTCACTGTTTGTGGTGTTAGGGGAACGGCCGACTGGTTCGGGGTCAGTAAGGACGGCGATTCGACTCAGAGATGGCAGAGGAAAAGCCTGCGACACTGCAGCATGCGCTACGGCAAGCTGAAACCACAGGTGATCCGGGAGATGGACCTTCCCAGTCAGGACAACATCTCCTTAACCAGCACTGAGACCCCTCCTCCCCTCTACGTCCCTGCGTCCCAGCATGGCATGCAGAAGGTAAACACCAATAGATCCTCTCGCTGGATTCCTAACAAGATTCCTAAGTTTAACATGTAAAACTTTGATGTGCTCTTTGATCCAGATTGTGGACCCTTTGGCACGAGGGCGAGCCTTTCGTATGGTGGAGGAGGTAGATGGCTACAGCGTGCCTCAGACCCCCATCACCCCCGGAGCCACCTCGCTCTGCTCTTTCACCAGCTCCCGCTCAGGACTCAACCGGCTTCCTCGCCGTCGTAAGAGGGAATCTGTGGCGAAGATGAGCTTCAGGGCCGCCGCGGCGCTCGTCAAGGGGCGTTCCATACGGGAGAGCACTCTGAGGCGGGCCCAGAGGCGAAGCTTTACCCCCGCCAGCTTCATGGAGGAGGACATCGTGGACTTTCCTGATGAACTGGACACGTCCTTCTTTGCCAGAGTAAGACAGAAAACATCCATTAGTTTTCCAACATCATCACGCCTGAGAGGGACCTGAACCCATGACCTTCTCACTATGTGCTCACGTCACACTTGTCAGTTTTCTCTCCATGTTTTCCATCCCAGGATATTCTCATGCACGAAGAGCTGTCCACGTATGCAGATGAGGTGTTCGAGTCCCCGTCGGAGGCGGCTTTGAAAGTGGTTGAATCCAGCGGTAAAAAGGACGAGACGGAGCTGACGGGCAGCGCGCTGGACAAGACGGAGCTGGAGAGAAGTCACCTCATGCTGTGAGCCACTCACGCCTCGATGCCCTTAACAGCAACCGGAATCTCTTTAATGACCGTGCGGCCTGAAAATGACCTTAAAACTCTGCCTTGTCGTCACCTCAGGCCGTTGGAACGAGGATGGCGTAAAGCCAAAGAAGGAACCCCGGGACCGCCGAAGGTACCGCTGCGACAGGAAGTGGTGAGCGTTACCGGACAGAGGCGCGGTCAGCGCATCGTGGTACCCGTGAAGAAGCTTTTTGCCCGGGAGAAGAGGCCTTACGGGCTGGGCATGGTAGGGAAGCTCACCAACCGCACCTACCGCAAGCGCATCGACAGCTACGTCAAGAGGCAGATTGAGGATATGGACGACCACAGGTAGGACTCATAAACGCCTTCTCTCTTCCTGCTAATATTTGTGCTGATGCTTTTCTCTTAATCGGGCTCCAACAGGCCTTTTTTTACCTACTGGATCACATTTGTCCACCTGCTCATCACTATCCTGGCTGTGTGTATCTACGGGATCGCGCCGGTCGGCTTCTCCCAGCACGAGACGGTTGATTCTGTGAGCTGCTCGGCTTCGAGGACAATAATCACAAGTCGCGTTTTTTTCTTTTCACGCTGATTGTGACTTTGATGTCCAAATTAGGTTTTAAGAAACAAAGGTGTGTATGAAAACGTCAAGTTTGTACAGCAGGAGAACTTTTGGATCGGGCCGAGTTCGGTAAGCCATTAGCAAAAAAAATGAGTAAAAATGAGTATTTAAGCAGCCATGTATGAATTATATCTCGATTTTTAGGAATCTCTGATCCACTTGGGGGCCAAATTCTCTCCATGCATGCGTCAGGACAAGCAGGTGCACAATCTTATCAGGGAAAAGAGAGCAGTCGAACGCAACTCTGCCTGCTGCGTGCGTAACGATCGCTCCGGCTGCGTCCAAACCTCAGAGGAGGAGTGCTCGGTGCGTCGTCCAGCAGAACCTTAACTGTAATTGTCCCGGGCGTCTATAGATCCTTTATTCTCGGCCTTTCTTTTCTAGAGCACGCTGGCGGTGTGGGTAAAGTGGCCACGGCATTCCAGCACCCCGCAGTTAAACGGTAAAGATCGACAGTACGGCTCCGTTTGCCATCAGGATCCCAGGTGAGACACGACTCCGTCGCTGTGGTGACGAATCAGGCAGTTTGGCCCGACCGATAGCGGCTATAAAGTGTGTTCATCTCATCCCAGGATATGTCTAGAGCCCGCCTCAGTATCGCCTCATGAATGGCCAGATGATATCACCAAGTGGCCAGTAAGTGCACTCAGAGTGGGACTTTACAGACAGATTTAATGTAACCCAGCCCTTCCTTTCTCACCCCCACATTCACACTCACGCGGTCGAAACTTTTGTAAAGGGCGGGTCACAGTCAATACAACACTGTTTGCTAATACTGCGCTACATGCTGCGATGACTTCTGAAGCGGCCCTGATGCGGCTCTGCTGTCTTTAGATCTGTACGAAGTACAACACAGGAAACCACACCAACCTGCCTCATATCGACTGCACCATCACAGGCCGACCGTGCTGCATCGGAACCAAAGGGAGGTGAGGGGGAACCTGTGAGCGAGCCGGCGTAACTCCGGGAGCGAGGAAGATGCTGAACATGCAACTTTTCTTTTTCGTCAGGTGTGAAATCACGTCCCGGGAATATTGTGACTTTATGAAGGGCTACTTTCACGAGGAGGCCACTCTCTGCTCTCAAGTAAGCAAGTTCTTGAGGCGTCTTAGGAAAGTGTTTATGCAGGATTTAATACAGATTGGTTATTTTCTGTCCTCCTATAGGTGCACTGCATGGATGATGTCTGTGGACTGTTGCCTTTCCTCAACCCTGAGATCCCCGATCAGTTCTACAGGCTCTGGCTCTCACTGTTCCTGCATGCTGGGTGAGTCTCAAGCACACAAGAAAGTGTTTGTTTGCAAAGTCTGCGGTGAAATATATTAAAATCGAAGGGTAAAAATACATAATAAAAGTCACACAGGCCCGTGGTTTAATATCCAAGAACAGTGGTGGTGTTGAGCGCTGATTAAAAGATCAGAATCAGAGTTTATTGGGCCAGACAAGTTACGAGATAAAGCAAATTGAGTTCATTTGACAGGAGCTCCTTCCCTCCACGACACAAGAAAACCAATGCAGAGAAAGATAAAGAGGCACTGGGCAAATATATGAAAGTCCAAGAAAAACAAGATAAAAAGTTATTGGTTGTTTAAAAAAAAACACAAAATATTGACACAATAGAGTACCGATCCATCAGAACTACTCGTGCCAACTTAATCACATCACTGGCTGTTGGTGTAATCTAAAAGAAAGCTTGAGCACTTTGTTAGCATAAAGAGCTGAAGAGCTTAGCAAGAAGAGCTTCATCTGCAGCCGCTATCTGCCTCCAGGTTAATTTAAGCGAGTGCCCTCACACATGAACTCATTAAGCCACGGCGACACGCAGACCTGTTGAACTGCTGGGAATTATCTCCCCGACACGTGCGGCGTTTTGCCCACGTGTGACACACTGTACACGTGTGAGCACTGTTTCCATCTCCGTTTCCGTCCTCCCAGGATCCTTCACTGCCTGGTGTCGGTGGCGTTTCAGATGACCATCCTGAGGGACCTGGAGAAACTGGCGGGCTGGCTGAGGATCTCCATCATTTACATCATCAGCGGCATCACTGGCAACCTGGCCTCGGCCATCTTTCTTCCCTACAGAGCGGAGGTGAGCCTCAAACGTCAGTGGTACTGTTACAGTTACCTGGGAAATCACGCTGTGGTTGTAACTGAAGGTGTGTCCCTCCGTCCGCCTCAGGTGGGTCCAGCCGGCTCTCAGTTCGGGATTCTCGCCTGCCTGTTTGTGGAGCTGTTTCAGAGCTGGCAGATCCTCGCCCAGCCCTGGAGGGCCTTCACCAAGCTGCTGTGCGTGGTGCTCTTCCTCTTTGCCTTCGGTCTGCTGCCCTGGATCGACAATTTTGCCCACATCTCCGGCTTCATCTCCGGCTTCTTCCTGTCCTTCGCCTTCTTGCCGTACATCAGCTTCGGCCGCATGGACCTGTACCGCAAGCGCTGTCAGATCATCGTCTTCCTGATGGTGTTCCTGGGGCTCTTTTCGGGGCTCGTCGTGCTCTTCTACGTCTACCCGATCAAGTGCGAGTGGTGCGAGTTGCTCACCTGCATCCCCTTCACGGACAAGTTCTGCGAGAAGTACGACCTCAACGCCCACCTCCACTGAGAGCCGGGCGGCGTGGGCGCAGCAGCAGGACATCCACGGGGGCGCCGGTCCCCTTTCCTGTCAACAGTGAGACCGTGCTTGCGTTTCTCCCCCCCCCCCCCTACTCTGTCTGTATGAACATCCACGCCACTCATCGTTCCTCCGCTCAGCTCCCTGTTCGCTGACGGCCATCGTCACGTCTTCGCTGCGCGGCGAAACAAAGGTGCGGCACTTCCGAACCTCAACGAAGCCCCCAGCAGCCCTTTACTCGCGCCGATGCAATTAAGACAAGCCAGCACTGGTACAGAGAGAAGCGTCTTTTTTTACATTCACTCTCAGAAAACAAAAGTTTTATTATTGTTATTCAGGCAACCTCATACAGAAGCAGGGACAATATCAGATATTGATACCTTTGGTGCCTTGTTGATAAATGTACCAACTACTGCCATATTTTTGTTACATTATGCTGAGCACTCGAATGTTTGTTTCCTTTGTTTATTGCTTCTCAAGAAGTGATGGTTGTATCGAACGCGGTAGCGTTTTAGCTGCCTGTCTACTCACGTGTAACGGTTAAAAAAACAGAAATTAAAAAGAGGTCTGTGACTGGCTCGTGACCCACCCGATCTGAGTTGAGTTTCTTCACTAAACGGTCACATTCATAGTCAAAATATAGATCCGAAAGTTCAGAACAGACTTGTTGCTATGGGAACAGTTGATAGGCCTGTCACTGAGCATTTTAGAGCTTTTGTAATGAAAACAGAAGATCCCGGCTAATTTTAAACACATTTTTAATGACGTCACCTTAAGTCTCGTACAGAATTGTGTCTCCTTTACCTTTATTTTATTTACCTTCTCTATATTTTTTGATAGAGAGACTACAACCGTTTTATGTGGGATCATACCTCTTCACACACCACATCTTGCTAAACTTGAGGCAGAACATATTTTAGGCAGTTTTTGATGCAACAAATGCAGGAAATGCTGATAAATGTGGTATAAACAGGTCACAGTTACAACTGTTATTAAATGTTCATCACATGAACTGGGATCGCTGTCGCTTTACAGAGTTCGTGGATTGAAATAAAAAATAAAAAACATAAATCACAGATTATTATTTTTTGAATGAATGAATCTCCTCGTTGATTCTGAGACGTCGCCACGGATACGCTGTCTGCCCGCGCGTCTGTCAGCCGTGTTCGGTTAATCTGTTCTGAGTCCAGGAAAAAGGGAGTGGGAGGCGGGTGGGGGGGTGGACTAACAGCCGCTGTTCCGTCGAGCGTACGCCTGCCCGCAGAGCATGTGCTCCATCTCCTGGAAGTGCATGTTGGATATGGAGACGGCCGACGGGCCTCTCTCTTTGAAGCCGGCCTTGCGGTAGAAGGGCACCAGGAAGTCCTCGCAGATGAGCAGGGCGCGGCGGAGGCCCGGCATACAGCGCAGGTACTGCAGGTAACGCCACAGCAGGATGGAGCCTTTGCCCTGCTGGCGGCAGTGGCGGTGCACTGACAGCACGTGGATGTGCACGGTCGGGGTGTCTGGGACGTGCTGGGTCATGGCCTCCTGGACAGGCGAGACGGCGTCAGTGACATTAAACACGGTCTGGACGAATGCTACTTTTCTGACTCTCCCACCTGTGAAAGCCTCTCTTTGTCCCAGCCAGAGCCGATGATGAAGGCGACCAACTGGCCCTCCTCGAACCAGCCCAGGGACAGCTCCGGACACATGCCCAGGAAGTTGAGCACCTCGTCCAGGGTGAGGGGACACTCTCCGGACACGGACACGAACGCTGGCAGGGGTGACAGAGTTGAGGTGAGGAAGGTCGTCACTCATTTTTAGCATCAGTGAAACAACCCTTTCATCAAAACACATCACACACACACACACAGAAGTGCTTTTGATTTTCTTCACGTTCGAGCCAGTTACACCTTAAGAAACTTGCCTTCTCTCTCGATCTCAAACACGCTGATGGCGTCCTGCGGCGTGAGGTTCCTGAACTCGCTGGCGGGCAGGGTGTGCCGTCTCTGTCTCAGCGGGCTGATGGGGGTCTTGAGGAAAAAGGGCTTGAGGAAAGGAGAGCTGACCTGGTGCGTCATGACGGCTCTGTAACGGGAGCGACTGGGAGCGTTTCTCAGGAGCAGAAGGGTCGAGCCTTCTCTCTTCTGTCTGTCTGGAGGACGTTGACCTCTGGGTCTTTCCTGCCGTCTCCTCCTCCTCCTCCACCTCTCCTCTCGCTCTCTCTCTCTCTCTATCTTCTAATATAAAGTGGTCAAAGCCCAAAGTAGATCAGACAAAGCACGTGTGCACGTGCGACTAAAGTCTCTAAATCCACAGGTCAACAATGACAGACGGTTTCTTCTCCAGGCATTTTGTGACTTGCAGCTTTTCATCATAGATATTTAAAAATGTACACAAAATCTATTTTATAAATCCCCAAATGATCGATTCCTTTGGATTACAATTCAGAAAAATGCATTTCTAAATATCCTCTTGCGCATCCTTTATGCTTACTGAACACTTGTGGTATTTTTTTTTTAAATTGAAAGGCAGAAATGAGAGCGATGAGGCCTGAAGTGAACTAATTTAACTTCATGAGCGCAGAGGGAGATTTGTGTGGATTGCCGGTGGGATAAATTCATGCTTCAAAGAGGTTTAGTGCAGACTAATTAAAGAGAGCACTTTTATAACCAGTGTCATAAGGTAAACATGTTTACACGGGACCGCTCAACCATTTACACACAGATGAGGCTCCCACGTTTTTATCGTGAATAATATAAAAGTTTTATACCCTCATTTGGGAAAACCTGTGTCTGTGTGTGCAGGTTGGCTTACACACATTTTCAGGCTGTATTATGTTTTTACAGTCACGTCTACTCAATCCTCATTAAACTTTACGCTGTGCTGCACCTGTTGGAGCGGCTACGCAGACGGTTCAACGTGTGAAATCTAAAACTTCACCCCTTTCCAAAATACCAGGCAGGCTCTTGTTTTACCACCATACAGCAGATCTTACATGTTGTCATCTAAAATGATCAGCTGGGAAAATGCTAATATTCCCTGCAGGGTAATGAACTCTCACCTTGGATTAGTTCCTCCTCCACAGACATAAATGCTCTAACTTGCAACATCTAATCAGGGATCAACTAAAGTCTCATGGTCACCACTCAGCGGAGGGATTAAAATCTTAACGTAGACAGACGTGATTTGTTTTTCATTAGAAAATAATCTGTCACTCAACTGTGTAAATAAACCAATCGGGCTGCTTTGTTTTTTTTAAAAGATAGCCACAAATTCAAAGACAGGAAAGAGTGCGTGCCTGCAGCAGTAGAGGGGATTGTTGCCGTTACCCTTGGCGACAGGTTTGGTGTAACGAGACAATAGAACACACTGTGTGACGTGTAGGTTTGAAACCATTTATGAGCGCCTAAAATGTCATTTGACATTTTTGGTGGTTGGATGCAGAATTTCTTGGGTCACACCTGAGAAATAATCCATAATAGTTCATTTTTCCTGTGATTTAAACATCCCTCATGTGTATTCAATGCCTTCTATCACATTATATACATACAGGAAACAAAACAATGTGATGGGTGAAACTTTATTGTTGTAGACATGCTGCTATACACACGTGGAAAGACAGATATCAATTTTACAGAGGGAACCACCTGCTGTGGATTAATCCTGGATACCAGGTCGATAGTGGTCAGAACGAGAACAGGAAGGCACAGTCTCAAGTTGAAATGGCACATAGAAGGAAGAGGAAATGACAAAATAACATTAAATAGAAGCAATCAGAGGTTTAATTTCACATGCTAATGCTAGCCCGATTACTGAAATGTGGGCTTGTATTTCGCGCATTGCACGTGTTCCTTCCAATCGAACAGAATCTGCACAAACAGAATCCACTTGGAACTAAACACCCAGATTAAATGCATAATTGTTACAGTAAATAATCAGTTAAATATTGCATCGTCAATAACAACATACGTCTGCCAGTAGCATGAAGTAAAAAGGAATCTGTACATTAGTCTTGAAATCTCCTGGCAGCGTTTGCGACAACGCTCAGGTCCGACGCAACAAGCAAGCGGCCGAAATCAACAGAAGGCACGTGGATCTATATGCACGGCGCTACACGTACAGGACCAAGGTCAAAAACAGGCGCTGCGGAGAAGCAAAAACAGCCGTTCAGCAGAGACTGGAGAGAGATGTGGCACAAACGCGCACAACCGTGCCTCGCAGGGTTAGTGGAGCATATACGCTTGTTGCAGGCCGTAGCTATCTTTGAATTCAGCTGTTATTAGCTCTTATACAGGACCTAAATAATGTGCACTTTAACCGATTTTACTTCTGATGACCCGTTATTATGATCTATTTAATGCAACTATACAACTCTGCAGGACCTACACAGGTGTCTAATACATTTAATGTTACATACCGATATATCACAGAGCTTGGAATAATAAAAGTGACATGGGGATGTTTAAGATGAGCACAACTGCCATAAATCTCGTCATAAAATCTTGCTATCGGGAATGGATTATAAACAGTTTAGTCAGAGTGAAAATTCACTTCAAACACGCACAAACGAGGAATATGATCTATAATTTCTGCTCCAAACCCAAAATCAACATGACGGGAAAGCAATTCTCAACCAATCAACTCCGCCGACGAAGTAATCGGCTCTAAATTTAGTGTCACACGCTCGACTGACTTCGTTCAAACTAAGTGTGCTTCAAGCGCCACCGTGGCAGGTAGTGACGTCTCTGTGGAAGCCGCTTCACCCGACGGTGAATGAAATGTTTTCAGAGCTGAGGAGCCGTTCGAAAATATTCAGTCAGACATAATTGCACCTATAGTATCTTTCCTTAGAGTCTAGGGGGGCGTGGAGAGAGGGATGAGTTGATCTTGGCTGGACTCTGACGGGATGGAAGAGGGTCACGGGTCGAGATGCTCGTCCTCCATGTGGAGGCTGCTGGAGGGACACAGGAGCGGCTGGCTGGAGCAGTTTGTGCTATGACTTTTCAGGCTTTCCGAGGACCCTGCAGGGGAAGGAGTCGGGGATGAGTCCAAGCAGGCTAACAGCTGATGAGATGCTCTCTTTCTCTAGCTGCAACACGTAGAACGAACGATTCAAAGAGAAGCCGAGCAGACAGGAAAGCCTACCTACCCTGGTTATTCTTCCATACCAATAGAGCAGGCGTCAGGACCCAACGCTGCCCAGAGTGAGGCAGAGGGCAGAGACAGGGATGTCGGGAACAGAAGAGTGTTAAGAGACAGAAAAGCCAGAGAGCACACTGGTTAGGAAACAAAGCACGGAATCATCGCTCTGATGATTGCTGTGATTCTGAAGAAATGCTTGAAATTCAGAGCAGAGTTCAACACTAGATAGAAGCCAAAAACGGTGCAGCTTGCTGAGCTTAAAACAGCCATGACTGATTAAGAGATCACACACTGGACTGGGTTCTCTGGGGAAGTTTAATATTCCTCCTCCTCCTGGGAGAGGCTTCCTCACCTGGCAGAGACAGGTCGCCCTGTGGGTCGCTCTCCGTTTTGGTCAAACTGCTGTGCTCGCTGCTGCAGTCCTGTAAGACCTCTCCTCCGGAATGCAGCCTGTCCTCTGGAGCAACCGGGGCAAAAAAAAACGTCAAATTAATGTCAACGTCAAACGGATAAAATCCAAATGGGAATATTCACCATCGTCAGGAGACAGGGACTCCGCCACGTCCTCGGTGGCTGTGGCCTGGAAGAAGAAGGGGAAATGGTGTTTAGAGACCGGCCGTAGCAGCATCGCAGGGCAAACGTCAGCTGAAGCTTTGCCTTACGTCCGTGGGGGCGGGGCTGCTGGACAGCAACGTGTGCGGTTGAGCATCAGACATCTCGGAGAGCTTCTCTTCATCTTCCTCCTGGATGGGGGAGGACGGAGACCTGAGGGTGCTGGCAAAGAGGGAAGACAGGTCATCAGACTCGTCACAATTAAAATTCTGAAGTGTCTGACGTGGCGTCAGATGGAGACTTCACCTGTCTGGTGACTTGCTGACTTTTCCTTTCTGCAAACTACTGTCGCTTAGATGTTCCGGGGAGCTCAGCTGTCTGCTCTCTCCTCCCAGACCGCCCGAGAAGTTGATTTCTTCGTAGAGAGGAGCGGAGGGGATGCCCGGGGACACCGACCGAAGGCCGTTCAGTGCCTCCAGGAGAGAGATGGGTTCGAATCCCGGAGGAACCGAGTCAGTGCTCTGCAAAGAGATGCAGACAGATGTGTAGAAGAGAGGTGAAACATCTGCTGGGTAACAGGCAAAGATAGTGGCTACATACAGCCATTAAACTCTGTAACGCTCATTTTTGAGGATTTCTGTACAGGGACGCGCACGAGACCTACCGAGTGCTCATCGTGGTCCATAGTCTGAGCCAGAACAGGGCTGAATGAAACAGGGGAGAGAGCTCCGGGCTTCTTCCTCACAGCTCTGATCTGAAGCAAGGCCCTAAAGGCTGGTGAGGAGAACAGGGGCTCATCAGAGTTAACGCTATTCTTCCAAACAGAATTATTAAACAGGGGGGGGGGGGGGGTGTCTTACGCAGCCTGCAGATGGGACAGTTGTTGGCCTGGTAACGCAGCGTGTCTGCGCAGGAGTTGCAGAGACACAGGTGTCTGCAGGGCAGGATGAGGGTGTCTCGCAGGTCCGACAGACACACAACGCACTCGCTGCTGTTGTCGCTGTTCTCATCATCTGACGGCTGCGTGAAGAGAGGAAAGCGACTCAGACCTCACGCACACGCCGAGGGTTAGTCATTGAGCACAGCAGCGAAAGGCGCCACCTTAACCAGTACCTTTGTTTCTTGGTTGTTTTTGTTCTCGATCCCATAAATCTCCTGTAAGAGGTAGCTCACGCGGTCCACCTGCAGATGCAGCACCAAGAGTTCATCTCTGTGAGCTCCGTGTAACTTAGTAAAGCTTTAACCTCTTATTAACCAACATGCTGCAGTGCAAAAATAAAAGAACCAAATAAAGGATGTTCAAAACCCTACGATTTGTTTCTGCTTCAATGGCTTGACGGAGAAGCTGCCATCAACGTGCTGAAGGTCAGAAAGAGAAAGAGAAGTGAATCAAATCGCCTCCAAATGTTTCGCAGTGCAGACTAAAAATCCTGTTCCTGAAAACGTACCCTCTCAAAGGCTGCCAAAAGTACATGAGCGTGTCCAAGACAGTCTGGAAAAGAAAAGGGGCCACCGAGTTGATGTTGACCACAAAGGCAGGTTGATGCTCTTGAAGGTGTCCGTAATATTATGAGTGCTAGAGCAGATCTGCTCCTGTCACCTACCGTCCCCTTCGTCAACCACAGCCTGGATAACCATGGGAAACACCCCCCGATCGAGGTCAAAGTTCAGCTTTAAAGAAAAGGACAGGCTTCATAAGGTGGCACGTAGAAACACAGGTGTACTGGCACACGTTGCCATGATGAGGTTGCTTACGTCTTCTTCTTTCCACTCGCTGAAGTCAATTTTAAAAGAGGGCATGGAGAACTGCTGGCTGACCCCCCGCTTATAGTGCACGGTCTCAGAGACCAGTGACGGGCTCTTTGGGCTGTACCTGCACACAGAGGGAACATCACGCAGCTGAGTGACGGAAGAAGGGAAAACAAATCGGAATCAAGAACGCACACCCACGTTTCCATGTGTCACAGTAGACGAGAATCTGAACTAGAAATTGTGACGTAAAGGTATAAATATCACAAATGGGATATATACGTGTTTAAATCATGATATAAAAAATGTGTATAAAAACTTGTTTTCTTTGTTCAAGGGTAAAGGGTGCTGACATAAGAATACAAAATACTCCAGTTAAGACAGAGACTATTTTAAAAACCCGCATCCGTCGTTACTGTTGGTTTCTAACGAACCAACAAGACTATTCCTGTCTTTGCACTCAGCATCTCTGCAGCCTCAAAGACTATTTCAAGGTTTCTACAAAGTGAGATTTCAGTAATTTGAGAATGAAGTGTGCACGTCAAAGTGTTTGAGCTTGTCTTACACTGCCATGCCGTTGGAAAACTCCTCGAATGCTTGACAATAGAGGGTGATGGCCACTCGCGCGTCAGCGTCAAAGGTGAACTCCACGCCATACTGGACCTTTGGTTTCCCACCGTCCTCCACGGGCGTGTCAGAGTCATCTTTATACCTGCAGTGGGGATGTTTGACCTCTGTCAGCGCTAATAACACCCTACCTTAAAAACAGTCTGCTGTCGTGGAGCTGGCTGCTTTTTTTTACCTGACCAACCGCAGAGAGTCTTTTCTAATGTTGACCAGACTCCTCAGAGTCTTCACGGGCTCGTGAGGCGCAGGTGTCACGTATGGAAACTACAGGAGGGAGACCCGGAATTAAACCTGCTCAGCGCATTCAACCACGATGGGACCTGATGGGATGTTTTCACCTGCACTGGCCGGTTTCCCAGAAAATTGAGGTCCATGTTTTCTCCAAAGAGGTATCCCTCTGGATGTGGCGTGTCAAACTTCTCTCCCCCCATGAAAAAGTGGCTTGCAAAATAATTCCCTGTGGATGAGAGCAAGGTGGCTAATACAAGCATTGGTTCATGCATCCGGGACAAACTGCTACGGTGCATTGAAAGAGGAAAAATACTGCATGGTGTCATCACATTTTGGGATTCTTTTTATTGCAAAAGTTCGATTCATAGTTGTAAAGCGACCTACTAGGAAAAAGCTTTAATACTGACGGTAATATTCCTGAAAGATGGAACAGGAAATACGTGCCCTAAGGCTTATGTTTTGCAGAAGTGAACGTTATCTGACGATCGATTCTGAAATCACATGAATCAATCTTTAGAATAAACGCGTCGACCTGACTCGCATACGTAGAGATGTGAATAATATCCCCACTTCAGGGGGGTCGGGTTCTGCTACAAAAAGCTTCTGGTGACGGGTCTTTCTACGAGGCCGCGTTATTGAACACGTACCAGATTTCGGTGGGAATCGATAGGCCGAATTAGCCTGGATGTCAATATCCTCGACACCAGCGATTCTGCGACTCAGGATGGAGCCCATCGTCCTCTTCTGGATCGCCGACGTTAGCTAAAAGGCTGGCGGCTAACAGCGCGTCGACGGCTCCGATCAGCTCTACCGTCGGCGTTCGGGACGCGAAAACGAGGTCAACGCCCGCTACAAGTATCAAAACAACGTCAGTTAATCATTTTACAAGCGCAGTTACTCCGCGTCTGGGTCCAGAAGGCTAAGGCTAATGCTAACCGGAAGCCAACTAAAACGGGCTGTTGTTTTGCCAGATGCGCGTCAACGTCAGCAGAGAGTCGAGCTGATTGGCTGTTTGGTTACTGCGAGGGGACCGCCCGGCGGGGAGGAGGTCAGAGGTAAGGCGGGGTCAGGGTATGGAAAATAAAACCGGGCATCGCCAGGAGCTGCTCTGCAGGTGGAGACGGGAGAAATGCCTCCGGGGTTGAAGAGGAATCTGGAATTACTGGGAAGACTTGCTGGGAGACAGATTCTCACCCGGCAACAGATGTTCTGCAGGAGTGCTGGGAGAGACGGAGGGAACATGTTGGGTGGGCGGGGGTTGAACTGGGAGTCTACATTAGTGCATGTATTTATTAGAGTTTAGGAGCAAAGAAAAGGGTCAAATAGACTTGTTAAGTGCTTTTAAATATCATATAGGGGGAAGTATGGTGATTGTATGCAGTTATATTGATGAAACTAAACCACATATAGGAGTGACTGGAAGTGGGGTGGATGTACCAGCAAAGGGAGTAGAAATAGAGGAAATATCAAATATGTGAGGGGTGTATGTGGCTCTATTTATGTGGGTACCAGCACATGTAGGGGTGAGGGGGAATGAGAGGGCCGATGAGTTAGCAAGTACGGCTGAGGTTAAGAGCGTCATCTGAGGGGACAAATTGGGGCAAAGGCAGGCCTTTATTTCAAAATACAAAATAGTATCAGGGTCATGAGGGCAACTATGGGGCACAGGAGAGAGGAAGTGGTGATAATGAGGTTAAGGCTAGGGAAGTGCATGAGGAATAGTTCACTTAAACTGATGGGGAAGCATCACACTTGTGGGAAAACACACATCAGCACACAAGTGAAGCTTGGGGCTTTTTTTTAAAATGATATAATTTAGGTCAGCAATTGGTGTGGTTTTATGGCTTAGGTCTGCGAGCATGCATTGTGGTGGACTACTTTTTAGTTCACACGCTGTAGCAAAGGTGGGCAGCAATATACTTATTGCCGGATACCAGCCATTGTAAAACAAGAAGAAAATTTTGTGTTGCTAAGAAGGTAGAAGGAGTTTACAACCATAAGAACTACATATTTCTCTGTGAATAGAAATAGGATAGAAATTGTTCTTATTTTATAGTATATTTTGTGTGACACTACCACAGCCGGCAGATGATATACATTAAAGCTTTACTATCATTTAGAGGTATTCTAAAAACTGTGCATACTTTCATTTTATATTTGGTTCTGCGTTGAACCAATTCTTCAGAAATGATGAGAGCACGTCCTCAATATGCCCACAGGAGGTCAGTAAATACTCTTGTTTGGGAGCATCCCACTTCACTGGTCATAATAAAAATATGTACTGCTCAACTTAAACTGGTTTATGGAGAGTGATACATTTTTCTGGAAACTCTTTTCTCGAGTTGCACCTTTATTTGAATCTCGTTACAACTTTAGAACTCACTTTGTGGCCTCGTAGATTTCAATTCGGTGAAAGGAGCTTTGTTTAAAAGCATTATTAACTTTCAGCATCTTCAGCTTTTTTTTTTTATAAAGCGCTTTAACAAAACAGCTACACCTGAAACAGCGCTGTGCATAATAATAAACGAAAACATAAAAACAATAAAATAATAGAGTTGGACGCGTAAAACACTAGAACCAGAGCAGTGATCGTGCTGTGTTTAAAGCTAAGCAATAAAGGTGTTATAAAACGAGTTTTAAAAAAGGCCAGTGATGGGATTTGTTTAATGTCTAATGGGAGGTGTCGTATTTTACAGCTGTTATTCTGTATTACAACTGCCCTCTGTGTAACTGAACCAGTCAACTATAGAAAGAAAAAAAACCACACAAGCTAAGATTAAAAACAAGACACCGTGGGACTGCCTAAAACAGTTATTTGAAGTTATTTTAGCTGGCATTATTCCTCTTGCTGGTACAGTACGGCGATTGGGAATTATGCGCCTCCGACGGTGACGTCACTCGGTGACGTGTCTGCGCAGCCAATAGCGAGCGTCCTTATTGAGGAGTCGGCGACGCCACCAGAGCGGATGTTGTTTCTCGGGCGCAGCTAAGTCCAACATCCTCCGCGAACAGTCTGTGTTTTCGCCAGGTAACCCCACCCTCTGCGCGGTGACTTCTGCACCAGCACCCCCGGTCAGAGCCGCAAACGCCGTCTTCATCCCCGACTGAGCGTTTGCACCGGTCAGGCTTGTTTTCTGCTTTTGTTGTGTCCGTGTCCAGAATGGCGATGCAGCCTGACGCGGCTAGTAATCCTTCAAAACCACGGCGTTCTGTTGCCGGATCAAGAAGCGCACTTTTGTCTGCTATTTTGATGTGACAACTACGAAGAAACATGAAATGTTATATTTGTCGTTCACCTACGGCAGACGTGACCGATCAAATAGCTGTTAACCTGTCAGGTAGCTCGCTAACGCCTCTAAGCGTTATCCCCTTTAGCCAACCCGTATGTTGATTAACAGAAATGCTAATGGGGTCGTGAACTAGATAAATGCACCATCGCTGGGGCTTCTGCGAGCGTTCATTATGTAACTGTGTGTTCGGAGTTGTGCAAGTATCTTTAAACTGGATTATCCGTAAAAGGAATTAAAAATGCACCGGCTAGCGTGTTAGCATCGTAGCGATTATCTGACGAGGGTTGCTTTTGTTTTCTGACAGGTGAAATTTTGTTCTTGGCTCATGACATTTAAGCAGAAGAGCCGGAACAAGGTGAACATTGTAGCACAGATGGCAGATTCGTAATGATGATTCCTCCCCTTTTACCCGTTTGTGTCTGTTTTGTTAAGAGTTTGTCAGCTGCACGGTTGGATTGGTGATGGTAGAACTGATTTATAACACCGTAGATCAGGGGTGGGGAACCTTTTTCATATCGAGGGCCATTTCAATTTTTATAAAGTCCTCCGAGGGCCATACTATTATGAACACATACCTAGGGATGCAAAAAAAAGACAAAAAAAATTCTATAACCACTGTGTTACTAAGTCTCATGATTACTGCATTTGAGTTTGAATTATTTATTTAGCACACATGCATATAAAATCACCAAAAAAATAGAATAAAATGACAAACAAGTAAAATATGTTTTCATGATCATACATAATTAAAAAAAAAAGAGGTGCAGAGTTGAGGCAAGAGACCCGTAAGGGCCTGTTCGAGGCCTCTACTCACAAAAACTGCAATACAACAAGATAATCAAGAAAATAAATGAAGAAAGAAAGATAAAGACAATAATAATAACAACTAGAAAGCACTCGGAGAGCGCAGACCTCCGCCAAGCGCAACAATTCCTGGCATATTGTGATTTCCACCATAAATATTAGTCCCACATATACTTTGACTACATATTTAGATTCCTTGACGCGTAATATTCTCTCTGTCGGTACACGGTCGTGTGAAAGCTGCTTGTTGAGCCTCCAAACGCCGACGAAGAGCGTTAATTTTATCCAAACTCATCTGTCCTTGTCAATCAGTCCAGCCCTCTACGTACATCACATGCTGTGTTCACTGACCCTGACTTTGACTCGGACATAACATAACCGTCTATTTTATCTCAGAAAACGGGAAAATATTTCCTCTTGTTACGAAAGAAATTTCAGGATACGAAAGGCAAAAATACGCTACCGCTGCTACTCGCAGCTCGCGGAGTTTAGCGAACGGTCCCACTGTATAAGTGCACATATAAAATATAAAAATCTTATTGCGTTGCGGGCCGGTAGAAATGGTCTCGTAGGCCGTATACGGCCCGGAGGCCGGGGGTTCCCCACCCCTGCCGTAGATCATTGCATTTTTGAGATGAGTTACCCGCCCTATTAAATATCGGGTCCAGACACAAAGCTTAAAGCTTCGGTCCTTCTTGTTGAAGGAAAAACCACTTGAGAGTGCTGCAAATCAGGTCACGGAGGATGGTAAAAATGTGAGATGCAAGATAAAGTTGAGTTAAAGTCTCTCATTTAAGCAGCTGTTTCAGTCTGCCACCTCCTCACATAGCTTGAGGGATCACTTTCAGGGCCGTGATCCTCAGAGAATCAGGACTGGGATGTTCTGCTGTCCTATAGTGACCCTTGGATCTTTGTTATTAAAAAAAAAAAGATGTAGAGCACCTGGACCTTCATCACGGTCAATATTTGTCTCTGATAACTCCACATCAATATGCCTTCAGGGAGCTGGTGAATGGCTTTAGAAATAAATCCATGTATTTGGATGCTGGTTCAGTGATGGTAGCTATGCCACTTCTAATGGTTCTGCCTAGAGGAAACAGCAAGTTTTCATTTACTTTTAGGAGCAGATAGAAAGTATCCCATCTGGAATTGTCATGGAGGAGGAATTCATGGTCTTTGTTAGTAATCCATTTATTGTCAACAGCTGTGGCCAGCATGGACCTCTTGTTTGATTCTTTATTAGTCTTTTGGCTTGGTTGCTAGTCTAGACCATGTTTTTGCCATGTTTCCTTGTTTTCCTTGAGCTGTGATCGGAACTCTGTCTTTCCCGCACAGACATCCAGCCAATATGTCCACCGATCCCCCTCCTCCGTACCCTGGTGGTCCGAGCGCCCCTCTCATTGACGCCAAGAACATTCAACCTGGTAATGGAATCAAATAAGTCCTATATTACAGTGATTTCTAACATTTACGGTAATTCAGGACAATGTAGCAACGCGTAGCAAAGTCATTTCTGATCAGGGAATATTGAAAATGACCCAGGATTTGGTCAAATGTAATGACAGCTATCAGTGGTGTTAGTGGAAAGAAGACTTTAGCCTTTTTTGACATGCGTTTTTTTCTTATTTTTGTGAACCAGTAAGAACCGCTCCTGTTCCCGGACCGCCTTTTCCTCCAGATTACGGCCCTCCACCGTATGAAGCTCAGCAGCCGGGCTTTATTCCCCCACATGTTCCAGGAGAAGCCCCCATGCCCATGCCCATGCCCATGCCCATGCCCATGCCCCCCCCAGGTGAAGTTTGTGTAGAAAACAAGTGTTCAAGCCTTCAGGTTGATCTCAGGTTCTAGATGTGAAATCTTCTCCGATCCACAGGTGGGATGTACCCCCCTCCACCTGGTCACTTTCCCCATCCAATGGCGGGTCAGATGGGGCCCGGTCCCAGCCCGTTTGTCCAAATGGGAGGTCACGCGGCCGCCACTACGGTGACGGTGCTGCAGGGGGAGATGTTCCAGACGTCGCCTGTGCACACCGTGTGTCCGCACTGTCAGCAGGCCATCGTCACCCGCATCTCCCACGACGTGGGGCTGATGAACACACTCTTCTGCCTCTTCTGCTTTTTTGTGGGGTGAGTGGGGTCGGAGTGCAACCAGAATCACGCGTTCACAACCATCTGACACACACATCGCACTGTCTGTGTCCGTCTCAGGTGTGACCTCGGCTGCTGCTTGATTCCCTGCCTGATCGATGACCTCAAGGATGTGACGCACACCTGCCCCAACTGTAAGGGCTACATCTACACATACAAACGCATCTGCTAACCACCGACGGCTGGATGTTGGAGAGAGTTCACGCCTCCTGCCAGTAGAAACAGACTTCCCCGCCTCATTTTTGCAGTGTCGTGCAGCCCTCTTTTATCGTCAGTGTGCTTTTTTCCCCCCCGTCTTTAGTTGACGGGATATTTAATGTACATAATATACTTTAGGATAATTTTTCCATGTTTAAACTGGGATTGTACTAAAGGTCATGCCCACGTCCGCGAGGATGTTGGGACCACAGCCTCACGGACGCATCAGGTCTAAATGTGGAACACAAAGGTTTGTGTCTCCACACGCTCAGGAGGAAGGTGGAGAAAGCTGTGAAAAAGGTCACTTTAAAAAAAAAAAAAAAAAAAAAATACAACAACTGTGATTTCCGTTAAAAATTTTGGTCTGGTTTCATTTAGATTTTATCCTGAGAACTAATTCTGAGAACTGTGAATTTTCTGAGCACGTTATTTTACCCTCCTAGGGCAGACCCAGTGTTTCCGTTTATTCCTTTGAAAACTTGCTTTGAACATTTGTACTGTGCTTTTTTTTTTTCCTTTTTGCGAATATTCCACAATGATGTTACTCATTTGTTCATCTAAGCTTCATCCTGAAGGCAGGTTCAGCACCTGCGTCTGACGCGCTGTCCTTGACACGACTTTGGGGGAAAAAAATCCAGGATTTGCACTTTCTCATTTTAACTTCTAATGCAATGAATGTGCTTTTAAGGGGAAAAGCACTTGATTTTGTCCATTTTAAGAGCAAAAGTGCTGGCAATTTAGCATTTCTAGGATTCGTTAGTTGAATAAAGCTCACAAAAGACGCACTTACAAGTATTCAGGTTAGAGTTTAGCAGAGGTTTATTGTTACTGACTGCACACGTTACATCCGACTAGATTATCTTCTCACACGCTGTCGGATGATTGGTTGACGCTGTAATTAACAGGTTGGTAGTTTAAAACCGTAGACAGCTAACCCCTTGCCCACGACATGTTCAGATGCATGTTAAAGTTGTCTGACTGATCATTAGTGATCGTTTTTTGAGAACTCGGCTTGAAATCAACGACCTGGACTTGAGCGCACTCTGACTTGTGTTTGTCTGCATGATCCACAGGTAAAGTTCTCCCAGGCTGAATCCATTATTGAGTGTATGCGTTCAGTTTTGTCACCAAGCTAGCTGTGAAAAGTCCTTTTGATTTAAAAGGTTGCATTGAAGGTTTAATATGGATTATTCTATGCTGTTGTGGATACTGTTGGTCTGTGATCACGATGTAAGTCAAATTTTGTTTGACTGTTCTATACAGGTACTATTTTATCAATAAAAAAAACCATGGCATTTACAGGCTTTTCTCTACGTTTATTTACATCCAAAGGTCTCGAGTGCTTTCTGTCATGTCAGAAAAATAAATACAGGCACACGGTGTAGTATGTCCGTGAGTGTTCAATCTCTCCATCTGTGTCCACACTGAGCGTTGCAGCATTTGTAGAAGGTCGTCATGGGTTCATCCGCCGACCTGGTTTGAATCTGCATAAAAAAAGCTCGGGGGTGCTCACATTTGGGACAGGTTTCTGTAAACAAACGCGATAATCAGACCAATATTGCTGCATTTGTGGACCCTTCATGACTGCGAGCTCGATTCTTTGTCACTCACCTGCAGTCGAGTCCACGTTTTCCCAGGCTGCAGCCCCACCAAGCACGTCATCCACCTCTTTCAGCTTTGGATACTTTCTGTTATTTACCTGAGAAAAACATAAATTCAATTCGCAATTGTTGCTAAAATCACCATTGTTAACGATAGCATGACTCGCAGCTCACCTTTCTCGTTATGTTGTGAACGTACGGACAAGTGTTACAGGCGAATCTCATGCACCTTTGTCCTTCTTCGACAATTAAAACATTTCCGCAGGTTGGACAAAACAGGAGCATGTTCGCAAAAGAGCACACAATGCGAACGCTTATAATATAAACCAAAAACACTTATGAACCCTCTACAATGCTCTTTGAAGGGTTTAACAGTTAACAAATGTTCAACTTCCTGTTTGAGACTACGAGACCGGAAGTGGAGCTGACGAAAGAGGTGCAACATATTTTGTCGCATGATATAAAAAAGCATAGTTACATACAATATTACGTTATTTTGAATTGAGTGAACATGAATTAGTCTTGATAAATAACACGTTTTAAAGTGACATGTTATCCTCAAACTGAGCACATTTCTATAAAAATGTCATATAATTTACTTTATCACTCGGAACTAAATACAGGGTCACTGTGCCCTTCCGGTACATATTTCTTGCTGCACCAAGTGTTTACTTCAAATTTTTCGGTTATCAAAATTTTACTCTACCTCATTTCATGCAATCTCACAAAACATAAATTTTGTTTATTTCAGTCAGTTAAATCTTTTACTGTATATACGTTAGCAAAACGCTTCAGACGGTCGCCCTGGCCGCACTTCGATGCCTGAATATCGTCTTCGGTGATGGAGGAGCAGAACGAAGATAGTATTGGAGCTGGAGAAGGAGAACAAAATGTAAAGAAAGAACATATTGAAGTCGGCTGCCAGGGGCAGACAGATGTGCCAGAGCCAGACGCAGAAGTGGAAGACCATGAAGATCTTCCTCATTCGGAGATTCTGGATATTTTCGAGGAGGGGCTGGCTCAACTCGTCCAGGACCCTTTATTGTGTGATCTGCCCATCCAGGTTCCTTTCTTCATCTGTCCTTTATGCTTCATGCTTGCAATGACAACACATTGGATCGATTCTGTCCCCTTTAGTATTCTTTTTGATCGATTTTTACTTTGAATCTTATTAAGTAAACACTAAACAAACTAAACACATACTAAACCAAGTTCCGTCTGATTGGGACTTTTTGGGGAGTTTTGTGTCACGCACTGTTTGTCCACATAGTGCTTCCTTTATGTTCAATTTCCATCTGCAGGTGACTTTAGAGGAGGTCAATTCTCAGATTGCGTTGGAGTATGGCCAGGCCATGACAGTCAAGGTTTTAAAGGCAGACGGCGAAGTCATGCGTAAGTGTCCAGCCCTTTTTTGCGTTTGTGTCATTTTAGATGTAAAATCTAATGAAACAGCCTCCTCCCTCAGCCATAGTGGTGGTGCAGAACGCCACGGTCCTGGATCTGAAGAAAGCTATCAGGAGATTCATGGAGCTGAAACAACAACGTGAAGGAGGAGTCAAATGTGTTAGCTGGTAAATATGTTCCCATAAAATGGATTTAAAACCATTTAGATTTAGAAAAAAAAAAAAAAAAGGCTAAACGGGTTTGTTTCCTTTGTGTCCTTTTCAGGAGATACGTTTGGAGAACTTTTCACTTAGTATTCCAAGGGGAAAAGCTTGAAGATGACAGGATGAGGCTGAGAGAGTAAGTCTTTCTAAAACACCTTCCTTGATTTTATCGTGGGTACTGTTGGAGCTGGTTTTCTTCACTGTGTCGATATTTTTAGCTACGGGATCAAAAACAGGGATGAAGTCACCTTCATGAAAAAACTCCGGAAAAAGTGAGAAGCAGCGCGTTCAAAGTGTTTCAATGAACTTCGCTGCTGTGACTTAAACTATTTGTGATTGTGTGATTGTTTTGATTTCCTGTTTTTGCCAATAAAAATTTACATTTTCTAATGTTAAAACCTATGACAATATTTTATTGTGTGTGTTTGTTTTACATCCAGTTTTGAAACATGTTTATTTATAAATCATTCAGAGGGAGCAGTTAAACATGATGTGAACATTATTGTGAGTTAAATGCTGCCTGTGCAGGAAACAGATCAGATAAAATTGTTCGGTAACTTAAATCTTTTATGTTGTGTATAAGTCTAAATGGTGGAATTTGTCCCCTCTTTCTCTCTCTCTTTAAATATAATTACTGTGTTTTTATTGCTGCCACACCAAATCAACGTTGCATTAAGTCCAAGCTTTCGTGAAAGAAGTCTCTTATTTGTTTAGAAATTGACTTAATGTGTCAGGTATATTAAAAATGAATCTATTTTGTAGATAGATTTACTGATGTAATAAAGTAGATGCTATTGCATCACTGTTTAACTTGCATTTGATATATATACAGATATAGATTTATATTACCATTAAGTCAATGAAACTCCCCTTATTTCCCCCTAAGACTTATTTATTTATATATAACTTTTTAACCATTGATTCATGTGATCAGAAACTCGTTCAAGCTCAAATTGAGTTCTGATCTGATCTGCACAACATTAACAGAACTTCATCTACAGCCAAAAATTTTGTTTGTTTGTTTGTTTGGCGTAAATATGCAGATATAAACTCATCGAGCCTGTTTCTCAACAATTGTTTATTATCTCGCTGTTGTTTGTTTGCAGCTGTGTTGCTGGTTGTTGTCTCATTCTTCTCTGCCTGAACAGTTTCATATTAAATCCTTTCAAATGAAAGATTTCCTCACACTCCGTCCCATCAAAATCTCATAATTTACTGTATTTCTTTGGAGCTACAGGCAGAATGCTCCAAAAATTAGACCCTCATCTGTGAGCGGGGAAAAGATGTGGAGGATAAATTAGTCCAGAAGATCAAGATGATCGTAGTTAAATCCAAAATTTAAAGGTTTTGAACCAAAAGGACCGATGTGCGATACACTCACACATTCACGAAACATCACCCCAAAACAGACACAGAGTGGAAACATCTGGATTGTCATCAGCAGGACAAACATCTAACAGACCGACAACCAAACAGGGTCGTAAGAAATCAAATAGCTTGAAACTTACTCTTCATAGGCGAAGCAGGCATAATTAGTTGGGGGTTTTTTTTGGTAGGATTTAGTGGCATTAAAAGGGACAGATGGCCAATATCAACAGGATTAGAAGATGCAACTTGAGAAGAAGCCAGCAGCAAGATGATGATAGATATTTCGTTGGACCGATAACTGTGATCTGATCCTAAAAAAAAAGCTGGAATAATCAAATGGTCCTATTTAGAAATTGTGTTAATTAAAAATGGGATGCAAGAGAGGTGTCATTTAATGCCCTGACCACACGGAGAAGAGATCTTCACTCTTGTTCCATATGGAAGAACATCAGCCTTGGAAACAATTCATGCCGATTAAACATAAAGGTAAATCTTCAGTATGATGGTGCCATTAAGGTGAAGTCATCCAGTATTAAACATAAATGGGAGAGGCCCCATTACGCACCCCTGCTATAACGATGTGTCACCTGATGAGGGTCACGCCACAGGCAGCACATTAACATTCCATTTGGAGGAGAAATCAAGGGGATGATGTCTCTGGTCTGTGGATAAAAGTGACCTCTAATGACGTGTCTCCACAAGGAAACAAACTGTGGACCACACAGAAAGGAGCAAGCAAAGATGCAAAATGAGACACATGATGCAGCACAAACGTCTTCGCCCTTTTGTAAAGAGCGACAGTTTAATGTCAGATGCAGCACTGATGCGAGGAGAAAGATTTTAAAAAATGAATTTCCCACAAATCTTGCAACGCTCTGATGGGTTGGTTGGCACTTCTCTGGAAAATCTGTTTATCCGTGATAATTAAACACAAGAGCAGTGACATAGGATTCCGAGAAACCGGAGGGACGCGTCATTGTTTTTCTATTTTTTCACCCTTTAATCAGAAATCAGCACGAAGATCTAAACGTTCTGAACGTGTTTGGGCTCACATGTGACCAGCAGATGTCACCATCAAACAAATCTGCCATCAAGAGAGAATCATTTGAATTCAGCCGAATAATAATTCATCTGTTCTTAAAAAAATGTGTCCTAAACACATAACAGAACACTTTTTAACAGCTTTGTTTGGATGTTGTCTTTTGTCTTCTTGACTGTAATCACTCCAAGATGATGGCCTAAACCACCGAGTATAAGAGCTTAAAGCTACGAGCCGGGTTTTTCTTTCCTGTTGCCAGAGCAGCAGGTGACATTGTGCATAAAAAAAGAGTAATATCATAACAAAAGATGTATAAAAAAGAAGAAGAAGCCAGCTCAGTACCAGTTTATCAGTCAGTCTGTGGGTTAAAACCTCAAATATGACAACACAGCAAAAGCAATACTGACGCTGCTCAAAAACGTTATCATTGAGCTGATTTATATTGCATCTATCTGCCTTAATAAAGTTTGTCTTTGCAAATAACAGAGACAAAAGTCCTCCTCCTCCTTGGTATGAAAAGTCCGATCTATCATCACGACGGGTCACCTTGAGTGCACTCAATCCCAGTTCAACTGCAGATCGTGGGAGTCCAGGAAGTCCGAGAATACGCCCGCCGGCGCTGATATGTCCAGAGAGCTGACTCCCTCTGCAGACAGGTTAAGGTCCAACCAGTCCATGTTGTCCATGCCGGCACCATTTAGGTTTAAAGAGGAGGGCAGCGTGCTGTCGTTAAAGTCCATCTCCATGGTAACCGCGGGTGAGTCTGAGCAGGCGAGCGTCCTGCCTAGCAGAGATGGTGAGGACAGGTCTGCTAACCCGGGCCTGGCGCGGAGCGATGCTGCAGGAAGCTGGGCCACTTGGACCTGAGGGGGAGGGCGGGATAGAACGGTGTTGATGGGAAGGGTGGTGACGCTGGCCGTGACGGGGAGAGGCGTTTCCTGAGACGTGGCGTCCTGTCTGACGAAGGGAGAGATCTCTGGGGAAAACACGCAGAGCATAACGGTCACTGATCTCCGGAGCGCCGCAGCGGCATCTCAAAATGCTGCGTTTTCCCCCTCACCTCCGCTCTCGATGAGCACGTCAAACAGGTCGTCCATATGCTGGCTGGCTGCAGTGGGACCCTGGAGGGAGCCGGCAAAGATCTGTGAGTCCGTAACAGCGACTGATTCCACAAAGAGATAGAATTGTTACCTGAACAGCTGACTGCAGGCTCCGTGTCTGTTTGACCGCATCCTCGTAGCAGGGCGGGTCTTTGCTCTTCGAGGCGCGATTTGGGAATTTCGGTGGCTGCACGAAAGCTGGCTGGCTGGAACGAGGAGACTTCAAACAAAAACAGCGGCCTCTTAGCTTTAAACCAAAACCATAGCTGAGCCAGCCAGGAACAAAAGATCACCCTTTACCACATTTGCAGGGTCTTTGCGGTCAGCTTGGCCGGAGGAGGCTCCCGCAGGACGTCCCCCCACTGGAAACGTGTTAAGGAAGGTCGGCGTCGTGCTGTCGACCCTCCAGGCCTGCAGACAGAGACAGAGAGGAGAACATGCTGAATGGATGCATTTACCTCGCCGGCGTTCTCTCCTGCACGCAGACAAAGTGACAGCAAGGCGTCGTTTTGTGCTTTTTCCGAACAAATTGGGATCATTTCAGCCGTTTAATGTACCCTAAGACGGCCGTGGCACCTCATCAGTGTGCCCCCTCACCTTTGGGTGGCCGCCGCACTGCTGCTGCGAAGCTTCTGCGTTTGGTGGCATCTGCACAGCGGGTGGGAGGAGGCCCAGAGCCGCGCTGTTGTCAGGGCTGTGTAGTATGATGCTGCTGGTGGGGAGCTGGATGGCGATTGTTGTGGCAGGAAAGGGTGCTGCCAGGAGGATGTGAGCCCCAGCCTCAGCGGGCTGCTCCGGCTCAGGGGGCTTCGCTGTCTGATGGCCCATGACGAAGTGGCTCTGGAGGACTTGCGTGACTGGATCCTCGACATGCTCTTGTTTGATCAGACCTGGAGAGCTACAGGCCCCAGAGCAGCTGGAGGGGCTCATGTTTTCTTCTTTGACTTGGAGGGGGCTGAAGTGAGGCGGGGAATCGCTGTGCTGACTCCTCTTCTCCACCTCCAGCTGCATCTTCAGCTCCTCCACCAGTCGCTGCTCCTGCTCCAGCTTCCTCATCAGTTCCTTGATCTGACGCTCCTTCTCGTGGAGACGTTTGTCCTTCTCAGAGTCTTTTTCGGGGGACCTCTTGTCCGTGGGGCTCTCCTCCACCGCAGAACCTACACTGTGAGCAGATGCCGCGGTAACTGCGAGCTGGGCGGGGCCATCAACAGCGCCACGGTCCTCTATGCCCAGACTGGACACCCTGGAAGCGATGGGTGACACAGGGGGACTTAACTTGACATTTTCAGGCTGTGGAGCTTCTGCGATGACTGTTTTCTCCACAGAAGCAGCAGCTGTTTGGAGGTTAGAGGTCTCCTGATACAACCTTAGCCTCTCTATCAGATCTGTCTTAGTCCCAGAAACAGGCAGAGATCTGAGTTTCAGCTCCATTTTCAGCTCAGCCACCTGTGAATAACACAATAAATCATCACGGAACGTCTGTTCTGCACCTCGAAGCGCACGCATAGAGACTTTGCACGCACCTTCATCTCATCCAGGTTGGCAGGTAAATGATCTGGCTTGCCGTTGACCTGGCTCTGCTGGGGCTGCACATGGGAGGGGGCAGCAGTTCCAGCCAGAACAATGCTGGAACAGCTGGATTGTGCCTCGGCTGTCGGTCTGTTGTAGCAGCACAGGAAGAGAGAGGGAGTACAGCTCAGACAGGAAGTCGGAACCACCAGCCAATTTTTCATCGTACAACTTCTGTCGCATACGACGGGTGGAGAACCTGAATCCTCTCTGACAAACAACAGCTGTATGAGCCTGCTACCCTGTGTGTCGATACGTGTGGCTACGGGTGTGTATGTGTTAGTGAAGCAGCCGTACTTGATGTTTACAGATGGGCTCGCCTGGAAGTTGAACTGCTGCTGGCTTAGAATCTGCAGCTGCAGGAACTGCTGCTGCTGCTGCAGGAGCCGGGCGTACGCCGAGTCCATCTGCACCTCGCTGGGCTCCTGCTTCCTGTCCGGAGGGATGTACTGATGGTACTTTAACTTTTTTACCCGAGGTTTGGGCTCCTTGTTCCTTTTGCTGCGGCTTTTATCAGTGGGGAGTCTGGACAGGCTTTGCTGCACAACACACACGCACACAGAGACACACACACGCACGCACACATGCAGACGGAGAGAAAACATGTGAAACCATAGCGGAGCATCTGGAGGCATCTTTGATCCTCGTGACTGATCTCTGTCCAGTCTACCAGAGAGCAGAGGCTGCCGTGCCAGAACAATCGCTGCACGACTTGGAACTGATGCAGGGCTTTTATGTTTTGAAATGTTAAGGGGGAACATTGTTCTGACACCTCACGTGAGCTGCCAAATGAGGAAAAGGGTCATGGAAATGTAAGCGTTATTTCTCAACCACCCACAGGATACACACAAAAACTACCTGGCGCTGGCGGCTGCAGTACCAGCACGCCCCCCAAACCGTAAATCAGGTTTTAAGGAGAGAGGAGTTCATTTTATGAATACTTCTGAGGAGCCCTGGATTAAGACAAATGCATTAGTTCTTGCTGTTTTTGACACAGGCTGAATATTGGAGGCCAGTCTGTCATTTGACCCTAATTGAAGACAAACTGCGGCCGGCACAGCGCTAAGCTCCAGGATTTGCGGAATGAGTTTAAACCCAGTTGTTCTTTGAACTGTATTTGACTTGGCCGAACGCTGACATTCAGCCCAAACCTCTGAACGGCTGTGACTTGCAGGATGATAAAATGCAGACTGCGTGTCTTCGGTAATCACAACAACCCAAACACGGCCAGTAAATCAGAACGACAGCGACGATGACTTCAGATCAGGCGCCGTTTCAGAAACTCGGGACATTTTTAAAAAAATGCTTCTGAACCTCACCTTTGCCCGAACTGACCCGCAGGAGGTGACGGTGGTGATCAGATGAGGTGCTGGTGCTTTTCGGGCACTCGGATGCTCGGCGGTGCGGACGAGGCTGATGGCGTCTGATGCAGACTGGGATAAAGGCGATGGGGAGCGCTAATAAAGACAGAGAAGTCCCTGATGTGACCTTCAACCCTCAAAACATGTATCATGGTCAGGACCTATTTGGTGCTACCTGTGTCGAAGGGCTTATTTTCGAGGAAGCACACGTGGCGTCATTCTCCCCAGCATCGGAGCTGGCGAACGGTGGGTGAGCAGGCTGCTGCGGTGATAAGGCCTCACTGCTGTCTTCATTAAAGCTGTAAACATCTGCCGGCTTCAAGCACGCCGCCTTGTCATCTGTGGAGCGTCACACACAAGAAAGTGCAGCCTTAATGAGGGGATAGATTAGCGTCCTTCCATGGCTGCTGTGATTCTGATGGGCTACCGTTGGGACCCTCCTCGGCGGCAGAGTCGACAGGAAGGATGTTCTTCTCCACCAGCTCCAGGGGCCCCGGCCGCTGGGTGATCTTCTCGTTGAGGTTATCGGCCAGTCTGGCCCTCTTCAGCTTCATCTGGGTGGCCTGCAGGGAGGGCTCGGCCTGCGTCTCTGAGGAACACACAAACACAGGATGACTCGCTGCACCCCCACAAACCAGTTTCCAGTGTGGAGGAACAATCCTCAACACGCAAACAAAGTTTATGAGTGTGATTAGATGAATAAGCGCCTTATTCATCTCTGTTATCTAGCGGACCAAGAACAGACACCAGGACGATTACCTTGGAGGATGTGCAGGCGGACCAGCTCAGAGCGCTCAGGCCTGCTGCAGAGTTTGTGCTTTAGGAAGCTCCCGGTCTGCAACGTAAATAACAGGCATTTCTGTTTATATTTCAGATAGAAGCCTTGTTTAGATGAAACGGATCTGCGGCGCGATGGCGACGTCACGTCTTACCCGGGCTCTTTCCAGGCTGCGAATCCGCTCGTGGAAGGTGGCGGGTGCTTTCAGAGCTACGAAAAGGTGATCAAAATATTATTATTTCTGCACACAAACATTCCTAAACAACTGGATTTCTTTTGATTTAATGTAGCATCATGGATTAGCAACCGCAGACTTGGAACCACAATAAGAACGTTTCATTTTGGGGAGACATTTTGCAGATTTGGATCCTGCTGTTTAATGGAGAGTGAAAATTGGACCGTCCAGCTTTACTGACTCAGGATTATTCATACAGTAACCTCCCCTCAATAAACTCTCCTCCTCAATAAACTCTCCCCTTATCTGCGGTTTGGCTAACGGACGAGCCACCTTGGGTGTGACGAGCACCTTTCGCTTTCAGGACCGAGCGGTGGCGTGGGCGACCTGAGCAGTGTGTCAGAGATTCCCGAGCATCACCTCAATCTTGCTGAGAGAAGGTGCGTTCAGGGGAGCAGCCGGGGGGGGGGGGGGGGGGGGGGGGGGTTGGGAGTGGGGGTGCGTGTGATGCCGGACACACTCGCCCACACAGCGACTGACCTCCACTAAAGGCTCAGCCGTTGACTCACGTTTCAGTGCGGAGCCAGACAGAAAAACCTGACAGCATTATTTCATCAGCAGGTTTCCACCCCGGATTCGACTTATCCCGTGTGCCTCTGCTCTTCCCCAACGTCGTGTTGGAGCGACGTCAGCGTTGAGGCACTGGTGCGAGGTGTACGGCGCGGAGCATCTGAAGACTGAACACTCACGCGGCATGATGCCTTGCTCCGCCAGCTGCTCCCGCGTCCTCCTCTGCTGGAGACAGAGCTGGAGGACTGTGAGAGAGCAGAGACATGGAGGTCAAGGGGGGGGGGGGCTGTCACCATCCAAAGCCAAATCCTCTGAGTCACCTCGCAACCATCTGTGGATTTAACCGACAAACCTGCCAAGCTTCAGATTCAACCAAGTACTTATTATCCCCCGATCAGTGCGCTACCTCAAAAAGGCCGGACGGCGAGCCTCGCCACAGACATCCCATCCACTTCCTGAACGAGTACCACAAGTTGTACAACAGCTGGACGTCGATACGAGGACGCCATTGCTGAGTTGTCCCAATGAGAATGTGGATCTCAGCAGGGGATCAACTCCAGAGGAGAATCGGCCGTTAATGTTTAATGTGAGTGCTGATAAAAGGAATTACAGCTCTGATAACCAGGAACGTCCAAACCTACGACCTGTTAATGAGCAACACCGGGCGGAAACATGGCGAAAACGCAGCTAGACCAAAACATTGGGCAAATATTGCAGACTTGTTTTTAAGAAGAGAAGGTCAATGAAAGAGGAACTGTGGCTTTGTTGGTCACCAGTGCCTGCTTAGCTAGAACTTAGTCACACACACTCACACACACACACACACATGGCCCTGCTGAATTCTCCTGGGAACGGTGCTGTGTCTGATCGGGCCTCTGTGACTCACGCTAGCAAAAATAAACCAGGCAGCTGTGAGAACAAGGCCTGGGAACCATGAAATTTTGGGGTAGTAATTTTGGGTGGGGGTGGGGGTGGGGATGGGGGGGAGGCTGCGGAGCTGAAGGGGATGTTTCTGTGCCACTAGTGGGCAAAAGGAGCGGCAAGGACAAAGTGCGGCTGGCCGGCCTGACCCGGGACCACAGGGGTCCGAGACCGCCTGAGACAGATCATGTCAGGACTCGGGACGGGAAAAGTCATTTCTTTTCTGATTTGGAGCAGAAACGCCACGAGCAACCTGGTTTATGAGAGCGCAGGGGCGCACATGGACAGCAGCAGCAGGGCCGTCTGAGCTCCGCGTAATTTGGGCATCTGTCCGAGGGTACGGCTCACGCCTGGGGTCTTCCTCCCTTCACATTGTCTTGCGTTCCATCTGAACCCTGGCTGACCTCCACGTGATGCAAACGGGCTCCTCTCGGCTCACCAGCAGAGCGTAAACAGAAACACAGGGAAGGCTCTGCGCAAATCCCTGCACGCTGATGTAATCTCTAATCTCAGACCTGTGTTGTTCTCAGCAGATCATCCCTGGAGGTCTCCCATCGGACCTTCACTTTGCTCCACCCCCCCACCCCCCCCTCCCACCCACCCGCTCGCTTTTGTAAACACTACAAATAAAAAAATATGTTTGCTCTGGCTGCGAAGTCCCTCCAGAGAAAGATTGACACCAGGCGATGTTGACTTTGTTGGTTTAAACCGAATCTTATTTTAGGAAAGATGAGGTCACCAAAACCATAAATAATCAGGGTTATAGGGGTAGATCCAGTAAATACTGGTATGCAGCAGCCTGCTCAGATGTATTTTCCTACAATTTGTGCAGAACCTCAGCAGGAAAGAGCAATGAAAGCTTAAAGAGGTGTTACTTTTGGTCGCGAAGGAGTTCAAAGGAGCAGGAATGAGAAAAAAAAGGGAGCTTTCCTGCTTATGAGTGGGCGAGTCTTCAATCACGTACTGCTACTACCTCTGATAACCCAGGAACTTCAGCGGCTGGAAACAGTATTAATTCAGGCTCCGAACAAACGGACGCAAAAGTTCCTGAAATACGGATGAAAATGCGCATTTGAAGAACATCTGAGAGTTTAGGGCCACTAAACTGACCAAGACATCAGTTCCTCCTGCGAGAATGATGCTCGCCATGAATCACTGGTCAGATTATCTGTTGTGCTGTCATTTCCTGTCCAGCCTGTGTTTACGTCACCCCCCCCCCCCCCCCCCACACACACACACACACACCCTCACCAGGCTTCCAAAGGCAACAGTCTTTAAGACAAATAAACACTGCACATACTTCACACAGATACTCTAATAACAGGCTGGTGTGAGGCGATAAAACAGTAAAGGCACCTGATTTGAATTTGCCCCTGCAGATGGATGGGGTCTCCACGTCGAGGCAGGCCATGGTGGACAGCGCTGGCGTGCTTGGCGGCCAGCTCTGGAGTCCCATATGGAGCGGCGAGGCCGGAGACAATCAGGGGCGCCGGGGGAGAGAGACGAGCGAGCCCCGAGCGCTGCGACGGCCGGCTCTGAGCTGCAAAGCGTCCCTCCTCTCTGGTGGTGCGCTGGCCTCTGCACTGGGAGAGTGTGAGTGAGCATGTGTGTGTGAGCGCGTGTGTGTGCTCAGTCAGTGTCAGGAGGAGGGAACACAGAGCCGCTCACATTAACCCTCTCCAGGTCAACCAGGAAGCAGGAAATCAAGAAACAAAACCCTCCCCGCTGCTTTCACATCAATAAACCAATGGAGGCGAGGGGGGGAAACGGAGGGAAGAAGAAGGTGAGGGACAAACTCAACAGTGTTGTCCCAGCGGGAGGTCAGATATGAGGGGAAGTGACACTAACCGCGACACGTTCAGGTCCAGGTTAGAAAATCAGACATAAGAGCTGATCTGCTCCCCAAACGCTCATGCGCTCATTCCTCTGATGTGACTGGGCAGGAAAACGCGCTCGCCGGGGAGGCCTGAGCCGCCGCGTCCCGGATTAATAACACTGGCTGGCGGGGTCAGGAAACGAGCGCGTCCAGCAGCACGGGAGACGGGAAGCACGGAGCCGGCGGAGTCAGAGGGACGGAGAGGAACAATAAGTCCTGACAGCTCGCTGCTGGGATTAAACCCCGTTGAGCAACACTGTGACAAGTAGACCTGGAATGTAAAACAACAGCATGCACGTGAGGAGTCTCTGCACGCTGAATTACTGATTCTCTTTGAATTACTGATTCTTTGTGCACGTGTGTTGGGTTCCGTTCGCACCCACAATCCTCCTCCTCAGAGGTGTTCTCCTTCGCCTCCGTTTCCAGGTAGCCGTGTCAATAAATGGGAAAGAACAGAGCGATCCGGCTGTGGATTCATGACGTGTATCGAGCTCACACGGTGTCACGTCCATCCCGCTCCCCCGCGGGTTTATCCTCTCCTGACCTCATCGTCCCCCAAGTACAGTTAAGTGGAAACACACGAGTGTGGAGCTGATTCATATTGTTCCAGAAGATTTACTTTGGTAATTCCACAAAAAAACTCCTCGATGTCGTAAACACATCAGCAAACAGGCCGCTCGTCCGCCAGGCGCTTTCTACGGACTGTAAACACAATAACAACTTCTCGAGCGTGTTTTCAACATGTTTAAATCTAAGTTTAATCTTCGGAATTTGGCTAGAACACAAACATTTGTGCATCTTTCTCGGGAAGGATGGGGAGGGTCAGTTTTGTTTTGATGCCGAGACAACTTATTTATCGGGCTCGCTTCGCTTCATAAAGCAGGATCATAAGGACGCGTCGCGGCTCATTTACGCGGATGGAAACGAGAGAGATGTGATGCGACGATCAGCAATATGGCGGTTGATGATGACAGTAACCTAAAATGTGGAAATTAGGTTTGATGCTGGCGTTTGACCGATACTTTCCATTTCCAACGCCGATATCAACCGATACCGATGGATACGCGTTCCCCTCCAAAAAAGTTGTGGCAAACAAGCAAAACTCCCTCTAAAACTACACATCAGGTCCTATTTTTTCATGAGGAGAGAAGAGGCCGAAGAGTCTGACATGCAAACATGTGCATGTTCAGTAGAACCATTCTCACTTTCTACCGCTTGTTCCTCCACTGAGGGTCGCGGGGGGACTGGAGCCTATCCCAGCTCAATGGGCGGAGGCAGGGTACACCCTGGACTGGACGCCAGTCAATCACAGGGCTAACACATAGACAAACAACCATTCACTCTCACACTCACGGGCAATTTAGAGTTTTCCATTTGGCCAAATCCCCAATCATGCATGTCTTTGGACTGTGGGAGAAAGCCGGAGGACCTGGAGAGAACCCACGCAGGCTCAGGGACAACATGCAAACTCCACACAGAAAGTCCCCAGCCTCAACCGGGGATCGAACCCAGGGCCTTCTTGCTGTGAGGCAACAGTGCTAACCACCACACCACCCCCAGTAGAACTAGTCGTTCAAAAAAGTCCAAATCGATATCGATAATTTCTCGTATTTCGCTTTATAGGTGGTATTAAAATGTGTCCTTGAGTGAGAAGCTGCTGGTGTGCTGTCGCATTTCCAAGGAAAAACTGAATTCAGCCATGACTTCATCTGTGATTACGGGTCGGCGTCCAATCGGGCAATTGGGGTTAGTTCAGAAGTCCATTCCACAAACAAACAACTGAAAAGGGTTCATGTTCTCAGAGGGGCCTTGCTCTTAAATGGTCAGCACCAATCGAGCTAGCAAAGCCCAGTTCTGCGATCCGCTCGCTCACAACGCCCCTGTGTGTGCACGGCGGGTGTTTGGGGAGAAGTCGGAATGGTGACATGACAGACGGGTCGCAGCGAGAGACGTTAGCAGAGAATGTTGGCTGAAGTCACATCACGGCCTTGTTTTTCCTTCCTTTGTTGCCACGCTTGTTATTAATGTGGGAACGAGTTCCCCCGAAAATGTGGGTGTAGCGAGGGTGGAATGACATGCGTAGAGGAACGGATGGAGGCTTTTAAACGGTAACAGTAGGTTTTCACTTCTCGGAATGCAACAAAACAAGGAGAGTCTTCGGTGACATCCTGTGTTTACCAGTGTGCCACTTCAATGAATCATGGTTGCGCAACAATTCTGTAGGCTCACGGAGGATTAAAAGGACAACATGAGACACCAATACGGGCTGTTTTCTATTCATCGTTGTCGTATTAACAGTGTGTCGCTTGAGCACACAGACACTTATTTCTGGTCCCACTCAACAACATCATTGATGTGTGAAATGAACGTCCGGAAGGTCTTTAGGCGGCAAACAAACAAGAACGCAAAACGCTGTTTGTCTTTTGCACATCGAGAAAAAAAGTCCAGGCATGTGAGGAAGCCACGATGCAACATTTCAATAACAACTGGACGTTAAAAGACCATAATAATATCAGACAGCTATGATATCAGAAACCTCAATGTAGAATTAGCTGAATTATTAGCAATTGGTTAGCTTAACGGTTTCTGTCTTTAATGTTAAACAGTGATACTTTAACAACACAACTTGTGTCCAAACCACCACCATGTGTCAGGAGCTGAACATCTTACAGTGAGGGTAAGTTCTCCCTTAAGTTCTCCCTTTGATGGTTCTTGATGTCGACCGGAGTCAAAATATTTGTCAAAATATACCTGAATCTTTGCCTCTCAGTCAGCTTAAGTTTGAAAATGCATCATCATAACAATCCTATTAGATCCCTGACGCCAGATGCCAAAAAATTCTTCACAGTCGATTCCACACTTGACTCTCCCAGAGAAAACGTCTTTGAACATCAAAGCGGTCATTAGCATGATCATTCTGAGCATATTTCTGTCCACGCTAGTGCACAGCGCCATGGGTCAAAGCGAGTTTGGTGACGACCTTCGGTGCACTTTAAAAGCTCTGGGAGTAGCTCTGCAGAGCTCTGCGGAGCAAACGTAATCAGCCTCAGCTGCGCCGTGCGGCTCGACCCTTTCGGCGCTGGAAGGTGCTGCCTATAAAACCTGTCAGATTCCTCGCGGATTCGTGGGGAAGATCTGGATGCAGATTGGACGTAGCTCTGAGCCAAGACGTCTGCCCGGAGCACGACTGATCCCACGTGTAGCAGCGGCGAAGACAGAT
Source organism: Takifugu flavidus (assembly GCF_003711565.1). Taxonomy (NCBI): domain Eukaryota; kingdom Metazoa; phylum Chordata; class Actinopteri; order Tetraodontiformes; family Tetraodontidae; genus Takifugu; species Takifugu flavidus. Next base: position 9,478,965 of record NC_079537.1, read on the forward strand.
GGTCCATACGTACGTATCAGGTGCAGATGACTGATAGCGCCGTTACGTAACACCCACGTGTCACAAAGTGGAGTTATTTATCAGGGGAGTGAAAAGTCTGGGCGGTTGCCACGGTATCGCCCGAGGCTTTAAACATTCCCTGTTACAGTTCAGAACCAAACACACGTTCTGATTGTTGCCTGTGAGTGCAGCAGCAGATGAGGGAACATTAAAGACGCCACCAGCTCGGGGGTGTCCAGCGATGGTGGGAACGCCGGGAAGAAATCCCCAAAGACCCTCCGGGTTCCTTTGGGGCTGTGCGACGCTCAGCCGTTAAACTGGCGGATCGGAAAAGAAAAAGCAGCTAATTACGTTACACCAAAGAGTAAATGTCTCAGCCGCTGGCAGGCGACCCGAGCCGGACTCTGATTACGTCTATGTCAACACGCGCGCGGCCAAATGTCGTTTTTATTTGCCCTTTCGGAGCAGCGACGTTGCCAAACACCATCGCAGACATTCCGTCCCGCATTTTTAACATGGGTACATAATGATGCTGCCAGTTTGTCCCGTTTCCTGACCGGTTGTCCAAGATTAACAACCGCGAGCAACCGGGATTTTTCCATGACATCCGAAATCCGCACCCATGACGACGCACAATAAGCCAGATCAAAGCATCAAAAGGCCACACCTGAGGCGTGAGCGAGAGCGTGTTTTCCACATTGATGTTAGCGTAGCTTAGCGCGAAAAGCCCAGTTCCCAGGACGGCAGCGATAGTCGATGTTTAGCCGAACAGGAAACAGTTGAGGATTTAGTGAATTGAAAGCAGAAGAAAACGACATCAAAAACGTTCCGAGCGAAGAGACGTAAAATAAAATATGCACCCGATTGTTTATCTCCCAGCAGCGGAGATAAAGTGGGAGAAGGACGAAGCTAAAAATAGCCGATTGTATAGCCAGAAAGAACAGCTGGACAAGTTGGAGGAAAACATGAGATTTTCCATGTGTGTCTGTACGTGCGCGTGTGTGTGCGCGTGTGTGTGCGTGTGTGTGTGTGTGTGTGTGTGTGAGAGAGAGACAAAGAAAAGCAAACGTTGCAGCAGAAGTGAGAGGCTGATGACTTCTTCACACTTCCCCTCTGACATTCCCACTTTTCAACAACCGTAACTTTCCCATACATCCAATTAACCCTGGAATGGCTGCTGCTCCAGGACTGCTGCCCCCCCCCCCCCCACACACACACACACACACACACACACACTCTGCCCTGTTGATGGGGGGTCAGCCGGGGCCCATCGCAGACAGAAATAACCGCCTGTTTGCTCACAGACGTGCGAAGAGTGATGGCGTCACTCCGGCGTTCCTGCAGGACACCGGTGTTGCTCTCCGGAAAGATGACGGACCCTGAAGCCCCCCCCCCACCCCCCACCCGAGCCCCCAAACCTGCCCCGTTTGTTTTCACAGGAGATTCCCTCCCTCGGCGGGCGCTGTGACCCTGGCGGTTGTGCTGACTCCGGAGGAAAGATTCCTCCCCCAGCACCTGGTTTCAGCATCTGTAAAGAGCAAAAGAAATAATAATAAAATAACAGTTATTAATTCAAACGGCTCCTGACGCCTTTGGCCCCGCGCAGCTTTTCCACGCCTGGGCGGAAAATAATTGACACGAAGCGCTCCGCACGGGCCCGAGTCCCTCTCAAATGGATAATGTTTCACGTGGCCGGCACCCCCCCGCCGCCGCCCCCACCCTCTACTTTCTTTGTCAAGTCTGCTTCCTTCATTCGTCCACTCTCATCCCGCTTTACTTCCCAGCTTCCCTCTGGGAAACCAGTTGCCCCGATTACAGACGATTTCCTTCCTCCAGCCTTTGCAGTCACGCTTGGAATGGCTGCAGTATTTACTCGGGCCCGAAGCGGTAAACTGTGGATCCCACACCCACATGACATGTGCATCACGGGCCACGAAGGCCAAGGGTTCCTGGGAGAAGACATGGTTCTAATCCCGGCAGGAAAACAACAGGCGTTCCGGGGGAACTGGGCCAATCAGTCAAAGGTCCAAACAACCTGGAGGTTTTTTAGACTGAGTACACATGAGGACCTCTGATTGGCTTCCTAACTGAATTTAGCAGGCAAAATTATAGAGAGCCCCTCTGATTACCCCCTTCGCTGTGGCTTTGGGCCCCCTGAACACCCCCTAAACTTTCCACCGAGCAGTCGGAATAATGTTGGGAGGCTGGATGAGTTTCACGTCCCCTTTTATTGGGTTCTAACATGAAGAATGAGTTGTGTTTCAGCGCCCCACCACCGCTGAAACTCACGCTGAAACACATTCACGTTTAAAATGTCACAAACCATCACGTTTACTCACCTGCAGGGGAGTAGGATCCAGACCTGTTGCAGGCCTCGGCCAGACGGGGGCGCTGTCCACCAATGTTTTTAGTGGTTTCCCCACATTTAAAGGACTTTATTGTGAGGATTTACAGCCGTGACCAGAAAATTTCATGCTTTAAATGTGAACTGAAACAAACTATATGTTAAATCTCTAAACTCTTGGGAGATCTCTAAAGTCCTTAAAACGGTCCAGAAATCCTGACGGTGCCTGGAAAATTCCATCGTACAGATTACACCCCCATCTAGTGAAATGAAAGAGTACAGGCGTTTGCTTCTCTGCTACATTTCCTCGCATCCCCTCTGATTAAATATAGAAGCTCTGTAATATCTGAAAGTGTGATAATATTATCCCCGGAGGCGAATGCTGGATCCATCACGATCCCGCAGAACTTTATCAGAACTAAATTAGGTCTGCAGCCACCAGGGCCCAGACGGATATAAAAGACACATTTGATGGGGGAAGAACTTTAAATGTGAAAGTTATTCATTGCAAATCACGTTGGACACAAATCTGTTATTTTAACCTCTGATGGTAAACCGAACTGAAGTGAGCGATGCCGACAGATTACCCATGAGTCACAGCGAGCCGCATCCGACTCTGACTGTAAATGTCAGATAAATACGACAGCGTGTAATTTGTCTTCCATTTACATCTGTTAAAAATAGAGATGTCTCTGCACAGCAGCTCTGGTGTTTATCAGGCTTGTTCGAAGGATTCCTTTTCAGACGTGTGGCCTCTTGTTTCATTCTGGAGGAAATAAAGGATTCCTCGGCACCAAATGGCTGCAGCGGAGCTCTGAAGCGGAGCGGAGGGACAGCTGAAGTGAGACACACGACTGTGGGGGAGACAAAGGCGGCAGCCGTCGTCCATCCTGGCTGCTCCTGACAAGAAACACAAGGACGATCTGTCAGGAAGAGAGACGCAGCCTCAACAAATGGAGCCGCTTCATCATGCTGTCACAACAGTCTCCTGAAGCGTGTTGTGATCAGGAGCAGCTGCATCATCAAGTCCAGTCCTCCCCGTAATGGAGGAAAGACAGTTTGGCCCTCCGACCCCCCCCTCCGGAGGCCTGATCAGAGGCAGCAACGCCCCCGGGAGGATTCAGCATGGCCGTGGGTGTGTGTGTGTGAAAGGCAGATCAGCTCCAGGGAAGAGTGTGTGCTGAAAATAGGCCTGATCGAACAGCAGTGTTTCACGTTACACTGCTGAGCTGGAGCCCTCACTCAGGTCCCCTTCACTTCCGAGGTGTCCACGACACCAAGGTCATCTGAGGGCCTTAGTCCATCAGTAGAATCTTGTCTTACTCGTGCATTTAAAGAACAAAATGTGTTTTCAAATACAAGCATTCAAAAGGGATGTCGCGCAGAGCTCGGGCAGACGTCGTTATTCATGTTGGCCACTAGAGGGCGCCAGTTGTCCCACCCTGTTGTGCGGCTATAAATATAAAAATCTTTATTTTCCTCTGAATTATTAATCATCTCTTTAGCAACGCTACACCAGCCCTCTGTTTTGATTTGTTTCAATCAGCAGCACCTTTTCAGTGAGAGCTGAAGGTAAACCAACGAGCCACAGCAGCGTAAACATGGCCAGCGTGCTCGTCTCGGGAAGAACAGGCGGACATTTCAACTTTGTTGCTGTTATCGAGTCATAAGTTTCTAGGATACGAGCCAGTTCTGGATATCTCTGCAGAGGCAGCTAAGCAGTTTCTCCCCTCCAAGCATCTAATGTAGCGAAGCAGCAAAAGCATTAGAGCCCCCCCCCCCACCACCACCACCACCCCATCCCAGACCCAGGGTATCTGGGTCTCTCGCACATAATGCATCGCCTCCGGCCAAGAACGTTTCACAAAGGCAAGGTGAACAGTCAATGACATCCGAAAATAGCCACCAAATGGACGAGATCTCCGGAGGAAAACCGCCGACGTTCATCTGCTCTGCGTTTCTGGCCTTTTCAGTGCGTAAATGTGACTTTGGATCTTGAAAACAGCCACGCGTTTCAGTGCATTAACAAGAAAAGACGACACGCATGATGAACCCGCACCTGACTGAGGGTTTGGTTTCGGTTTCTGGCTGCTTGTGTTTTCACTAAGTGTTTAAAATACCAGTAAAAGCGAGCGCGAGGAGTGAGATCTGCACCGTCAGACCAGCGTCCCTCCCAGAGGCCGGAATGCTCATTATGCCTGAAGCTCACCGGGTTAGAAGAAGTGAACCCTCGCTCCTCCATAATGAGGGCCGGGCAGGCGGCCAGAGAGGCCTGCAGACGGACTGGGGGAAGCAGCATCCTCGGCGGGCTGCAGTCAGGCCCGGCTGCCTCAGAGGTCAGAGGTGAGGAGGGCGGGAAAGTGCTGAGGAGATGGGAAAAGTTCACAATTCCTCCCTTTTAATGCAGCGGCGGCTAATTTGAACAAACCAGGGCGGGTCAGTCCGAACAATCAGCATCTGCTGCAAAGCCCTTTAAGATCAAAGGTATGTTTTAATTTAATTTCCATTTAATGAAGCGGGTCGTATGTATATTTAATTAGAAGCATTTGCTGTGATTCTCCCGGTGTGTGAAATCGGACGGCTTTTCTGCAGCTCCTTCTCACTGTTATTTTTAGAGGAAATCAGCCACTTGTGATTAGCTCCTGTTTTCTTAAAGGGACCTGACCAAACGAGGCGGAAACCGAGGCCATCAGCTGCCATCGGTGCAAACGCTTTGGACCTTCCTGGGCTCGGACCCGGGCTATTTTCGGCTGCAGGGGTCCGATTTTCTGAGAGATCACAGAGACAAACTCATCTGCATCATTACCCCCCCCCCCCCCCTTTCCCTCCTCCCAGAAAAGAATGTGAATCATCCGAGCAAAAATTGACATTTCCTCTCGCATCGGCTCATCTGATCTCACTCCGCTTTGATCTGATGGTGGAAGACTCAGAACTGCGGCCTAATCCAGCTGCAGATTAGATTTAAAATGTGCCAAAAAACCCGGGGGGGGGGGGGGGGGGGGTGATTTAAGAATTAGGACGCTTTGACAGCGGCGACGGGGACGTGTGTGCATGTCGACGTGCATGTGCGGCTCACAGAGAGTAGCGTCAGGTCTCCGACGGTCATCCTGGCAGCTTTCCCCCGTTGCCATGACGACGCCTCTCCGCACTCCTCTGCCTCTCGAGTACGAACGCGCGCGAGGAGCGAAAATGACAGACAGACAGACAGACAGACGGGCGGACAGACAGACGGACGGACGGACGCCGCTCGCTGCCCCACTTTGACTACAAATGGCTTAAAGGCGTCTGAGACGTTGCACGCGCCGCCGCTTTTAGGCCGATTGTTCTCGAGCTATCTATAGTCGTGCAAAAGTGTGTCGCTCCGATCTAAACTTCACTGTCATCCCACATTAATGGAGCCGATCACGCGGATCTCGGGATTAAATGATTAACGCGCGCAAACCTACAGCTGGATTAAATAACTCAGTGTGTGCGTGCGCGTGTGTGTGTGAACGGTAAGACTGTTAAATATATCATCTACACACGCGCACACGTGCATCTTCGGGGCTGAGCGTTTTCTCGTCGTGGAGTTTAGAGGCGAAGGAATCAAGTTGGACATTTGGAAAACCAGTCTGAGAGAATCAGTTTTTCCAAAACGTGCCAGCTCGTCTCTCACTCACACACGCACGCACGCACGCGCGCGAGAGTGTTTCCTTACTGTCACCTTTGTGTGTGCGTGTGTTCCTCTCAGCAGATGAAATGAAACCGCAGTTGAAAGTGTGTAATCTCAACACACGCACACACACACACACACGCAGATGAAATGAAACCGCAGTTGAAAGTGTGTAATCTCAACACACACACACACGCACACCCACACACACCCGCACACTCCTTCCAGCGTGTGTGACTTTGATCCGGCGGTACCAGCTGCGAGCTGAGGCCGCGACACTGGATCACCAGACAAAGGCGCGTCTGTGCGCGAGTGTCTGCTGCACGTTCACGCGCCGCATCATTGTCACGGAGTGTTTTCCTCGAACTTCTTTCGACGAGATACAGGATGGCGATGCAGACACAGAGGGGTTTTTGCTGGTCCCGGGACAGTGAAGGGGCCGCTGCGCGTCCTTGGTCACCATCGACAGGCGCCGATGCGACAATCAAACCTGTTCACGCAGCTGATTGTTGGTTCCGAAAAGGAAAAAAGGAGCACACGCACGTGTATGAATATGCAGAACTACGCGGCTTTTGACGGCATTTGCAATGAGCGGACTGAGGCAGCTGGGTGACACCGGAGGCTAATGCTAACGCCACAGCCCCATTACTGAGACGGAGTCGCTTTCTAATTGCGGGTTATCTGGGGCTCCGCGTTTTCACGGGAAGCAGCAGAAAATGGACAAAGGGGAAAGAAAGCTGCTTGTTAGAAACCCCCGGAAGCTCCTAATGTGAAGAAGTAATGAAGCCCAGCTGCTTCCACCTGAAGCCGGATGTTGCAGAACAACAAATGTGAAAGCACCAGCAACCCAAAGAGAAGCCGAACGTCCAAAAAAACAACGACGCCACAGCGCGTCAGTTGGACTTGGCAACGATGGGATGTTTAAACCCAACCGTCTGAAGTCAGTCAGACCTCAGGAATTTTTTTTTTATTTTTTTTTTTTAAAAACAATCAAATCAAACTTTCCAGCCTCCTTAGGGAGCGTGCAAACTATTTCTAGTTTCTTTAAAGATGCTCCCAAAACTCTCCTGACAGTCAGTTGTAAATAAAAGCAGCCTCATAAAATGATTCAGCATCAAAGAAAGAAAAGGCTGAGATTCCTCAGGCGGCCGCTAACGAGCCTCTGTTCGTTAATCATAATTTTAGATAAAACGGATCCTCTAAAAATAAACAGCGGGCGAGCTTTTCTCCGACGTGAGGCTGTCAGGTCGCCGTGTTTGTACCTGATCACCGAGGATGCCTGTTTGACACGTTGCATAAGCGTCTAATAATAATGTTATTACGTTTCAGACAAACTCGGATTATTGGAATGTTGCTGTGCGCAAAAGGAATCTAAATAAACCCAATTATCACACAAAACGCTGATGTGAGGAGTTTTTAAAGACGCCCCAAGAGTCTCAGTGGCCAGAACAGTTGGATCATAGCATAATACTCGACTTGTGCTAATGTTAGCAAAATTGGTAGTGGCCCTCACAGAGAGGGGCAGAGATGGACTGATAAAAAATGTTATTAGATATGCCTGAAAGCTCTGAGGATCACGGTGAGGCCCTAAAAGCGAGATGAAGTCATAATTTACATCATTTTCATTAAACTGAAGAAAAATGTCTCAAAAGCTGTGGTTTGAAGAGGCTCAGTGACCAAAAAAAGAAGAGAAAATCAGATTTACGTAGAGGTTTTTCAGAAATTAATGTTTAAAATAACATCATGACGCAATACGATACATACTTTACCGTATGTACATTAGAATATACGTGGAAATTGTCTCATTACAGTGTTAAAAAGTGGCAGAGAGGGAAGTAATTACAGCTAAATGCGCCTCCTCTCTCCCTCTCTCTCTCTCTGTCTCTCTCTCTCTCTCTGAGGTTTCTGACACCCCCAGCAGAACCGGGCAGGTGCGTCAACAACAGTCAGAACATTAGTGCCACAGCCTGTTTTCCTTTTCTTTCCCTCGGACAAAGAAGACCTGCTGCGCTTTTACGCATCGCAGTTGGAACGAGGCGCGTTTACGCATGGACGCGGCTCTGTCCGGAGGATGCGTCCGAATTCAAGGGAGCCTGTCGGAGCGTAAAAAGGGGTGAAAACAAGCAACGATGCGGGGGGCAGAGCTGCTACTCGGGTACTTTATGCTCAAAGTTCTGGTGTGTGATGCCGAGGGCGAGCCGGGTGAAGCAGCCGACGAATTAATGTTGGTGACCGAGTTTAACGACACGACCGAGGCGGACAGAGAGCCGACAGAGAGCCCGCGCACAGAGGACAAATGCCGCGGTTACTACGACGTGATGGGCCAGTGGGATCCGCCTTTCGTGTGCACGACGGGCAGCTACCTGTACTGCTGCGGGACGTGCGGCTTCAGGTTCTGCTGCGCGTTCAAAAGCTCCCGGCTGGACCAGACCACCTGTAAGAATTACGACACGCCGCCGTGGTTGATGACTGGGAGACCCCCGCCCAAAGTGGAAGTGTCACTGGACGCCGCCAAGGATAAAACCAACATGATCGTGTATGTGATCTGCGGAGTGGTGGCCATTATGGCCCTGATAGGAATCTTCACCAAGCTGGGTTTGGAGAAGACGCACCGGCCACAGCGGGAAAACACGTCACGGTAGGAGACCCACAACTCTCTTTCAGCTGTTCAACACAGTTCTCTCTGATTTTTAACCCGAGTGGATCCGTAAAAACGTGCCCAGCGTGCGCGGGTGTGGTGCGCGAGTGCGCAAAGACGAATGCAACAAGTGAATGTGTGGAGAGCTGCAGAATTTTAAACTTTAAAAAATGATAATTCTATAACCGGGTCAACATCTTGATCTGGTATTTACTCATGAAACAGAAAACACACACACACACACACACACAGTCTGATCTAGCAGTCTTTCTCCCACCCATCAATCACAGCACATCGCCTCTGATGTAAATGGTTTCTGTCAGCTGTTCTTTGTTGACAGGCCAGATTTACGCTGACATGCTGTTAAGCTACACGTTTCCAGTCGGGTTTTAAGCACTTAATAGATGCAACTGTGAAATGTGATTGACAGCAGAGCTCTGCCTGCCATGGGCTCGGTACCCATGTCAGCGTCTGTGGGTTCAGTCTCAGATCTTTTAGCTTCAGTCCCCAAAACGCCTGAGAAGAGAGCTCTACACCTGCGTGGCACAGGTATTCCTCAGGGTACCGTGCCCGGGCTCTTCCTTTTTACCCTTTACACTATGAACCATCACCTCCAAAAGTGATGACAGGTGTCCCCTAAACTCATCATCATCATCATCATTGATTTAGACATAAAGAGCTGATTGCTCTTGAAAGGAAGTGATGGAACACTTGCACAGGAATTAGGGTTGTTTCTGCTCTTGCTAACTTTTGTAATCAACAAAAACGAAGAGACAGACGCTCCTCTCCTCTCTAACGCTGTTACGCCTCTCCTCTCCACCCTTGCAGAGCTCTGGCACACGTCATCCGCCACCCTGCCTCCGACCACATGGACGACATCGGCCTCGGTCAGCACTACGAGAACATACACACCCGAGTGACAGTGAAAAGTCTCCGTGAGTACCGCCCGCCACCATCAAAACACAACTCCCCACAAACCCACGGTCCTTTCTTGGCCAGCCGGGGTCTCACATTATTCCACGCACTTATTCAGGAACGCCGACGCTGACACGCTCCCACAAAGATGTATAAAAAAGCTAACCTGATCACCGTGCTAACCCCCAACACACTCACACACCTCTCCCTGGTAGCTGGATAATTATGCAAATGACGGGCCATAAAAGAAAAGCTTTCACCGGCAGGAGAGCCTTTCACTGTTACATTCATCACCCGGACAACGGCGTTTTTTAAAGAGTAATTGCTGCCGACGCCGATTAAGTCAGCTGTCGTGCGGTTTGCACCGCGGCGACAAATGCCAGCGAATGCTTCAAAAAGTTCAAATATTCTAAGAAAAGCGCCACGTGTAAAATAAAAACAACACCCCACCTGCTGGCTGCTGATGGGCACAGATCCAATGAGTCTCCAAATCCGTTTATTCGCCGTCCGGTTTGACCAAAACCGCCTGAAAGCTCCGGTCAGATCAGGACAGGCAGCCTGGACGGACGATCCTTCCAGATGTTTGGTTGCTGGCTGGTTCGGAGGCAACGTCCAAGTCAGGAGTCCCGTTTTTGTTGCAAAACCACGTGCTTGTGTCCTCTGCTCGTCCTCTCCGGCTGGACAGATGTTCTCACATTCCAGAGGGAGCCCCGTTTCTTCAGAGAGAGCAACAATCTGTCGGGCTGGACGCTCCGCAGGCAGCCGCCTAGATGGAAACACAAAGCAAAGCATTTCAGTAGCATCGGGAAAAGGACCCTGAGACTTCCGGAGGCCGTAACCCCCCCCCCCCGGAGATGTTAGACAGGTCTAATCATTGAGCCTCTAAATGGTGACGTAGACACTACAAAAAAATGCAGTGTGGAAGATAACACAGACAGATGTGCTCTTTAACCTGCCTCTGTCTGTCTGTCTGTCTGTCTGTCTGTCTGTCTGTCTGTCTGTCTGTCTGTCTGTCTGTCTGTCTGTCTGTCTGTCTGTCTGTCTGTCTGAGCAACCTTCTCCTTGTCCCGTTCCTTTCAGGTCGTATAGCTCTGAAAATACTCCCTTAAATCTTTGATGAGTTCCTGGTGGGGGTGGGGGGGGGGGTGTCTGGAGTGGAAACTTGCTTGTTTCCCCAAACAAGAGCAGAGCCTTTAACCTCACAAGCGTGCGACTCTGTACCAGCGGCGGGCACCGGCGCCACCACACCAGCACGCCAGCACGCCGCAGATCTGATCGTGTGATGCCGGAGCGTCGATACTTTCTGGAATTCCGGATTAATTAGAACAGTTAGAAAGTTTCCAGCTTGACCAGTTGGGAATAAGAGCCTATTAGCCTATTTCCTGTATTAATCATCTGTTTTACTGGACACGTTTTAAGTCCGTAAACTTTAAATTATGAAGTATAAAACTGACGGATGTTCTGTGAAGAAGTCTAGAAGTTAGGTTTAAACTGGACGGATGCGCACGTGTAAAAAAAAGAGAGAGATCTACATCGTGCACAAATGGTCCCCTCCTATAGGTACAAAGCTGTATTGATCTCCTCCGTCTAAACGAGGAGGCGCCGCGAACATCTGCTTGTTCTGTGGTGCCAGCAGGCGGGAGGCCAGACTGTTTGCCGTGCACCCGTTAATTTAGCAGATGTCTACTGTGGGATTAGAACAGAACCGTCACGGCTCCCCAGCTGGGTCTGGAGGAGAAACACTGAGGGGAAAGTGGTCGCGTCTCCACGTCAGGCCGTCAAGCCCATTTAACCAAAGCCCGGATTGAAAGCAACACTTCCACCCAGGGCGGTCGCACAATCGCTCGCTCTCCTTTTCTATTTAAGCTCATGACTTTTGTCGCCATGGTAGCACGAAGCCCTGCATGCAGGTTTCCTTATATAAAGCTTAACGTTTAGCATCTGAGATCAGGAGAGGCTTAATAAGACTCACCACTGCTAACTCATCATTTCTTAGTACCTACTTGCGGTTCCTCTCCCAGATATGGACCACATGAACAACATGGCGTCCGCCCTGGTCACGCAGCCGTATCCGGACGTGGGGCAGCTGACCAGCCCGTACGAGCAACAGCAGCCCGTCAAGGACCTCAGCCAGTACACCACGCTCAAGGCTGTGGGTGAGGACACCTCCCGTGCGTCCACACAGTGAAAAAGATGCTCGCCCCTGTCCTCCTTCGCCAGAGAACTCAACGTTTCTAAAAGACAAAACGAATATATTTACGTGCCAGTTTCTCAAACACCATCTGAGGAGAATCACAACAAGTACCAAAATAGTCCCAGTCTGCAAGATCACGCCAGTGAAATTCTGCCGAGCGCTAAAATAAACACGGAAACGTCTCATCTGTATTTGTGAAATTGCGTTCTGGATGATTCTCTGAGCAATAAAAATAAGTGCAAGAATGCACCGAATAACCAGTGTTTTGCACTGACGGTGTCAAACCGGTTAACGTGCATGAACGTCTGAGCCTCTCTGGCAGCTAATCGGCTGGGGTGCAGCTGAATAAACTGATAATTAGAGAAAATAAAAATAGAGCAAAGCTTAGCTAATGAGACTGGGGACAGGGGACAATCAGGAGCTTTTAAAGCCCAACTGATTCAGGGCGCAGAGAAGAGATGCGGCTCATATTTGACCTTTGACCTGCATTCACTCTGGAGGCAGACATAGTCTGATTTGAAGTATGAGCACTGGTCCATGTGGAGGACAGGGTGCTAACGAGAGGCCTGCAATCACCATGTTTATCTGTTTGCTAGCAGAGAAAGCTAACGAGGGCTTCTACGGCAACCGGCGGCAGGTGATGGAGATGGCGACCAAGGGGAGCCTTCCCATGGAAGCGCTGGATATGGAGCCGGAGCCCAGTAACCCCTACAGCCCCCCCAGGCAGCTGAAGCAGAACGGACACAGGTATAAGAGCCACAGGAGCCACAGCTCTCAGTCGCTGTGCTACAGCGCCGCCGCCACCGCCACCAGCCCGGCGGCGCCGTGGCCCTGGGAGAGCCAGGAGGCGGCGGGCCTCCGACAGAGCTGCATCCCCAAAAGACTCTGCATCGTGGAGAAGGAGGTACGCTCCACGCGCTACGTGCCCCCGCAGCCCTACTTCGTCACCAACAGCAAGACGGAGGTGACGGTATGAGGAGGCCTGGGGACGGCGGCGGCGGCGGCGACAGGGGGACGCTCAGCAGCATTCACCTAATCAGTTAAAGCACATAACTCACTGAGGCTGTGGATTATAACATCCGGCGGCCATTTTGTACATTTTCAAAAGCGCGAGCTGTGGCGGGTTTGTGGCGGGTGTCAGACCCAGGACTCCGCCCACCGAAGGCTTCATGTACTTCCCGAGCCGGTATCGCCCGCAGCCGCGTTGCCATTAGTACCAGCATGTGTGTGTGAATATCATCAATAGTCAAGGATTGAAGTTATGCCACCAAATATCAGATTCAATAAAAATCAAACACCTGCCGCGTCTGTGCTGGTTGGAGGCTCCCGGGGACGCGCTGGCTGTCAGGTTGCGCGTAAAAAAAATGTATTGATTTAAATAAACGATTATGGGGATTGGATGGGGATGACCCCCGCGAGGACGTAGACCCTCTCCTGGTGTTAAAGGCCGTTCTCGGAGGTCCATTTGGTGGGACAGCAGCTTTTCTGACGCGGTTTAATGGGCGAGTTTCCGCCCCCTCTGAAGAGGAGCCACCTGTGGCCTCAGAGCAGCCGTCTGGACCTGTTTACAGAACTTCAGCTCCAACGAGCCTCATTTTAGTCAGAGAGAGAAGAAATGACGCCAGGAGACATTTCGGTTAATTAGCAAATGATGTCTCCGACCGCGAGGGTGAGTCCCTCCGGAGATGGAACCAGCACAATAACCCAGTTCAGTCAGACGGAGAGATGCCTCGGTGTCCCAGGGCGCGCGTGTGTGTGTCTGTGTGTGTGTGTGTGGTGGCGGTGGGTGGGGAAGGGGTCTCATAGTAAATTTTTCGTGAGAGAATTGCATCATTTGTTGGCCGTGAAAATCCACGGGGAGGAACAAACAAACAAACAAACAAATGCACCGGTGGGAAAAATAAGGCGTTAATTCAGGGGTCGTCCTCAGAGAGCAGGTGGTGTCTGTCTGTCTGTCTGTCTGTCTGTCTGTCTGTCTGTCTGTCTGTCTGTCGTTCAGCTCCAGTTTGGGCTGAAATACACTGATGTTGACTTCAACACTGGTCTCCATGGCGATAATAATGTTTTTTAGTGTGTGTGTGTGTGTGTGTGGGGGGGGGGGTGGTAGTAGAGTTGTCCGTATTTTATGGTGTGATCTGCTGTAACGTTGGATTGTTTGCTCTGGTGGGGGGGCAGATGCTGGTCTGGAATGCTGCTCACGCTCCGTATTCACTCTGATGTAGAGGACGGATATCTCCCATCATTGTGCTGCGGCACAATCAGGCGCTGAAGCTCCGAGAGCTTCTGAAGGGTGAGATTAGGAGCTCAGTGAGGAGCTCCTGCACCCGGCAGCAGCGGTGGTTCCAGGCTGAAGGAGCCTGATGACTCTCACAGGATTACCACGGCGACCTCTCACTTTTGGAAAGTTTGGAGGGATCATTTGTTCCTTACAAAGGGAGATAAGAGCACACGGCTCCATGACACCATCAGTTCTGAGGACGCTGATGTTCCCTCAAACACCTGCTGGAACATCTCGCCTTCATTTTCTCTCCTTGAATATCAGAGCTAGAGTAAAGTAGATCCAGCAGAACCTCTGAAACAGCCACAGGTTCATCAAAATCATCAAGTTTGATTGAGTTTAAGAGAGAAAAACATCCCTAAAATCACCATCTGCATTTGGATTGTGATGTATTATTTAACCCCCCCATTATTTCCTCCTCCTGCGTCCCTGGCCGTTGCCGTACGCCTCCTGCAGAGGCGAAGACACTGCCCATTTATACCGACCTGTCAGGGAACTGAAAGAAACAGGTCATCTGGAGTGGATCTGCTGGAAATTGGGTTACTTTTAAATGTAACACATAAAGACACAAAAGGAGACAAACTAACCAACATGACAGCTGAGCTATAGGCTGCAACGCTAAGTTAATATGATAACTAGGCAATTTTAACGGTTGTTGAACTGAATTCCTACTGGAATGAGGATCAGGTGAGGGCACGAGCCTCCTGGAACACGCCACCATCGTGGCGAAGGTTCAGAGGGGCTCGATGTCTCACAACTTTGACAGGTGCTGTGGTGACTTTGCTCCAGCCTGCTGTTCCAAATGAGTTTCCCGACCACAAAAATTGGATCAATCTTTCCCCTGGACACAGCTGCTGGGGAAAATGAACGACTCGTCCTTCCGAAATGACATTCAGATGTAGGGAGCATCGGGGGGGCTAAAAACAGCAGCTTTACCTGAGCAGCATCGTTCTGCGCTCCATCAATGGAAAATTAGCATTCAAACATGGAAAATTCTACTTATTACTCACTCTTCCTGACTCAGAGATCCAGATGTTGGGGGACTATAAAAACAGGCCAAGATGGTTCATCTGCCATGATGGGGGAGGGGGGGGATCGAGCACAGAGAGTTTATCTTCCTCTTCAAACATTTGGAAACAGTCTTTTGTAATAAATCCTCAAATGTCAACAATCTAATATTTAAATTGGGGATTCAGCTGGAATTGGCAGCAGCACCGGTCACGTATCCGACCAGGAAAATCGAAGCGGCTTCGTGATGTCGTGGGCAGCTCGGCTCTGATTGGGTCACACCGATCACTGTCAATTACGATACGGCGGCTGGGTCCCTATCACATCTGTTACCAGAGGAGATGGATCCTCTGTCATCCCAGAGAGCAGCGAGACCACAGCGAGGCCGCTGTTATTAATAGAAAATGCAGTGTGTGTCGAGGGTCTTGGGCTGTCACACACAGGAGGGGGCATCTGGGTTCACACAGATAAGCTGAGACACAGCACCTACAGGGGTGAAAGGTGGCGGAACAAGCCTGTTTGTGGCTGATGAAAACAGAGGGGATGGAGATTATACAGCCGTCTGCCAGATGGGGGCAGTGTCGAGCGAGCATGAAATCAAGTTAATGTGATTTATATTCAAATTCAACGTTTAGAAGGGGCATCTGTTCTGCTCAGAAATGAGACAAGAGAAAAACAAATCTCAAGATGTGTGCGGGGGGGGGGGGGGGGGGGGGGGGGCAATAATGCAGATGGAATATTGTTCTGGCTGTCTGCTTTGGTTGTACGGACCACTAGGAACCACGTCATGTGCAGCAGATGAGAGCAACAGCAGGGTGCAACATTGTCCCCATCCAGAGGGTCCCTTCCCCCAGGCAGGCTGGGCCAAATAGCACCGGTTCGGATCCTAATCTCAACTCATCAATTCAAACCATTTGATTGTTGGACCCTTTTTAGTCATCTATGAAACAGATTAGTCGAGTTTTACTTCTATAACAGCAAAACCAGTTCAGACCAGTTCAGGAGCTTTTCCTGGGACATTCATGTTCCACCAACTCATCTGACTTGTATTCATTCATGTGTCTGTAATTTTCAAAACTGTTTGAAGGGAAAAACCTTGTGTGTCAGTGCTGGAGCCAATCAGAGGAGTTCATCAGGGCAGCAACGACCACTTCAGCGCTCCAGGTGGCAGGTTTGGACCTCGGTAAACCTTCAGCCTTTTTAGGAACAAAAGAGCTGTTGTGTTGCTTCCATGCACACACGTGGGACGTTTAAAAGCAGCAATTATAGTCATGAAATGTTCAGAATGAAATACTTTGCTCTGGAAGGTTAAGAGAACCCCGGGGACAACTGGGCCAACAGCGCCCTCTAACGGGCAGTGAAATAACTTTAAATTGACCCATTAAAATGTTTATGAAATGTAAATTTATCCTTCATCACATGACATGAGCACGACTAGATCCGAGGGACAACCAGGATGTGTTCAACACCGGGCAGGAAGCAAATCAATTAAATTAATGTGCAAGCACACAACCTTATCGGGGGCTGGTTGTCCTTCAGAGCATGACCAGTTCATGGATGTCCAAAAGTACCCAGATACCAAGAAAGAGTAAACACAAAGTTAGTCATTGCAGTCATTGAGATTATTAGGAAACAGTCCTCTGAAACTGAGCCTGTCCTGCTTGAACTAGTGAACGCGAGCAGGTTTACAGGGTCCGTGGAGCCTCAGACCACGTTATCGTCTCCTTAACAAAAAGGTGGCGAGAAAATAAAGATCGCTATTAGACCACCTTATGAACTTGGCCGTGGGCGAGAGGGCTCATTCCGTCTCCTTATCGCTGCATAATGGTTAAAATCCACATCACTGTAAAACCAACACAGCCGGTGACACAAGAGTCAACAGTAAAAGGCCACTTGGCTGTAGTCTCCATAATGTTGATATGACTGTAAGATTATGTTAAAGAAATCACAGCGATGATTCAGGGATCCCTCTCAAACGGGTCGTTGAAGCTCACGGGGGCAAGGGTCAGCTAACGTATTCTCCTTTCTCCTTCACGCCCTCGTGGAAGGGACAGAATCCAGATCAGCGGTTATCAGGCCGGGTTCAAGCTTTAGAATGGATGAAAACTGCCGGATGGACACAAACGGGTTAAAGTAAATAATCTGTACACCTGACCTGCAGGGGGGGGGGGAGCTGGGGGGCGCCTCCAAACCACATACAAACAATTGCACAATTCAGCATTTCACAGCCTGGATAGCTTCAATCCGGACCGCTCTCGATTCAGGTAAGCTCTTTATTTGTGTTAAAAACCGAAGGTGTGATATTTACCAACGCGCCGCCTCCAGAAACACTTCTCCTCCTTTGTGCCGACAGCTGTGATGAGGACCACCGTCCTGTTGGTGCTGGGGGTCCTGGGAACATCCGTGGCGTTGCTAGACCCCGACGCCGTTGCGACCGAGGCGCCTGTTGCGTGTGCCAAGGGATGCACCTGCCAGCACGACGACTACAGCCTGGACCTGCACGTGTACTGCAGCGCTCAGAACCTCACGCAGGTTCCGCCGGACCTCCCGCCCGCCACGCATTCCCTGTGGCTGGACGTCAACCTGCTGGCATCGCTGCCGCCGCCTCTTTCACCGGCCTCGTGCATCTGGAGTTTTTGAATCTGCAGAGCGGCCAGTTAGTGACACTGGACCCTCAGGCCCTCAAAGGTCTCAGGTCCTTGGCCCACATCCACCTTGAGCGAAACCGCATCCGGGTGATGCCAGCTGCGATCTTTCAGAACACACCCAACCTGGCTTCGCTTAGTCTCCATAACAACCAGCTGAGCCGGATTGACGACAGGCTGTTTGCGGGACTTTCGCACATGTGGCTTCTCAACCTGGGGAGGAACTCCATCGCGGTTCTGCCCGAGACGGTCTTCCATGACCTGCAGGGTCTCAGGGAGCTCATCCTCGCGGGGAACAGACTCGCCTACCTGCAGCCGCAGCTTTTCCAACATCTGGTAGAGCTGAAGGAGTTGGATCTGAGCGGGAATCAGCTGAAGGTCATCAAGGCCAACGTGTTTGTTAAACTGACTAAGCTGCAGAAGCTCTACCTGGCCCAGAACCAGATCGTGACCGTGGTGCCCAGAGCCTTCGTGGGTATGAAGTCCCTAAGATGGCTGGACCTCACCAACAACAGGCTGAGCTCCCTGCACGAGGACACCTTCATGGGCCTGTACCTTCTGCACGTTCTGCGGCTTTCCAACAACTCCATCGCTGGAATTAAGCCCAGGACCTTCCGTGACCTGCAGTACCTAGAGGAGCTGCGACTGAGCCACAACAGGATCAGGGTGTTGGGGGAGAAGGTGTTCGAGGAGCTCGGCCGTCTGGAGGTCTTAGAGCTGGAGCACAACCGCATCCAGGAAGCAAAGGTGGGGAGTTTCATGGGCCTTTCTCACGTGGCTGTCATCAACCTGTCAGGAAGCTGCTTCCACAAGCTGCCGGACCAGGTGTTCAAAGGTCTGTCGAAGCTGCACAGCCTTCACCTGGGCCGGGGCTGCCTCACCAGGGTCACCACTCAAGCTTTCAGCGGACTCTCTAGTCTGAGGAGGCTTTTCCTGCAGCACAACAACATCTCTGTGGTGGAACGCCAGAGCTTTGTGGACCTGGTGGGCCTACTGGAACTGGACCTCAGTTTCAACAAGCTGGAGGTTCTCACAGGCCAAATGTTCCCAGGCCTGAAGAACTTGGAGTACTTGCTGCTGTCCAACAACGACTGCAGACAGTTTCTGCAGAACGGCACCAAGCTTCTGCTCCCGAGGCTGCGTTACCTGGACCTCAGAGCCAACGAGCTGACGAGCATCGCCCCGGAGTTTGCAGAGGGTTTGGAAAAACTCCTGCTCTCTGGGAACAGATGGAGATGCGACTGCGGGGCCCTCCCACTCAGAAATTACAGCGCGAGAAATCCGTCGGTGGTGCCGCGGCAAGTCGAGACCCACGCAGAGGGCGAAGAGCCAGACACCACCATCACCATATACAACAACATTACATGCTCCAGCCCAACACGCTTAACGGGTCAGGACCTGAGGGACGTTGACGGCGCAGCCTTCCAAAGCTGCTAAACACCTGTCAGAGATGGCAGACGAGGTACCAACGGGGACGGTGCCTTCTATATGCTCTCATCTTAATTGCTAAATGCTATTCTGATCACCCGTTAACAGGTAAACCGCCCTCACTTTCAGTCTTCACAGGAACCAATTTAGGGATGCGTGTAATTATCTCCAATAAAAAGCTGTAAACACACTCTTGTTCTTCTCCATGGGACTGTAGATAAGAGTAAACATGAAAAATGATTATTCTCCAAATGTGGTTTATAGGTATGAGTCATACAAAGTGTGCATTGTTACATGAATCGTGTGTGTTACTTAAATGGTGCGCAAGTGCAATAAATGCTTTCGAAATCTGCAGTTTCCTTCCAAATCTTTTCCTACAGGAGATATAAAGTACAGCAAATGTTCTTTCACTGTACAACTGTAGAACATCTCTGACATTTCTCTGAATAAATGGAAACCAGGATGCTGCGATCAATATTGACTTCTATAGTTACACGGTTCTCACAATTCTAAAGAGCCCGCAAAAATGTTTTTAAAGCCACAGGTGAGCATACAAAGTTCACTTAGTTGTGTTGTGTTGTGAGCCGGAGCAGAAGGAAGAAACAGCGGACTCACCAGGGAGATAACCAAGATTTCCGATTTTCCTCTTGAAACCTGAAGGCAGCATTGTTGACGCCGCACACTTGGATTTAGGAGAAGCTACAGCGGTAACCTAGCAACCGTACTCGGTAGGCACCTTAAAAAGGACATTTGTATCCCCCTCATCTAGAAAAATGACTATAATTTAATTTCTTAATTTGTTTTGTTGGAAATATCTTGTAAAGAAAGAGAATTTTCCCTCTACTAATTTTCTCTACACAAATTTCAAATACCTGCTGGATAATCCCAGAAGTATTTGAAGATTTTTTAATGGATCATGCAGAAAAGGTGTTATATTTTTCATTATAAATAAATTCATAATTCTTCAAAAAAATATTCTTCCAATAACCAGGACGTGTCGACATCTGGATGGAGACACCTGCCACAGAGGTGGAGGATAATGAGAGAGGTGGAGAGAACATTAAACATTCCCGTCACCGCTTCAGACCAGGGCTTGTGGAGGAGGTGCTGTGGAATTAGCTGGACCCACGCAGTCTGACTCAGGAACAGCTTGATCCCCTCATCTTTGGTGAGTTTAGGAAAGTCCAGCACAGACCAGTTATGGACACATTCGCTGTCTGAACAGTCCAGCTTTATAGACGGCAGATCCCCAAATAAAAACAGCAGGTATTTAATCACCAGAGGATTTCTAAGATGGGTCCAATACCTTTCTCCAATATAATATTTATGTTTTAAACTCCAGGGCGAACAATGATGAAAGGAAGCCCTCGACAACGACGGCAAAGGCTCGGCCTCTCCAACACAAACATCCAGCTGTTTACACTGATCCGCGCTGTCCTCACGCTCACGACAAAACTGCCAAGAACATCCCAGAATGATTTATTAGAGCCCGACTCAGCAGCCAAACTAAACACTCAGATATCTCCCTGAAATGATAAAGTACTCGGAAAACATGCGGGGAGAAGTTAGAAGTCTCGAAGGGCATCGGCGGCGCCCAGATCTCCTGTTCATGGTCGTGAAGCTGCACCTTCAGACCTGAAGGGATCAGTGGAGGCAGAAGAGGCTTCACGGTCATCTGCTCCCTGTCTGGGGGGGGGGGGGGGGGTGGCCCTGCCAGGTCCATCAGCATGTCCTGGTCAACCTCTGAGGAGCAGATGGCGACTTTGACTGGAGCCAAAGCCCAGAGAGTGAGACAACGTGGGCTGTTTGAGTCCACCTGCTCTCTCGTCCCTCAGAGTCTGGACCGGTCTGGTCTTCTGGCCGACGCGCTTCCCACTGGTGCTGGTGGGTCTCTGAGTTCTGGATCTCTGACTGGGCTCTGCCTGGAGGGACTGTCTCCTGAGAGTCTAAGGTCCTTTCCTGCTAAAGTGTTGGGTTTTTGACCCTGGCTGCCAGACCAGGTCCCATCATGGAGGGGCTCCTGCAGCTCCCACCGCCCCCTGCTGGCAGGAATGATACACCCGTCGCCGCGACCCGGCTCAGCGTCTCGTCTAGAATCAAGAGCTTCACGCACTTCAGATGAAAAAATTATTTTAATTCCCAAGATGATAAAAATAATTGTGAACTTCTGTAAACCATTTGCATAACTGTAACAATTTAAAGTGTTAACAAACTAGTGATACATTACAGAACATACGCAGCACAAAATCCTGATGTAGAAAAGAAAAAAAAAAAAGAAGCCTATTTTACATCCACAACACAGAAACCATCAACATACCAACAGAGTGATCAGAAACTGGTGTCCCACGTCCCCGCGGCTCCTCGCAGAATCAGGGAGGTCTTTCCTGGAGGGGGAACGCCTCCGTCCTCGGCCGCCGTCCGCTCGCAAACCCACACCTGAGAGCTCGCGCTCGCTTCACTTCCAACACTTTGATTGGACAGAAATTCACAACTGGGTGCTACATCGTGATGAATGAAGCGACATCCAGGGGCCTCTTCATGGAAAATCTAATTAGGACTAATACATTCAATACTTCTGGGCTTCTAATGTTAGAATAACCTGGCTGCCGCCGCCGCCACCGCTGCTTTAATCATCAGAACAGCTCCAATTATCATCACATGTACATGATTGCATAAATCATCTGGCTCCACTTTTATAGTATTAAAAACAAAACAAAAAATGAAGACAAAAGACTGACAATAACGGAGAAATGGATGAAAGTCTCCCGCCGCAGCGCAGGTGATGCGTCAGTACGGCTCCTTTTCAACATTTTGGGCTATTTGCTGCTTTTTTCCCCCGAGTTTTGGTGCCAGATCCAATTTCTTTTGTCGTGTGGCAAATCCAGACGGACCAGTCAGCTAAACTGGTGCTCAGCTCCAGTTGCCTGGATACACAGGAGTCACAAAAACAGTCTAAGGCACTGGAAATTTGATCCTAATTGGACTTTTTAAAAATCTCCTCGCATTGATGGGGCGATCAATAAAAAGAGGCGCCGACGTTTTTGTAGGAATTTAAAGAAAATCCAAACTGGCTCCGTTTCTAGAGTCAAAGAACCGATCGGAAGAGTTTTAATGACGTCGGTGTTTGCAACAGTCGTCCGTCTCCTGCCTGATCAGAAATGATTAACACTATGAACCAGAGCGAGGACCGAAGCCTCGTTAACGACACAATGTAACGACACTTGAAGTGCACGCGGCCACTTCAGGGCCGCACATCTCTGCTCCTTCCCCCGTAGATGAAATTGATGGCGACACGACTCCTCTTAAGGTGACCAAACCTGCCATGAACGCAACACTACATCAAATATACCAATAACCGCGTTTTTTTTCTCCTTTTATGTTGTTTTTGTGAAGCCATGCACCACTACAGCTAAACTTACTGTGAATCAACATCTATTTAAGGTCCTAGGTGGTTACCTTCCTCTAAATAACTTAAAGAAACGATGAAATGCACAAATGAAATAACAGTCTTTGGTAAAACGGCGATGTTAGAAAGAGGGCTCAAATCTACAGACGTAAACCATCAAAGACTTGACGTTAGCTACCAACCCGCTTGGCTCCTTTTCTGGACCCTCGCACCTAAACTTCCTGGGGAATTAGCTGCAAATATGGGGACCCCCCCCCTTCCCTTCCCCAAAATCCTTCAGCCGACCCATGACTGCGCCAGCACCAGGCGCTCATACGGGTGATTAAAACGCGCATTAGACGGAGGCGGTTTCTCACTTTCAGCACGATGGAGGCAGAACGACATTCAGACATCTAAACGTGAAACACCAAACTAGGTTAATACCTTCTCCTGAAGCTCGCAGATGCATCGACTACACGAAAAATAAGTTTATACAAATACTCTGGCAGTGTTACACAGAGCGGCCGCTTTTTTAGAATGGAGCTGGTTTATATATCGCATAACATGCAATATAAGAAGTGTTTAGGGTGCTGCAAAAGGTGGAATAGAAGGAAAACACTAAATAGCATAAACCCCTTTATATATGTATATATATATATATATATATATTCCTCTGAGTTACTTAATTGCCATTAATGTGAATGTAAACAATGCACCTCCCCATATTAATACGTAGCAAAGTGTCAACCTGTAGGTGTGTTTTTATTGAATTTAAAGCGAATTCAGCACAGTAGGAGGTCATTTTAGAGGAGCCTAAAGACAAAATCTTGTTTAAAAAACTCGCCAGGATTCTTCCATCGCTGCTGAATAATTACAAATTTTGCGGTGCCGTGTTTGCATACTCCCAAAAGTGAAACTGAATTTCAAAGCTGCATCAAAAGAGCACCGCAGCCGGAGGATGAGCAGACGGGCGGCGAGGGGGCGGGGCTACAGAGCCGGGACGGCTTTGCTTGAATCGTCGCAGGGGCCAAATGATATTTACACATACGGTCGTTGTGCAGGGGTTAACGAGAAACCTGCAGCCGCGTCGGCCCCAAATCCTCCACATAACCTCCTCAACTAAGGCAAGGCACTTGGGAGTTAGAGGCCGATATGTTCTGGAGAAGGTTGAACTTCCTGCGCCACAAATAAAAGGAAAAGTTCAGCCTTCGGCTAAACGCCGTACGTGCGTCGCTAACGACTACATGAATCTACAAATCGGATTTAACAGCCTTGACGTGTAGCGTGTGCCTTACCCATATTACAGTTGCTGGTTACGCCTAAAATGCATTTAAATTTGCACTTAATTGATTGAAATTTTATAAATCTATCTATGAAAGTAGAAAGTATTCTGTCATTTACTAGGAAATCTTATAGAATATATAGAACCATGCCATGATTTCACTATAGGAAACAGGTAATATTCAAATGACGTTTCACAGTACACAACAAAAGCTTCAGACATTAGCTTATATAGAAAAAAATATATACCGATCTACAAAAAAAAGACACAAAAGAAGACCTACAAAGCAGCTTAAAGCAATATTCTATCATCCCCTTTAGTAAAGTCCCAGGTCAACAAAGTGCTTTAGTAAGAAATCTGAATTCTTGGTCGGAATAATGATGCCTGACTGGCGAACGTTTGGGATTAAAATGGCGTTTCCTCCTTCAGATCCAAGCCAGAGGAACAAATCTGCATATTTAGCTCCGACTGTCTGACACGTCTGCCCAACATTTGTTACTTTCTCAACAATCAGAGTCCTTTCATTCCCTTTTCTGACAGACGCAGCTTTTGTTCTCGGAAAAACTCATTCTTGAAATGTCTCCGTCGGTGCCTCTGACACACACCGATTCTTTGTTTTTTTTTTCATGATTTTTAGCTTTTGTGAAAAAACAAAACATCGACACGTGTTTTGTGTAGACTTCCATATCATTCTGGGAGGTTTTACGGATCCCTCTGATCCTTCTGTTCTGGACCTTTTGTCGTTTATCGCCCACACCGTCTTATTTCCGGCGTTCTCGCGGGTTGGATGGGTCCCGTTTAAGGTGAAATGGTCAGAAGAGGTGGTTTTCCAGTCAAACATCATTATAATAAATCAATTCCCCCACTGCTATGAAAACAGACATGGCTGCCTCGGAAATGAATCTGCTATTAGCACATTTTAAAAAGGCTATATCTTTAAATAGTACCTGGAGTAATTGTACATTACCACTTCAATATTTTTGTTCTACAATAGGGACATTCTGTTTTACTAGGTGCACAGTTCTCACATAGTACATAATGTTGGCAAGGCTGCAGAACGATGCAACGATCATGCTTTTGGCAAACTATACATTTCTTTGACTGAAGCTGATAAATTACCTGTTGGGGGGGGAGAGAGAACCGGCATCAGCTGCATCTCAACACAGTTCATGCAGACTTTGTCAAGCTAGCAGGCCCGACGGTAGCTGTGAACGTGCTTCTCCGCTACTTTAGGTGCTACGAATGAAATGCCGTGTGTGGGCTCGTCTTTCTTACCCCGTCTATGAGGTCAAGGTCACTACGCAGCTGACTCTGGAGGGAGTGAAGCTTCGACAGCGGGAGCTGTTCCAGCTCGCCGTAGCTACGCAGGAGAGGTGTTCCAGGCGTGCGGCAAAGCACGTCAAAGTCTCCTTGGAGCTCCTTCAGCTTGCGGTCCGTTTCCTCCCACTTCTGCTCTGCCAGCTGCCGCTCTGCTTCGGCCGATTTCGCCTGTTCCTTCGCTTCATGGGTGTCTTTCTGACAGGCTTCACACGCCTACAACCAAAACCAGTCCGTAACTCTGCTATTAAAACACGCGCGGCAGTGAAGGTTTGCTGAAAGCACTGACCTGTTTGACCTGGAGCCACGCCTCCTCCCACTGCTTGAGCTTCTTCTTGGCCTCCTCCAAGTCTCTGAAGAGCCGAGCCAGATCGCCGCTGCTGCTCGTGGACGGCAGGCTGCTGAAAACTGGAGATGGACTCGGGGAAAAGCTGCCGCTAACAAAGTCCCAGATGCTGGTAGCACCTCCGTTCAAGCCTGAAAGAGTGACAAAACCAGTTACATGAGGTATCCAACCCCCCCCCAAGCTCCAGCGAGAGGCCACAGCAGCAGCGTACCCAGGGAGTTCTGGGAGGAGGAGGTGGGTGTTCCCCGTAGGCCCAGCTCTTGCTTGGCTACCACGCTCGTCTGTGTATTCTGCTGTGCCACAGCGGCAGACAGCAGGGACTGGGACAGAGACTGAGACAGGGAGCTGAGCGGGGACGTGGAGAGGGATGACGAGGAGTTAAAAGAGGACGATCGAGCCAGGGAGCCCGGAATGTTGACGGGAGCGGATCCCCCGAGCGCCCGTTGACCTGCGCGGACAAATGAGACTGTTGTCAATTCTGAAATGACCCAACGTTTAAATGTTGACGTATTGTCCTCACTCGGCATCCCCGCGCTGCTGTCTCGCTCCTCCAACTCTCTATCCAGAGACGCCACGTTGATATCGCTGAAGTTCAGGTCCAGAGCGGATCCTGGGAGGAAACAGAACCGTCAGATCAGACAGGACCCCCCCCTCCCCCGCAGGTGGATCAGACAGGGACGTACCGATCACGGACTCCACCGTGTTGCTCCCCGGGTAGAACGGAGTAGCTTTTGCATTCATGGTTGACAAGGTGGTGGGGGAGGAACTTTCAGAACCAATACTGGAGGCCAGACTGGATGTTATACTGGAGGTGAAGCTCGACGCCAAAGGGTACACCGTGGAAAACACAGAGTTCTGCATCTACACACACATCACACCTCAGAACTGGGGCTTCCTTAACGATCTGCTACACCAAATTCACAAGTTTAATCAGAAAACAAACCAGTTTGTCTTGGTCCAACATTTTCGGATCGAGCTGCCCCTTGGTTTTAATCTAAAAATGATAAAAAAAACAAAAAAAACAGCAGATTTCAGCTCACGCCACGATGCATACGCAGAAGCTCATCAAACATCTCGGAGGATTCTCAGTCACGAGCAAAAGCTGAGGGCTTCGTTGCCAAACTGACACTTATAACCAACAGATGAAGCGATTTAAATTCAAAACAGAGAAAAATGAAAATGGCAGGAAAAATGAAGAAAGCGCCTGTAACCTGGTGAGCGTGCGTCGCTCCGTGTACCTGATCTTCTCGCTCAAAGCCCGGAGCTTTAGGGTAGTGAGACGAGACCGAGGCGCTGGACTCTAAACATAAACTACTGTTAGGTATGGATTTGGGCCTGCCGCTGGATCCCAGCGGAGACACCAGACTGTCGCTTCCTGAGCTCGGCGTTACGGGCGAGACATTACAACACGAGACCTGAGAGAGAGAGAGATGAGCTCGTGAACGTGATGGCAGGATGGTGAAAATAACGGGGTGGAAATGTGCTGAACGGAAAAGCGAGCGTGATGGAAACATAAACGCCCCCTCGGGATAACGAGGATAGACGCAAAGGTCTCCTCAGGTGAAGGAATTCCCTCTGCCGAGCAGGTCAGAGGTTCCCACGTGCGCCTCCTACCTGTCCGTTGCTACTGGTGGCGTTCGCGCTGGGGTTGCATCCGCTGTTCCACTCGCTGACTGGACACTCGGAATACTGCTGGGAGCCCAACTGGGACTGTGATCCGGACTGGATCACCGTCAGCAGTGAGTTCATGGTCTCTTCGCTGGAAGGAATTCCTGAAAGAATCCGGGTTTTATTCACAGTCCCAGAAATAATCAGAGCTCCGACGGCGTACGAAGAGCAAAACTTACTTCCTACATGTGCGAAAGCACAAAATGGTCCTCTGGGACAGTATCCGTTCTGCCTCATGTCGTTGCATTTGGTGGATTTGTAGATCTGGGAGGACAAAACAAAAGGGCAACGGTTCAAACCCCGGCAACGGTGAGACGGGTCGGTGCTGCAGACGCCCGACGGTCTCACCTCTGGGTGAAACTGCTGCTCGGTGCGCGAGTGACAATACTGGCAGCTGTCGCCGCTGTCACACTTTGATGGTTCCCCCCACTCGTCCCCGTGTTTCACACTCGGACAGGGCGTCGACCTGCAGCCACGGTTACAAATCTCGTCGCGCTGACACAAAGGAAGGAAGCCTGAGTTTCAGCACAGCTTACCTGTATTTGAACTTTCTGGGGTTCCGTCTTCGATCTCTGCTGTTGTGATAGTGGGGACAAGCGTAGCCCTGTCTGCATAGTCTCGGGGGTTTAGCACACTGGTCCGTTTTATAGTTGGATAAAACAAAGTTGGTGTCTGCAGGGGAAATAAAGGCAAAGACATCATTTCACATTCACCGGGGAGATGATAGAAACTGTGGGTGTTGAGAGCGGAGCTGGCTCACCCTGCCAGCGGGGGTCTTCCGTCAGGGTTTTCTCAATCATGGCCTGGCTGGCTAACACCCCAGGCTGCAGGTCGGGAATACCTTCTCCGGACCCCAGCTGGCCATTCTGAAGAGCTTCTTGTGCTTGTATCTCTCTGCAATATAATGCGGTGCATCGTATGAACACGGAGCTGCGTGAACCCACGACGCGATGCTCACATTGCTGAAAAAGACTCGTTTTATTGAGGCCGGCGCCTTAAAAATACACCTGGAATTACTGAAACCTCTCAAGGTCGCTTCCTGTCAGCCTATTTTTGCTGTACTGCGGCACAAAGAGGAAGAAAGCGTGTTTTTTAGCACCACATTTGTTGTAAAAGCCCCCCCGCTACAGCGGTTCCCTTAAGTTCTGGCTAATTTGCTTCTCTGTGAGGCTGGTAAGTGAAAAGTTTACCCGAGAAAGGAGAGACCATTATTTGCTTTTGCTTCATCACCTGATATCGTAGACCGGAGGTCGGAGGTCATGTGGCCCGTGAGCAAACGCACAGTGGAGGCCATTCTTCACACAATGCCCCCGGGCGTCCGTCTCATGAATACAGCTGCCAGTCTTGTAATAGCGTAGATGGTACTTGCGCTCGGTGTCACCGGTGGTCCGATGTAAATAAGGACAGCTGAGAGACACAGGCAAGAACAGGTTCAAATATTTAGCTGCGTAAGGAATGAGACAATCATTTTGTTAAAAAGGCCTCAAAAATCTCCCAAATTCACCTGAAACCTTGTTTATTATGAATAGCCATGAAGCACTCCAACAGTAAAGGCATTAATATCACAACAACCTCTGAATAAACCCTCGTTCCTGTTCTTGAGTAGCAACAGTTGCTATAGTAACACACAAGGTCATACAAAAATAGCAGCCATTGCTACATGAAGAATTATCAGAGCGCCGGCGTCCATTTTCGAGGATTTTTTTGAAGCTGCAAAATATTACCATTAGATTTTATGGATTAAAGGGTAAATAAATAAATAAATGCAATCAGAAATGATTTGTAGAGAATTAAATGTAACATATAAACTTCATATGTGAAACTCACCGTCTTAATATTGTCTGGATACAATGAATTAAACAGTGCTGGCTGATAAAGGGAAAAGTTCCTCAGCATTTACACTGATGCTGAACCATTAATGCACACACACACACGCACGCACGCACGCACGCACACACTTAACCGTCACCTTCCCGACGCACCGACAACCCAAACGCAGACTTACTCGTCTCCATCCGGACAGAGGCCTGTGGTCTCGTCGTACTTGGTGCAGTAGACGTCGGGGCTGTAGTTGAAAGTTCCGTCTCTCCTCCTGATGGGTCGCCTCCGACGCTGGTTGAGGAAATGCCAATTGAAGCACGTAAAAGGTCTGTGCTGCGTGCACTTGTGCTGCAGGAACAACGGGCACTGCTCTGTCCTGAACTCCTTCAAGTACCTGAAACGACCAAAAAAAAACCCTAACATTATCATTGTTTTCGTGAGCTGAGAAATAAATGAAAAACAGAAAAGAAAAAAAAACATTGGCACGCCAAAGAGTCGCGTCGTATCGCTAGTGATATACAATATTACATGTTTTGGGTCATCGGCGTTAGCTCCATATTCAGAGAGTAAACTACGGACGTATTTTGACGTAACACTTGTTGCTAGAGCCTGAGCGTACGTCCAGAAAAGTGCGTAACAAGAGGGAACTCAAAATAAGGCCGAGCTATTTACAAGCAGACTGGTTAGCAAGTTCCTGGCTAATCGTTTAGCGGAACGAGTTGACACTGTAACACACCACGGTTTGTTAAAAACAACCCCTTAACTCCCCAAAAATAACCCAAAACCCATCCGCTGTCGACTGGCCGCCCAGCCGAGCCGTTTTAGGGCGTCCTCATCGCCAGGCTGGTCCGTGTGCAGTCGCTGCTCGTCAGTCACAAAGCCAGGAAAAGCTCCATGTTTTCCACACGCACAAGAGTTTAGGAATGCGGGTCGTGCAAAGGCGCGTAGGTGCTCTCGGGAATAAGGTTTTCCGACGCGAGGGAATCGGCAGCCCGCGAGCAGCAGCTTTACTCACGTATAGTGTGTAGGTTTCTCGGTCTGGGGGGACGCATTGGCCGCCGTTTTCGAAACCGACGGCATTTTCAGTCAAAACAATCAAGTGCGCATGCGCAGTGCGCCGCGGTCGGCCGCTCGTCAGCGGTGACACATTAGACAGTTTGGGGGGTTTTCCCCCTCATATTTTCCTCTTTTCCGTCCCATTTAACGTGCATATTTCATTACAATACAATATCACGGATAGTGATCAAGAAAACGGACGTTTTATGACAGATTACCCGAGGTGTGCTTGAATACACAATTTAAATTCAAATTTTACTGTTTACTTATTTACATTTGGCATCTTAGTGTTATAAGATATTGCACTTACTCCATATCTTATATTTATATAAGTGCCACTTATTGCCAGCCCACCTATGGGAGAAATGGACCCAAAATAAACACACATTACAGATAATGAAATTGGGCACACAGCGAATTTTGGCAATAACCAGGTCGATACAGTCTGTCTCTTCATTTTCCAAACAAGTACAAACTTCTTTGTGTCCTTGTGCGTCTGGGAGGATAATTTGATCTTTTGGGCTCCTTTTTCCCTTGAGACATTTTAATTTACAAATGCAATTATATGTCTGATCCATTATTCAGCTGCAGGAGTCCAACAAGTCTCTGCTATGTATTTATGCATAAAGCAATTGTAATTGGTTTACTATGCCCCCCCTCAACCCCTCACTTAATGTACAACACCGACCACTTTCTTACCTAAGAGACATTTTTGAAGCGGCTCATTGAGTTGTCAAATAGTGATCAAATCATGACCATCTTATAAAAAATATTACATTTCCCCCCCTGCAGATGAATTCCTTATCTAATCCAGAGGAAGTCCTGAATGAGAGCGAGGGGAAAAGTCGCCCCCCCCCCCCCTTGGTGTGACGTCAGTCACCGCAAACCTTTGACCTCAGTCAGTGGTCTCAGCTGCACACACAAATCATCTGTCCACGTCTTCTCACAGAGCGTGTGTGTTGAAGATCATCTGTCGTCTCCTTGCTGCCGTTGAACTGGGGAGGGGGGGGTCTTGGCTCTGGGGTCTGAGTGGGCGGAGCTTGCCGACGTCAGTAAACCCGACGCTCTGATCGAATCCTGACCCGTCTGCTTTTCAGGCCGTGATTGGGTCGTTTGCCCTTTACAGAAGATCCCTCTTCACTTTCGCTCCACACGTGAGGAGTCTTCCTGGAGACCAAAGGTCAAACAAAGTGACAATTCCCGGAGAGCTGTCCCGCACGGTGGATGTGCTGCATCCAACCCTGCAAGCGCAGCGTCACGCGGAACCATTTTAGCAACATGTTCCACAACAAGTTTAGCATTTTTTGCAGCCCTCCAATAAACAATCACATCAGCCAATTTTCCCAGGCTGCAGGACTGTTACAGCTGGAATAACAGTTTGTGGTCTGGATTCCCGGTTTTCCCAGTCACGCTATCATCTCTGCTCAGCCCCAACGCAGGCTGGCGAGACACGGACTTCATTTGGAGGTATAAAATCCTGAAGGCACACCTGCTGCAGCACATTAGCGTCTGCAAGCTGACGCTAATTGAAGGCGATACTCTGCACTCGGAGTTGTGAATTTCAGGGAAGATTGCGGCGCTACAGTCGGAGGAAGAATTTATAATGCTTGCTGTGGCCGATGAGCAAACAAGTGCAGGCTGTAAAACTTTATGGCTTCTCTAAAATCTCCGGTTTGGAGGCTCTAATAAGTAAACAAAAGGAAATCTTCGTATTAGCGTAACAGCGTATCATGGTTACCTGTATTGGGCAATTAATGACCAATGGAAGAACCTTTACAGCTTTAAAACTGTTTAATTGTTAAATGTAAATGAAATGAAAACACCATATACCTGCAAAAAAAAAAAGAAAAAAACAACTGTCCTTAGTTCTAAAAATTAAACAACATTTGGTGAACGGGCTTGTTGGCTGCATGGAGAGAGCAATGCAAAGAAGTGAACACAGTATAGAATACAGTATGTAAATAGTATATGGAAACAGCAGTATAGGTCGTCATAACAACGGATTTTGCATTTAATGCATTTAAAGCACGACAGTAGACACATTTTGTGGGTTACCATGGTGATGATGGAGTATTTTAAATGTGTGATGTACTTCTTACAATACACAGGTAAGAGTAACCATTAGGTCTTACCTGAAGGAATAATATGCAGCATTTTATCAAAAGTTCTGGTTTTATCTACCGACGTCGTTCGTGATTAATGGTGACGTAATGCGCTTTAAGGGAAGTCAGTTTGGCATCTTCTGGTGTTTAATTGTTTTGTTCTGAAAGGTTCCGACAGACAGGAAGCTGAGGTGATAAATCGCGTTCGTGTGAACAGCTCTAAGCGCCCACTTCGTGCACGGCGCCCCCCCCGAGCGGCCGCGGTCACACCTCTGACACCTTGGTGCGCACGGGCAGGTGTAAATCAAGGCCGTGGCGACAGAAACGGTCCACCACCGACCAGCTGGCCTTCTGCTTAACGAAGAGTCGCAGCTTGTCCCTGAAGGTTTCTCCCAGAAAGCTGTAGATAATTGGGTTGAGGCAGCTGTTGGAGAAGGCCGCCAAGTTGACGATGTGGCCCGTGAGCGGGTAGTCGTGCCACAGGGTGGTAGCAGTCCTCCGGGAGGGGTCGGCCGTGCCCTGCAGCAGCTGGATGCTGATGAAGACGTTCTCCGGCAGCCAGCAGATGAAGAACACCAGGACCACCACCACGATCATGCGCAGGGCCTTCTGCCGCCGGGGCCACAACCCACGGTGCTTCTGGGCCCTCATGAGGATTCGTACGATCAGGGAGTAGCACAGGCCGATGATGGAGAAGGGCACCAAGAAGCCGATGGTGACCTCCAGCCACTGAATCTCAAAGACGTTGGCGAAGCAGAAGTGCAGCTCGCCCCGGTGCTGCGTCTGCACGATGGTGAAGGGCAGAAGGGTGGCCAAGATGGAGGCCATCCAGATGAGGCCACAGCTGAGCTTAGCGTGCTGCATAGTCCTCAGCGGGCTGCTGCTCACGGAGCTGGCCAAGGCGACGTACCGGTCGAAGCTCATCCACGTCAGGAAGAAAATACTGCTGTACATGTTGACCTGCAGGAAGAGGGACATGAAGGTGCAGAGCACGGCGTAGTCGTAATACTTCTCATTCAGATTGAAGACCTCGATGAGGGAATCTGCCACCAGGATGAGGTCGGCGAGGGCCAGGTTGACGAAGTAAAGGTCGGGGATGGTCATCTTGTCTCTGTGGTTCAGGTTGACCACCAGGATTAAGATGTTGCCGATGAATCCAATAGGGAAGAGGAGGATGGTGTACATGCAGGACAGGAAGAGGCCGACGATGTAGGAGTGGTACTTTTCGCCGTCCTCGGTCAAATACGTGGAGTTGTGCTCGAGGGAGAGATTCAGGCGCTCTGTGTTGTTAACGTACGTCCAGAGCAGAGAGGTGGGCTGCTCTTCCATACTGACCATGGTTGGAGCGTGTCTCACAGGCCACATGCACGTCGCCCGTAGCAACTACATCATCGGAGCCTGTTAGTTCCAGCGTACGTCTCCTAGGGGCCCAGTCGAGGATGCATTCGTGCCCTTCTGTCATCGAGGTTCATCTATCGATCATCCCTCGGGCAAAAGACGCGTCTCCGTGTCCTAACTTTGTCTTTGGGGTTTGTAACCCAATCGCCGCATCCCTGTCTCGTCTGAACCGCAGTCCTGAGATTAGAGGGTGGACTTATTTCCCCTCTCCAGTCATCGGATTTGGGTGCTGTTTTGTCTCTCCAGGTCCATCTTTATTCAGCAGGTTTTGGTCCAAGACACTCGTGTTCTGACACCTGAGCTGCGGAGCAGAAAGACGGGGAAAATAAAAAGAAAGAGTAGAAGAAGAAGAAGAAGAAACAGGGAAATCCTGCACAAAGTCAGTGATTTGTGGTGCTTTATTTGCTGTGGTGTGCACGATTTGCCTGAGAATGGGATCATAAATGACTGTCGGACCTCAATATTCAAGCGTGGGACTTAAACAGATGCATTGAACTCCTCGTCTGTCTCTTCGGGACAGACTTGATGATTTTTAATGCTCGTTGAGATAAACATATCAGTCCCGAACATTTCACAGCCTCCTTTGTTTTCCCGATCTGGACGTTGCACTCATAAACGGTCAACCCTTCCTATTAAAAATAGCCTTAAAAATAGTCTCTGCAACAGTTCAGCACCTTCCCAGCGTGCACGGAGGCAGCGGAAAGGTGTGAAGGATTAGAATGATGCTTTCTTTTCTAACTGTCCAAGGCTCAATTTGACCTCAGATTAAGCAAACAGGCGGTGAAAGAAGCAACGACTGAGCAGTTCAAGGAGAAAGAAGGAGGACAGAGCAAAAGTTTAAACACCTGGGATTTTCACAATCTTTGAATCCTAAAAGTAAAATAGATCACAGACATTAACAGACGCAGGAATCAAAGCCTGACTTACGTTTTAGAACGTGGTTGTTTTGCCTTGGACGCTGGTCCGGTGCAGATGTCAGAGGCAGAGATGTGTAAATCTCATGTCCGGGCTTCTCTTCTGCACCACCTGCTGTTTGGCCCAACCCTGTCTGCAGCCGAGGGGAGGGCGGGAGCCAGACGGCGAGGCAGGGGTTGAGCCGTCGCTCCGGGTTTGTCACCATCACCACCCCATTCCCCTTTTTGGTGTCGTTGCCGTGGCGGCCTGTGATTCCAGGAGTCTACCGGAAGCAAAAAGGTCAAAAATCTGACCTTTTTGGTGTGCGTGCACGCGCTCTGAGTAATTACACTCTGACGAGATGGTAATAAAGCGCTCACTACTGTAGGTTCCTCGGGCAAACAGGACACAGACGGATTAATGTTTAATTCATGATCGGAGCCGTCAGTCTGAGTCAGGGGGACACAGAAAAGACCACGCTCGGGGACAAGGAGTGGCGCTAATGTCATTACATTTATTTTGTGTCCAGCTTATTAGATGCTGTAATCCTTGGGTCATGTGTTGGGGGGCACATTAACCACTGATAATAACTGCAGCACGTCCCACCTTACAGCTGATATTCACCAGGCGCGATCGTCTTCAGGTCACACCCTGCTGTGCACCCTTTACTGACTGGACTGGGCCTTTGATGATCCTGATTTGATGGGTCTACGGCTGATTAATGGCAGCAGGTTACTCAGCGGGTCATTTGTGTGATTCTGAGACACTACCAAGGTGGGGGAGGGGGGGATGGGTCACTTCCTCCACCCTCCTATAATGCTAACTCCTCACACAGTGGAGCTCCGCCATCATTCATCTTAAATGGAGGATAAATGCAGCATGCTCTTATCGTTTAAATATTCAGTGTACCCGTTCAATGACTTAAGTACGTAGAGGTAAAATATGACCTTTAATGAATGCTAATTCTGCATTATTGAGCAGCATTTTGTTTAAGATTTTAGTCCCATCTCTGCTCTGCCCTTTACCTGCAACTGGAGCTTCATCTATTTTTAGGCGTCTAAACTGAAGCGTCTAAACTTGATTTCTTTTTCTACTCAGGAATCTGACTCGGTCTGTAGCCGTCCCGGGTGAATGACCTTGGCCCCATGCTAACAGTCCTGCCACTGCTTGATCTTATATTCTGGAGCAGGCGTCAGTTGTGATGCTGAGCCCCTGTGGAGGGTGTGAAGCCTCCTGTCTCTGAAAAATGTAGCTCCAAAGGTGAGAAAGCAACGGTTGTGGTTTGAAGGCCTCACTGCTCGTGGCCGTTTCCATAGTTTTTGAGAGGCTTTATGCTTCTGTGTTGTAACAGTGATGAAGAATGAGAGCAGACGGATGGGGCTAGTTTTTCCTTCGAGCTTCTTATCAGAAGGGTTGCACTTCCCACTGTCACCCACTAGGTGTCCCACTGACATAACTGTTGAAAACCATGAAAAGCCCGAGGCAGAAGAAGAAAAAGTGTGGTTGGGCAATAAAAGTAGACCCTCACCTGACTGCACTCACCTGTCTGGTGGGTATTCCGCTCGCGTCTCCCATAGCAACGGTCTCCGGATAGAACAGGAAACATGTTTGATGTCGACGTTTTATCATTGGGTTTTCACTTTTCTGCTCCCAGGACTGTTCAGACTGGGATCATGTGTCAGCGATGCACTTCCTGAAGTGATCTGAGATAAATCCCCCCCCCCCCCCCCCCACCGGTGACTCTGAGTGGGAAGACGTGCACGCCGACACGAGCCACATTCAAAAGAACTAAAGCTGTTTAACGACCTGGAGTTCAGTGCCACGAAACGACATTTTTATCTTCTCCAATTAGATGTGAAAGCACGGCGACACTGGTGTCATCTATTCCGTCTGATCCAGTTCCACCTTTGTCAGGTGACTTTGAGTCGGCCCCTGCAGCTCTGACACTTTTCCTCTCTTCTCCTACTTCAAACATTCCGGGGCTTTGATTCACTGCCGCCCTCTCTGTGACTCTGGAACCCCTCGTCTCGTTCTCATCTTTACAATCTCCTTCCCCAGTTGGACCCACAATAGAAGCATCAGGAGGGGCGGCGTGCGCGTCAAAGCTGGTCGCAGGCCAGATAAAACATGTAAAGCCAAATGTTTTTGGCTTCATAGGTGGTCTGAACGTCTGACTCGGGCTCAGAGTTTCAGTCTGGCTGAACATCAGATGGGGAAAAAACATTAAGGCTAATGTGGTGCACACACACACACACACACACACACACACACACACACACACACACACACAGTGTGCTTGCTCAGCGTTACCTGACTACCAGACCGATTCATGCAGTTAAGAGCTTTTCCTGCTCTGCTCCGACTGGATGAGAGCCTGAGACTATTTCACAGCGCACGCTTGTGTATTTCTCAAATGTGGGTTTTAGACTTTAAAAAAAAGAAGAAAAAAAAGAAAAAGTTTTAAACGACGTTATTTTATCAAATCTCACTTTTCAGAGTGCCGCCTCAAATGGCCACCTTCTGCAGCCTGCCACCAGGGGGCAACAGGGACGCTTGCATGAAACATGTGGATGCATGAGTGAGCATGACTTGGCTAATGAAGCTCTTATGATCCAACTGGTTGGTACTGGGAACACACCAGTTTGGTTGGAAGGTCGACCGCTAGCCTCGGCCTCTCTTTCCCGGCCGCCGCCGCCGCCGCCTTCGCAGCGTTATCGTCCGATGCGGCGCTGACAGATGTGCAGAAGACAAAACAATTCCCGCAATCCTTGGAATGTCTCACGTCCCCGTCCTCAGCGGTCTGGTTGGAGCGAGCAAGAGAGTGCTTTCATACACGGACACGTTTTTTTTATATCCACGTTAGTTTATTTATCTCAGAAGGTAATACTGTATTTTAGAAGGTATCCGTATTGTCCCGCAAATCTCTCACATCCAATATATACACATTATTTTATATTACACACGTGCATACAGTCACAAAAGCGTCACATGTGTATTCACCCGGACAGATGAGGTTCAGCCGTTCACACATCCCATCACAACCACCCATATTCGGCGCCAGACTCAGACGGCGCCAGCGTGGACTGGAACCGGTGTGAGTCCAGTTTGACGCCTGTTACGCGTCAAAGAGCTCGTTGTTCTTTTCTTCAGCCATTTCAAAAGGTTTTTTAAAAAGAAATCTTGGTGATAAATGTGGGCGAGAGCCTCAGAGAAGCCTGGTTTTACTGTTAAGAGTGAGACCTCTGTCTGCTATCTGACATCACGCCCAGCGAACAAAGGTTCTGGGGAAAGTGGAGAAATTCAAACAAACGACGCCTGAAACTCTGCAGGCGGAGCAGCACACTGGCCTCAGCTACGCTGCTGCTGGCTCCATGCTCGGTGCCAAGAAACCGAGGGTTTATCTTAAGGCCGAGTGTGTGTGTGTGAGTGTGTGTGAGGGAATGTTGGCAGGTAGAAGCAGCAGAACTGGAGACAGGTGAGCGGCTGATGGACTCAAGTTCAACCTAAGGTTCTTCCTGGAGCTAGTTGGACTGGAGGTTCTGGCTTCTGCGGGCGGTTTGGATCGTTCACAGCTTGCGTCGCAGCGTGACCTCTGACCTCGCAGAGTCTATCAAAACTCCCACGGATTACGAGCTGATCTGTCAAAGCTAGAACGATAATTGGGGGATTTCATTGGGCTGGACATGTTTGTTTATGGGAGGGTTTCTACGACAGCCGTCCTCCTTCCCGCCAGCACATCTGAGCAGCGTTCCGGTTCAAACCCGGTCTCCAGG
This sequence comes from Takifugu flavidus, assembly GCF_003711565.1. Taxonomy (NCBI): domain Eukaryota; kingdom Metazoa; phylum Chordata; class Actinopteri; order Tetraodontiformes; family Tetraodontidae; genus Takifugu; species Takifugu flavidus. The sequence goes on from NC_079537.1 coordinate 9,517,109, forward strand.
TGCTCGGCAGGCCCGTCTGCTCGGGCCCAACGTGCCCCGCCAGCGATCGCCCTTAATGTTTAAACCCTCCCAAGCACTCGACAATGCTCACGCGATTTGGGGAATGTGCGCGCCGCCTCTCCGGGACCGCTCTGCGACCACGTGAGGCCCCTGGCGCTTCGTGGAATCAACACGACCGAGCGGAAAAAAACAGAGCGATGAGCTCAAACGAACAGCCTTTGATGACTGTTGGTTGCTTATGGAGGACAGGTGGTGTGATGGCGCAGATCACGAGGTATACCGGTTAAGTCTCGACCCTGAATTCAAGCTTTAAATAAGCATTTCACGCGTGAATGTGTGGGAAAACCTGTGGGGAGCTTCCAAGAGCTGTCTATGCCTGAACGTGGAAGAGAGAAATGAGAACATGTCTTCATACCAGTGCATACACCTAGCTAAAAGGCAACAAGAATAGCTTGGATCTATAAGTTCTCTGTGAGAACGTTAGACATTGAGTCATTTCCAGATGACTGGCAACACAATTCAGAATGAAGAAACCCCCGATAGCGCAGGATGCTGGTTGGAGTTTGAGGGAAGTAAACAGTTAACGGTTATTTTGAAGCGCTGTGCAGCTAGCGGGTGAATTCTTGGGGAGAGTTATGTTGCGCAGGAGCACGTAGCGACCCCACAGACAGCCATTCTGGCACAACGTCGGCACTTTGGAAATCCTTTTCTCTCTCCGGTTCGCTGGCTGGATCCGTTTACTCCCCTCAAACTGGAACCCGACAGAAATAACACAGCATTTAGTGGTTTGTGCTCGGTCTGTCCTCCGACAGATCGGATTCTGGAAGGTGACAGGAAATTCCACAGTCGGCTATGGCGCTCTTAACACAGTCCAGAGCAGCGAGGGCGCCCAGTCAGATACTGGCTCTGTAGGGAGGGGGGGAGATAAGTGCTGGCCAGGCCGGAGAGATGGAAAAAGAGGAGGAGGCGGGGCCTCCGGAAGCTCTCGAGGGGAGCGCTCACGTCACTATTTGCTGCACCGTGGAGTGTTCGTGAGGGCAGGACCGCTCTCCGCAGTGCAGCCTCCTGAGCAGCCGCTGGAGCCTGCCGGAGAAGTTCTTGTTCATCTGCCTGTACATGAGAGGCGTCACGAAGCTGCTGGAGAAGGCCAACAGTTTGGACACGCAGCACACAAAGTAATAGGTGGGCACGTGCTGGCCGTTGCTGACGTAGCCCGGCGGCCTGGCGACAGTGTGGACCAGCAGGATCATGTAGTAGGGGGTCCACAGGACAAACTGGACACAGACCGAAGCCAGCAGCAGTCTGTGGATGGAAGGATCCAAGCGAGCGGAGTCCTGGTCCAGAGGGGTGGACTCCTTCCGGATGCGCAGGATCAGCACGAAGGCGTAAAGGACGGCCACGGCCGGAACCACGTAGCCGATGAACATCATGATGGCGTCCGCCGCCTCCTTGTTCTGCATTTTGGAGCACTCCACCATCTTGGTGGAGATGTGGTTGCACACGTAGAAGAGCAGCGAGGAGAAGCTGGTGAGCACGGCCCCGCCCCAGATGAAGCCGCACACGTGTTTGGTGTTGTACACGCTGGACATGTACGTGCGAGGCAGCGCGCGCTCGATGTAGTAGTCCAGGCTGAGCAGCGTGGTGGAGTACATGATGACCAGAGAGGAGATGTTGAAGAGGATCAGCAGGGTGATGTGCACCTCGTTGTTGTAGTCCCACACGTGCCAGCGGGTGAAGGTGGAGCTCAGGAGCTGCGCCAGGGCCACCAGGTTGAGGACCAGTCCCGCGATCGCCATGTTGACGAAATACACGTCCGGCATGGTCATGGACACCTTGTTGGAGAGGTTGACCACCACCAGCAGCGCGTTGTAGCACAGCCCGAGCGGGAAGCACACCAAGAGGTACACGAGGGAGAAGATGGACAGGATGAGCCTGTAGTCCTGGCAGAGCTGGAAGTCCACGCTGGTGTCATTGTAGGCAGCGCAGATCCACATCGCTGGGCTCGGACGTCGAGTCTCAACAGGCCCCCTGCGGGGAGAAAGCCAGAGACGTTAGGCATCGCCACGGGAGAAGCCCTGTCACTTCCCGTGCTCGGTAGCCGGCGCGCACGCAGGCTGCAGCGGCGCCATTAATCGCCACTTCGCCGCATCTGACTGGCTGAATACAAACACGCTCCGGGTTTCATTTGGAACATTACGCTCACACCAAGTATTTCTCCTGGCTGGAGCAGAGCTCTGACGTCTCAGCGTGGCTCTGCTCCCAGCTGTGCGTCTCCTCCTCAGGGCCACACGTCGCCGCCTCCCACTACCGTCACGCTTTTCTCGTGGTCGGGCGGTTTGTTTTTCTGTCAACGCCACGGGTCGAGTCGCACCTCCTCATCGGGTTACCGCCGAGGGAGCCGCGACGCCGAGCGCGTGTTGATGGGTAGATTTCAATTTAGGAGAGAAACAGGACGCAGACGCCGGTGAAGGGTCAGCGAGGACCTCGCCGAGAGGTCGGGGTTCAGACCAAGGTCGTGGAAAATGACCCCCGGTGGGGGGGTCTAGCTGTAATTCAGGTTTCTGCCAGTCACGAAGGACGAACCCGGTCCGTTTAACGGAAACCAGGAAGCAGGCGGAACAGCTCAAAAGGGTTAACAACCCTCACCCGGAGACCCTCGCCGTGTTTTGCTTCCTTGGTAACGGGAGCGGCTCACCTAAACGACGCGAGGAAATGCAGAAGTAAATACGCTTTCGTTTTCTGGTGCCAGTAAAGAGGAAGTGTTCTTGACCTCACTTACGTAACAACACACACTCCCACACACACACACACACACACACAGTCCCTTCGCCCTGTAATCCAGTTAACTGTAATGAGACTATAGTGGAGGCGGCTTAGAGACGAACTGAAACTGGATCAGGACGGTGTAGAGTTCCGTTCAAGACAAGCGATAACGGACGGACGGTGGCTCTAATGACGGCCCTTTAATGAGACAAGCCTCCATGAAAGGACATAATTAGCTATGATGCTCTGCTGCGCTCCTTCCGCAACCTCTGATCATTTAATGAGAAAAAGACTTGAAGAGAAGGTGGATAATTAGAGAAGTCGGAGAAGGTGATAATTACAGAGCTCTCGGCCTGCTCCCATTCATCGGCACCTGTTGGAGAGATCCGACCCGCTCTTTCATTTCCTCTTGTCTCACTTTGTGGCTTCTTATAGCCGCTGGGCCCTTAAAAACGGGGAGATTTCTGCGTCCCTCACTCGCGCCCATGCCAAATATTAGTCCAGCTGTGGTTCTAATCAGACAGATGTCCCCGTCCAAGGCCAGACGGACAGGAATCTATTGACAGATCACCAATTGACCTTTCCAAGTCGAACCATTATGTAATTGACCAAGCAATCGCTAAACAAGTTAGCTAGCGGCATGCTAACAGCATGTCAAGGTGCATTTCAGAAAAATCTCTTTTTGGTGAAGGCTAAAAAGCCTTTGTTTCCCTCTTTTGTCTTCCTCCCACCATCCCATCCTTTGCACAAGTGACACAACATGAAAGGACTTTCAGTTGCCACCACCCAGCTTAAAAACCGCCTCTGCAGACACACACCGGTGGTGGTAACAGGCACTCTGCAGCACTCTCGGGTTCGAGGAAACCTCAGACAATGCGAGATATGTTTCAACAGTTCCGCCGCCTGTGTTCTGACACGCTCATGTGTTCAGGGAAATCAGCTGATCTGAGGCCAGGCCGCAGCAGCTCAGGGCACAGGATGTGTACGTCTCATCTGACTGTGCCCGTGTTCCGCGGCGTCAGCGTCACACACCTCTCCTCTATGTGAAATGCTCATGTTGATCTCCTTCCCTTTTCCTTCCTGTGGAGGCTTCGCAGTCATGGGAGCGAAGTGTGATCACGGCTTCCTGGAACTGTCTGGAGTTGTTGTTTTACATGAGAATTGGAGAATTTCTTCAGATTCCGAATTAGCTGCATGTGGGAGGTTTGAAATCAGTCCAATCCGCCCGCTTTAGAGGTGGGTGGGGATTCCACGAAAGGAGGAAATGGGATCATTGTTCATGCTGTTGCTCTAAAAGTAAAATGGGAGGTCATCGCTGATGCGCTGGAGTTCATTATCAGAGCGCGGCTGCACCACAGAAACTCCTCCACAGTTGAGAGAACGTTCTAAACTGCTCCAGCGTCCACCAGAGGTCTATTTACTGTGCGTTCCTCATGCAAAAAAAACTCGTAGCAGAGTTGATCCTGACGAATGAAGATGGAAATGGAGAGAACAGCAAAGCCCGGGCAGTTCTAAACCCTGAAGGTACGAGGGGAACGAGCAAAAATGCAACACGGGGAGCTTCATTCTGAAGGTCCATGCTCGACTGTGAGCGCTATTAACTGTAATTATGCCAATTGGACCAGAAATTCCCTCTTGGGCCAGTTTACATCACCTCATAGTGCAATTACAAGCAAAAAAACAAAAACCATGTGGGAAAGTACAGTCGCTCTCCGAGGAGCTCCTCAGGTGGCTGGTTCCTATAATTATGCTCTTCCTAACGACCTAATGCCAAAGTGCCTCCAGCCCAGACGCTGCCGTTAGATAAGCTTCCACGTCTGATTACGACTGAAGTCGATTCCTAACCGGCTCTTTCAGGGACGTGTTGATGAAGTTTCACACACGCTGCGAGCTAAAAAAAAGCCCCGATAACCTGCAATTAGGTAAAGAAATCCAACAAAATGGACCATCATAAAGTAGCCACGGCACAAATTTGCTCTTATCTTCACCTATAAATCATCTGCCAGCTGCTTGCTGTATAACTGTATAACAATAAATATGAGTCAACAAGTGAAACTAGATCTGCAAAAATGAGAAACGGGGAGGACATCTTTCTCCAGACTCTTGACGGAGCCTTCATTAAATCCTGTCTGAACTTTCCACCCTACTGGATGTCACAAGTTATTAAGCTAAATATTCCCGGGGGGAGAGGGGGCTTACTTTAGCCCCACCAAAAACAGAGAGAGAAAAAGAAAACGATCGTGCAAGAGTGACGCCCACGTGTTCCACGCTTCAGCAATCTGAAGCCAGATATGTTGGACTGATGGGAGCCGTGTGACATACTGGGCCCACACCCCTCATATATCCTAACTGGAATTTACAGGCTCTTCTCAGAAAGACTCACGTGACCTGCTAGCATCTGCAGCGGCGTGCAGCGGGGCAGAGCCCGAAATACTACGCACAGAAAATCAGATTACATCACAAACATTCCCAGATGTTGTGCGTGCGCTGAAATGCCAGAGGGTAGGTACAACACTGGTGTTCCTAAGCAACATTTTAGGCTTAAAACACGTCCAATCAACTCGTATTTACTCTGCACATCGCGCCGAGTGAATTCCTTAAATAACCAATCTGCTTTTAATCAAAATAGGCGGAACGATTTTTAGAAAACGTGCATTTGAAATCTTGCAAAACAAAAAAAGAACATGGCACATTCACCTGCCAAGCAGACCCAGATAAAGTGGGGGTGGGATGGATTTCAATCACCCCCCCACAACCTAAATGAGCCTGCACAGCTTCTTTGGCGTCCTTTAGAATCACATGTTGAACTGTCACAGGAATCAACAAAGTCAAAGCTCAGTGGTCAGCGGAAAGCTGGCTTTCCTCCCATTCAGCCCGAGCACACACGGGCCTGCGGCCCTGGGTCCAAGGCAGCCCCTGGACCTGCCCCAGGGGTGGCAAAAGGCGAGATAAAACAGAAATGCCACAATTTGGTGAGTGTTTTGGAAAGTCAGCCAATGGCAAATGAGAAGGTTGTGGCCAACACATTTTAAAAAAAAAAAAAGGACTGAGGAGCGTAAAACTAGGTTTAAAGTGATTCTAACCTTGTTTTATATGAATCCTGAACATCAACATCATGCGGATGGAAATATACACTGTAATTACACATTGTTAGCATTTTATTAGCCTCGGCAGATTAATTTAGCTGCGGCAAAGCCTCCAGCTCGGTGCGTAATTTCACCGAAAGCGTTTAGATCCGTGTGATTAAACTTTTTTCTGTAGCTCCGGAGAAAAGTGGCCCCGTAGGAAACGTTTTGTGTCGCTTTCTGAAGCTTGAGAGCCACCGGGGAGGGTGAAGGCTGGGAAAACAAGCCCGTTTGCGTCTGTTTATGATCGCGTCTCCATCACACTTGACTGCTCGGCGCAAAGCCCGGATAGCTGTCACGGATTTTCACCATTATTCTGCCGCTTCCACGGCACAAACACGGCGACGAGCGGAGCCGAAACATCAACTTCTGCAGGCGGCGAAAGTAAGAGCGCATCGGGGAAGGTTTTAGGAGGGGAAACTCACCAGAAACGCAGTGATTTGACTCGACGACAGTCCTATGGTGGCATTGGGTCCGGATGGAGCATTTCCACTGGCATCTCTGGCTCCTTTCATTTGACAAACGGACGCGCTCGGGCTCTTTTTGCGCCTTAAAACGTCCAAAAACCGGGCGAGCGGTCCGCTTTTAGCGCATGTCCGCGCAGACTGGCCGTATTTCTCAACTTTTCTGACGAGGCTTCTGAGAAGGGGCCGTCCGGTACAGACTTTACAACCGCTCGCGCGCAGCACCAGCCCACAGTGTGTACACACGTGACCCTCCCCCACCGTCTCCGCTGCCGCGAGGCCCGAGCGGCCGTTCTCCCCGCTGATTGGTCAGGAGGCGGAGAGGCGGGGCGCGCGGTGGCGAGATGGCGGAGACGCACGTACGCGCGCCCCCCGCGCCCACGTCACTCACCCCCGTGTTATTAACAATTAATGATGCCAATCAAAGAGTTCGATGGTTGAATATTGATACGATTAATGATTATATCAGTTTGATCGCTAGCTAATATGAAATCAATTGAAGGTTCAGCGTGTCGGATTTGGCACCAGCCAGTGACCAAATACATTTTATCATCAACATTCAAACTTTAAACTTGATAGACTGGAGCTGATGAAACTCTTATAACAAGCATTGCTTTCTGTCCTTTTTTCGGAATATGCTAACAACTGTGGAGCCTCCATTTAAAACTACTCTTTAACGTGTTATCTGCTCGGTCTAGCAGGTACTGCTAATAATAGCAATGACAGAGGCTTTCTCATGTGTCATTATGTTGCTTTTCAAACTCAGAACAAAAAAGCAACTCTCCACCAGACACATAATTGCTGCCGGGTTGTTTTAACTCACTTTTTTGACTATTAATGGAGCTTGAGCTAGCTTTTAACTAAAGTAGGTAAATGTAGTGGTATTGCACCATGTTTGCAGTTCTATTTAATTTGCTGTTTTCTCTCTTCAAATATGAGCACATGACAGTTAAGAGACCATTCAACCCGTATCACAATGTTTAACAAACCCAACAGACTCGGCTGTGCTTCTATTGTAATTGTTTTCAACATATAGTAGCATTCGCTCTATCTCACCATTGTGTAGGTCATGTGTGTAGGCTGGAGCTGTGAGCGGAGCCAATGCACAACTCCAGATCAAAGTCTGAAAGGGATCTGCTTGCTCATCAGTTGCAGTGAAAAGGCATTAAGTGAAAGTGTGCATGACACGTTTTAACGAGGTTCCTAAACCGTGACCTTATCCTTTAACCCTCTCCGCAGCCTCTAACCATAAACAGGAGGTCTTGTTTCTGCATTAAAACATCGTTGGACACTTTGTTGGTGGGCTTCTTGTTGCTTCAGGCTCCAGTGAGATATGAAATAAGACCCAGAGAGGTCAGTTTGGGTCAGATACTCCTACATTAGACAATCTATCTGTCGGGAGTGATCGCTTTAAGCTCAATATCTGTTCCTCTGGGGAATAAATGATCACTTAATGTCTTCAAGGTTATTTCCTTTGTCCTTCAGGGAAGGTGAAATGTCAGTCTTGTTTCTCGGAATGAGAGGAAACTATCTTTGAAAACAAAAGAACAGCAGCTTTCCCCTCTGCATACTTGATTTGCACTCTGGGACTCGTTACAATAAATACAGCGTGTTGTTGACAAGGAGGCTCTAATCAGGGAACCAAAGTTTCCTATGAAGATTAAGGACTATGATGTCGATTCTTGCAGCACAAAGGATAACAGTGACAGAGAACATATTTATAAATTCAACACAGACACAGTTCCGGACTTTTAAAAAAATAAAATAATCTATGACATTGTGAGATCATGTTTCCATGGATATAATCCTTGCTGTATGGGATTAACTGTTCTTAGGTACTAATGAGTCACACAGAACTTGGGAGGACACGGCGTATTGTTAATAACACAACTGTAACTTGAAACATCAGTCCTTTATTAAAAAAGAAAAAAGGAGGTTTGGGTCGTTGCAGAGGTCTGAGATAATCCCGCACAGGCAGCGTAGTAACATCAGGTATTAATCAGAGCTTCTCTGTGTGTGAATCCGTCCCTTAATTTCCTGCTCAGCACCAGAGGGGAAACAGGACTGAAGTCCTCCAGTGAAGCCCCCAACTTCACAACACAATGTGGGGGAAGAAAAAAATGAAGGGAGATATTTTATAGCTCTCTAAAGAAATGGTTCTATACCCCCTTGACCTCCACTGCAAGTGATGGATTCATTCAGGGGAAGCAAAAACAAAGATAGCAAAAAAAGAGTCAAAACATGCCAGGCAGACTCGGTGGGCGGACTGGAGCAGGGATCAATGGCGCTACATTTGTAATCACACTGAAGATTGTGGATTTGTCACACTTCTAATCTCTGTCCTCACTCTGATAAGAGGAACGTTTGGGAACAGTGACTGGAATGGCATCTGCTGAGGCAGAGAACATTCCCTTTTCACAAACAACTCCGGAACATGTGCTGCACTGATCAGGCTGAGACTCATCTCAGGAGTCGACGCTCAGCTTCCCACGCTTGTTTTCACTGAAGGACGAGTGAGACCAACAGTAAATGGTAAATGGTTCCAGCAGGAGTTCTCACCTAATCAGTGGAGAGCGTTGGTGATGGGGAGACTTTTCTTCCAATAACACTGAAAAGAAAAAGACTGGTGGCTACTGGGTGGCCAGTTTGACAAGAACATGGAAAATCCTCTCGGTCCCAGCCTCCGTGTGAGCCTTTCCAGCCCGACAGTGACACGGCAGCTTTCTGATGGCCCCGGAGGCAGATCTTCTGGTTCCAGATGCTGTTCCGGACACCGTTCCCTCATCAGGTCAGGCCTTTTTGAGTCCCTCCTGACAAAAACACGGCCGAAACGTTCAAACAAGGACAGTTTAGATACAAAAAGTAAAGTAAACATTGCACAAATTCCTGTATTTTTGACTGAAACCGGTAAAGACAAGTGTGCGTGTGTGTGTGTGTGGACTTGTGTTTAAAGAGAAAACACATGTTTACTGGTGACAGTTTGCGTGCCAGTCCCCAGGGATGTGATCGTTTACTGCGGGGGGGGGGGGGGTGCTGGGTAAGGGGCAGAGTGGACTGTGGGCCCGAGGACTAAATCACAGTTTATCCCCAATCAAGCTCGGAAATCTGTTCCTATTCTCGGAAGCCGCGGCACCACTGCGAGGCTCTGCTCCGCATTTACTCGCCCTTAAGACTTTAGGCCGGATGACGACACGCCGCTTGTTGACCAGTGAAAGTCTGTGCTCGGATGTTTGCAGAGTCAGTTCGGGACGAGGCAGCCACGTGCACGTTTCACGTTAATGATTAAACGCAGTGTGAAACCGAACTTCGGAAACCTTTGCCTCGCCACAGAAAACCGCCGACGGTGCAGATTTTGCACGGCTCCTTCCGAAAACCTTTACAAATTGCTTTTCAAATCGAGGGAAAGCACGGCGGCGGGCGTGTGCACGTGCGATAAACCTCGGCAGCCTGGGAGTGCACATTAAGCTCATTAAGTCTGTGGTGGAGATTATGGCAGACCGGGCTCCCTGTCCAGTAGCTGCAACGGCTCATCATTTTCAGATGGCAGGGAGGAAGTGGCTGGAAGAAAATGGCACACACCCACACGGCTGAAACCCAAACAATCCTCACCACACACCCCCACACTAACACACTAATCCCAAGTGTGTGGAACACTGTAAAAAAGCAGCTTATTTTTGGGCCCCAGCGGCTGATTCGTGGCCACACTGTGAGCCGACGTCCTGCAGGAACAGAGACGCTTCCCCTACAGCGAGATGCGTCTGTGTCGCCAGGCAAATCCGGCTTGTCCTCACCAGGCAGCGATACCAGGACGGATTCAGCACCGGACCGGTTCTGTCCCGCGTGATCCTGTTTGAACGGGTCGGACAAATAAAACAAATGCAAATATCTGCTGTTGCCTTGCGGCTGACAGGGCCAAAGACTGCAGAGCGCAGATGAACAGGACATGAGCGAGTTCGCAGTTGTCTGGTTTTAATGATACATTTTCAGGCTGCCCCCCCACCCCAACCCCCACCCCCCACTCCCCACCCTGCCGCTGTCTGTCTCCATTCATCTTTTTAAGTTAAATACTTGTGGTGTCTGTCTGCGTTGCCAGACAGCACATCTGCTAAACTGGAGCTAACCGTGAGCATCAGTCCTGCGTATGAGTGAATCAATCAGACGTCTGCACCCCCCCCCCCACCCCCCACGGCACCCCTGCAGCAGGTCTCGGGTTTCACCGGCTCCCCTTGTTGGTACATGCCTGGCAGTAATTCTCTACGCTCCTTTTATAATCGCCGCTACGCAGATGACATCCTTTCATATCTTTGCATACCAGGGTGAAGGTGAAGATGAGATCAGCCTCGTGCGGGAAAACCTGGGAGGAAAGCTGTGTCTGTCGGAGTGGGACCAAGGAAAAGATCGCTCCGTCACATGTAACATGCATGGACACAAGTTTGGCATTCACTCCTTTTGTCTGTTTTGCTGTGGGAACATGGCAGGCTAACATTGTAGCATCTCCATATTTACACAACTGTCCCAAGTGAACAAAACTCTGTATAACGCGTGAACCTCACTGACTGTGTTCCCCTGGCATAGGTCACATGACCTCCCACACGCCAACCTGCGGACGATGCTCCTTCCTCTAAAACTCTGGTTTAAAATGAACCAGATGAGGCTCAAGTGCAGCAGGCAGCGATTTCCACTCTGTCCTGCAGTTAACTTTCTCTCAGACGCAGAATGAGCGCTGACCTCAGGTCAGCCTTGTAACGTATCCCTTTCAATAACATCCACCTCAGCCGTGCGCTCTGCAGTCGTTTTGCGGCACGTTTCTCCAGCTTTCTTTTGTCTCTCAGGGGATTTGCTGCCTTTTGTCAGAGGACAGTGAGTCGAACACTCCCGGAGAGCGGAGCGACCTCCATTAGGGATGCGGGATAATAAAGCTCTTCCCCCCATCTCCTGCAAATTGGTCAGGGCCGTCGTCGTGGGAGACGTGCTCATCAGCGCGCTCGCATCATTATCTGGAGTGTCGTGCGCTTCGGGTTTGTGGCGAATGTGGTCGGAGGCATCAAAACAACTGTTTGTTTGTGGGTTCAGCCTCATTTAGAGTCACATTTGTTCAAAAAAACCCTCCTAATTTGTAGTTGCTTGGGTAGAATCCGTGTTCTAGTGACAGATTTCTGTCCAAAACATAGATCATGGTCGTATGTTGAAGCCTAGAGAAGCTTTGGCACCACCAGTCCTCAGACACAGGAGTGGGGGGGATCCAGTGAAGCCCCCCCCAGGACTTCCGCCTCATGGGCCCCTTTTGCTCTGTTCTCCTCTGACCATAAGCCAAGCTTATTCCACTGTTTGGCTCCACCAGATGCGGCTGCCTCTACTGGACCGGCACCGTCTGGCCCCCGTGAGCAGATCTAAGAGGGATTAGCGGCCTGTTGTGGCGGATCGGCGAGAACAGTGGGAGGCTGTCCACACACAGCTGTGTGTTTGTGTGTTTCATAATGCTCCGGCCTCCAGCGTTCCTCGATCCCCCCCCCCAATCCCCGGACCACCTTTCCCTCCCCCTGACCTCCCACCTCAGGGAGCTCTTGGACTACAGACAGCGTGAATTCTGCAATCTTTTTGGGAACTGGATGAAAGCTTTCAGAGTAACACGGTCCTCCCCCCCCGAGGATAGCGGGGGAGTGCTCAGACATGCCCTAAAATACATAAACCAGTTTTTTATAGTGTTCCAGCCTCGTTAATGAACTCCAAAACCTGCTTTTATTGAGGAGGAGATGATATTTCCCCCACAATGCATCAGCCCGGACACATGACCCAAAGATGCCGCTCCTGGCGGAGACAATCGCTCACGTTCTTTCACCATCTGTTCGTATTTCCGCCACGTCAGCGCCGTGGCGTCGGAGTCTGTTTACAGAAAACAGCCCCTGGAGCAAAGGGTTGGTGGTAAATGTCAGACGGTAAATGTCTGATGGAGAGAAACGTCACAACAAACGAGCGCGGAAAGAAAAGTGTGATGGTATAAATATGTTAAAAGCACCGTGACGAGTCGCTGCGGCGGCTCGGCGGCCGCAAACACACGAAAACATTTGTACAGACAGAAGCGCCGTCCTCCGGGGTTAGCCCTGAAGCTACCGCCTCGACGGTAAACAGGATTAGCTAAAAACAATTGCCGCGTTAACAATGTCATCAAGCAGAGCGCCAAATGAAGCCGCTCGTCTCCCGCTCGTCCAATCCGGCAGCCTGACCTCATTCCGTTGTTTACCAAAGGTTTAATTTTAGACTCATTGTTTGCTCCAAACGCCGTTCCTGACAGAACCTTCCCGCTTTTACTGGGGAATGAGGGCGGTCGGGGGAGAATTCTCGGCCTCTGGTCGGCACACATCGCCAACATCGTCTTTGCTTTTCACTCTCTGTGCGTTTGATGTCGCGGTTTGGCCGACCTCGAAAGCGCTCATTTCGGTTACTTTGGGCCTCATTTTGACTCACTGGCTGTCTGCCTACACCCTGTGGTCTACCATCCTCTACAACCTCCGCCTCTTGGTGTGTGTGTGTGTGTGTGTGTGTGTGTGCACATATTTTACGTTCCACATTAAACTACGTCTCATGTATGTTGTCATATATGTGAAAAATTCCCTTTTTGTGGAAATGGAAGTGGACGAGGAGCCAGCAGAAGCCGGGCCGGCGGTCGGCGCTGCCCCAGCCGCCTCCCAGTCAGCTGATGTTTTTTTCTGCTCCAGTCACCACGTGGAAGCAGAACGCTCCATTAGCCTGTTAATGGACGCACAATCGCTGCATTTAGTCGGCTCACCGATTGTTGCTGTTGTGGTTTGGAGTGCTTTTTTTTCTTTTTTTACCCCTCTTGGACTTCCAGGAACTGATGCGAGCAAATCTGCTGTGCCGTGTGTTTTTATCTGCAACAGGAAGCGGACGTCGAGCGACCCGATTGTGAATCGAGGGTGTGCACTTAAGTAAAAGTCAATACCGTTTCCATGGCATTTTATCTCCTGAAAATGCAGCTTCATAAACGTTTTTATTGTCTTCTTCTGGTCACACAAAATGAAAGCAAACCCTCATATTTACCCTCCGTTGGTGTCAAAGTCGGCCCTGCTGATGGGTTCGGAGGCAGCAGCTGGAATGTCTTTGATCCCAACAGCAGGAAAATAAATCAAAGCTCCGATAACAAACCCCGCCCTCCGAACGTTTCTTTATTCCCCGTTAGAACTGTCTTTGATGTGCTCCTTCGCCCCGGCGTGCCGAGGACGCTGAGACAGCCTCACCTCTGAGACGGGTTTTGAGATTTCTGCCTGACGGCGGCTGAGCAGGAGACGGAGACGAGGCGTCGGAATGCTTTTAAACGCACAACAAAGAGACTCTGTGGACTCGTGCGCTTTATGAGCCCGCGTGTGCGGATGGAGGTCGTCCCGTCTGGTCCTCGCAGTGAATCACGTCAGCCCGTGTCGGCGTGAATGTTTGTGCGAGCGCCCGATGACAGCGGGGCAGGAAACGCTAACCATCTTTATGGGCCATAAATAGGAGATACATCCCCGGGCTGATGGATGCGCGTGACCTTTGGGCCGATTTGGTGACCCGGAGGAGCCCGGGTGGGAAACCCCAACGACGGGACGTCACAACTGGAGCACGGAGGAAGGAAGGCGGAGGTTCCGGCCTGATCCCCAGGAAGCAGGAGGGAAACCGGTGGGCCGGCGTGAGGAGCGGAGAGGAGCTGGACATTTGACACCCAGAACATCCCGCTCTGGTTCATCATCACATTTGTGTGTCGGAGCGTTTAAACCCGTCGGTGCTGCTGGTTCTCATCAAACCTGTGACGGATCAAAGCAGCTCCGGCAGCTTTGAGCGCAGCCAAACAGTTTCTACATGAGCACAAATGGGTCAGTACCATCCTTTAGTGCACTGTAAAAACGCACTTGTCATCTCCCTCAGCCTGTAAACAACATCAGATAAACAGTATAATAAATAATAGAGGACCAGAGTGTCCCCATCCAACACTGTGAGCTAACAAATCTACAGATTCTTAATTAATCACAATCCAACTTTTAATTGGGAACATTGTGAGGACAATTAGTTTAAGAGAGGGGCAAACAGAGAATATGATCCCCATAATAGTTAAATACAAACATGTTTAGCACAAACAACAGGCCCATCAACAGCGAAGGCACATGATAATAAACAGATTTGCTTCAGATTAGACTTTAACGACAGGTGAACTGACAGTAAGCTCAGCGTGAAAAGGTAACGCCAAGTTTACCATCTGCAGAAAGGTGCATCCAAAAGGAGAGAGAAGAACTATTTCTGGTTAATTCTGCAAGAATCGGAGCGGAAATGTTTGGTTTTAATATGGTTTAGCAGAACAATTGTCTTTTCAGCTAAGCTAACCTGTCGCCCTGTGAGTTCATTCAGTCTTTTATGGAGTATAAATACAGAACATAGTTGGAATTTGGAGCCTGTAAAAGGTCCCAACACACCAGGGCCTGAAGTGAGCTTGTTGTTTTCCTCTTTCCCAACAGGGACAAATAAATAAGAATAAATAAATGCTTCTGACGCCTGCAGACGCCAGTTTTCTGTGCGGCCTTCTTTGCTCAGTCGACATGAATTTCTAAAAAAGCGGCCAATTTGTGTGAGTATTGTTCTAAGTACATGTGATGCCCACATGTTTTCCAAGCCGAAGGCTCTTGATCTCTCGTTCATCTCCTTGTGGTTTGGGCTCACGTTGTAGCTTTTCCACCAGATCAGACGAAATCCACAAATTCTCGGAGCTTTCTCTTCACTCCACAACCCCCCTGGCGTAGCGACGAGCAGCCAGCAGGGGATCCCAGTTCAAAATAAAGCTGTGGAACGGGGTCGGCACATGTGAAGTCTTGAAAAAAATGTCATCTGCAAAGCTAAAAATGGTATTTTCTAGCAGCAAACACACACGCTCCTTCAATGCCGAGTCGCTCTCTGCACAAAAGCCAATTTTCTGCTGCAAACGTACAGCGAGCCGCTCTTCTTATATAACCTGCTCCCTCCTTTTAAGTTCAAAGCATACTATTTGTCCCCGTGGGGTTTTGCTACGCTGTACTGCGGAGCTCAGAGAATATGAAAGTGCATTCCCGAGAACCGCGCTGATCTCACGCTGATGCCCTTTTTTTTAACGCTTGAACAGACACCAGAACTCTTCTGTACCAGCTACAAAGGCCGTCGCTTCACCTGCTCCAGCTAGCGCGACAGGTCGCAAACCCATTAATTAAACGTCCTTTTTACTCCCCCTTCCCCCAGCAAACTCGGCTGTGAAGGCAGGGGAAACAGGAAGAAAGAAGAATAAATGTAACAGCAGAAACTGCATGAGGGAACGGGCGGGCCGCCGTCTGAGGGCTGCCAAACAAGCAAACGATCTGCTTTCCACTTCACAAAGTACACGATGTGAGTCTGACTCCCAGGGGGATCGCGAGAAAAAGTGGAGAAAAACAATATCCGCCCGTTTGTCATAATTTGATGTACTATTAAGTCATGCTTTTGGCCCGGCTAGTCCTCGCAGATCTTGTTTCCTGCCTCGGTGGTGGAGTCCTGGCTGCGGACAAAGCTTGCGTCACTGTGGACGTAATCCTAGAGGCCGGTGACTCAGGCAGCGGGAACAAAAGTGGGTTTCTTGTTTCGGAGAATGTCAGAAGCTCGCAGCTGTAACGTCGTTAGCGTGCTGTACAAACACCATTATTCAGAACAGCGCGACATTTAAGACCGCGGATGCAATATTTCGACTCCGATCTCCCGAGGCCGCCCGCCGTGGGGTGACGGCGACGACCATTGTGGGATGTTTTGTTTTTAAAAAACACAAAACTAAGCATCAGTCGTGGTCAGTTTGACCCCTGACCCCTCTGCACTAAATATCAGCCACCTGCACAGCTAACTATAGCTAGCTAGCTTTAGCCATTTTCCGGATGGATTCGCCCGTCTGCGATGGCGTCTCCTGACCCGCTCGTGCACCCGCCGGGGCTTCCCCTGGATCATCCCAGCCTTGTTTTATATTTAGATAGAAAATGCTAGATTACATTTGAGCGGAACCACAGTAGCCAATTAGAGCAACATGTGACCGTAGTGGCTCGGCTAGCGCGAAAATGTTTAGAGAAGCCGAATCCTGCATCCATTTATCGCCCAAGGAGCCAGAGCCTGTGTTGACCGCGCTCACCACACCGCTTGCAAATCCAGACCTCACTGAGAGTCAATTTACATCACACACTCCCACACACACACACACACACACACACACACAAACACACACACGCCCGACCTCACAGGAGACAGAATAGGCGAGGTGGTGCTGTGCAGCTCCTGGCACCATAATCCTGTTTCATAGTTTATAATCTATCGTACACCTTTGTGTCCAAGTCTTGTCATGCAAATTTGAGATTAACCAGATGAAGAGATGAAAGTCTCTTTCTCCAAAAAAAAGAAAAAGAAAACCACATTTCTGGCGTCTGAGCCTGGCTTACGTAGCACATTAGCTCGTTTATGCTCCCGGTGATCAGTTTGTCCGTCATGTGACCTGAGGGTAAGAAGGGCTGAGATGAAGGCGAGTTAACTTCCACACTTGCTCTCCGGATAATAAACATAGCGTAGCGTTCTCTCCCTGTGCGGGGACCGACTGGACTGCGACGTGATCCTTCCCAAATTCTGCTGTTCAACTATCAACTAGCATAACAAACTGGGGAAGCTGCTGAAAGATGCTGGTTGCCTCCCGCCCTGCCGGCCTTTCAGCCTCCCCTCTCTGGGCCCCCCGTCCCTCCCGAAGCCCTCCCACTCTCCATTGTTCTCCTGTTTGGTGTTTTTGTTTGAGCCCTTCCTTATCAGATACGGGCCCCGAATTCTCCGAGTCATAAACAGCCCAAACATTAGCCCCTGTTCAAAGCGCGAGGCTAATCCATCAGAAAGGGTTTAATCCACCTTCTCCCTGCATTTTACCGCAGACTTTGTCCTCACGAGCCCCGAGTTAGCTTTATTTATGTAGTGGAGGTGGTGGGGGAACGGATTTTGAGCGAGTTGAGGTCACGAGGTGGACTGGTTTGTTTATAGCCAACACATGGAGAACGTTGGGTCCCATCGGTCAACCACAGGGGTGTGATCACATTGTTTTTCTTGCATCAGCCACATTTCCTTCACACCCAAAAACACATGACTGTAATGCAAACAAAGGTCACGCTGCCGCTCTGTCTAAGAATCACAGAGCCAAACCAGGGAGGGAAATAAAAAAAAAAGGTCCTCCGGATCCTGCAGGTTGGCTCCGGTGACATCTGGAGTGTGTGTCTGCAGCAGCTGTGCAGGAGAGTCGGGGATCAGGCCGAGCGGACGCAGGAGGCAGCTTGAATAAATGCTCGGGCCTCCCTGCGCTTTCGATCAGATAAGGAGAGGGCCGGGGAGCGGGCGCCGGCTTCCCCGAGCATTCCTCCGCTGCCGCACACAAGGCGGCTTTTGTCCGGCCGCTAAATCTGAGGCCCCTGCTCCAGAGACGGGGACGAGACGCCACCTGTACGTCAGAGTCGCTCTGCTCTTTCTGCTACTTTTGGACTCCGGTGTCTGACGTGTGTGTTCCATCCTTCACATGGCGAGGATCTTTGGTTTGTTCTCTGTAGCGTCCATGCAAAGGCCCCTGTGGACTCGAACCTCCTCCGAGACTCTAAATTTGACTCCGAACTGCTGATTTCCCTGCACTCCGAGGGTCAAATTGACAAATATTCCAGGGTAGAGTCGAATTCCGGAACCCCGTGTTTGTTGTCTCCGCTGGGACGTCAGGATTAAGCAGCAGACGGGGGCTCATGGGGAGGATGAAAATATACGTCGATGAAACCAACACAACGTGTGATTTTACAGCTGCGGTTCTTCCCGCGATGCCACCGGCGTTCGCTCACTTCAAAGGAAGCGGCGCATTCGGGGGTGGGGGAGGGGGGGGGGCGCAGGACTCTGCCGTTGTGTAACCACAGTGGGGTGTTTCCTGTGTGTGGTTCTGTCTGTAGTTTAACTGGAACGGGAGGTTTAAAATGAGGCAGGTGAAATGGTCGCCAGGGCTGGATGAGTGACAGCTGGAGGGGGTCTTTGGGCCCCCGCATCGGCGACATCATCGATCTGCAGAACATCTGGATGGCGTTTCAGCCCGGTGGGGCCGGGCCATCGGCACATGGTGCTCATCACACAAGCAATGCGACTCTTGAGAGATGGGGGGGGGGTGCGTTTGGCCAGAGCAGGGGAAGCCTTTGGTCGCCGTGGAAACAGCAAGGATTAGTTCAATGCTGCTGAATTAGTTTCTGAGTTAGCAAGAGGAATTGAGGACAGATGCTGTGTCACTGGTGTGGACACGTGTCAGATGGTGCTAGCGGCACAGCCTGATTAGCTTATTACATAGACGAGGCGGGGGGTGGTTAGTTACTGTCCTACAGGATGGCGGTTTCTTACCAAACTCTTGACCACATGACATGAAAACGCGGCACAGCTCTGTGACGCCGGCTGTGGGATTCTGGGTAAGGCCCGGATAAACGGGGAAGGTTTTAGGGCCGCGCGGTTCGCCCGCGGGAAAAGCCTGTCGGCTCCCTTCGTCCGTCGCCGCCGTGCTTTCAGAAGACGCGGTTCATTTGGGAGGGGAGAGTCATTTCGGCGAAAACCCCGAAAACCCGCCCGGCTGCTCCTGAAATACGATAACGGATCCAGGGGCAGGAGAGGTTCGCGGTCCTGGCCCCGGCGTACCCGCAGACCCCGTGACCACAACGGCTCTCTTTAGATCTGGGTTCTCACTGGTTTTCCCTGTTGGGAGGACTCTTCCAGCCTGTTCCCACAGCCTCAGTGTGACGAGGGCCCGGAGAGGACGCTGCCTCCCACCGCCCCAAATCTGACTGTGCAGAATTTTAATGAACTGCCGAAGAGGCAGAAGTCGGTCTCCACCTGATCCCAACTGGGAATGTTCCCAACAGGCCGGCCCTGAAAAGCAGCCAGACTCCTTCCTGCCCATGTTCTGTCACACATTCGCTGTCATTTTTGGGAAAAGAGGAAGGAACAGGAGAGGAAGAGCATTGTGTTGAAGTCTGCTCCGGAGCGCGGAGCTTCCTGTCCAAAACCACAACGCGCGCTCCACCTCCGGGACACAATGTGCTCCGGATAAGCACGCTGACCTGGAGACGAACGAGTAGATCTCGTCTGGAGCGACGGGCTGCATTCTCCGTGTTCCACCAGCGGTGGCCATGGAGACAGTCGTCTTTGTTAGTTAGCCGCTATCAAAGACATCAAAGAGAGAGCCGCTAGCACTTTAGCGCTGCCACTGACCACTCGACCCGTGGAGCAGCGCGCTTGTCGAGTCCTGTAATAGGAAATGGACTCAAGATTACTCCGACCACAATTACGGGTTTGAAAACAGGGGCGAGTGGGGGGGAGGCTGCGCACCGGAGGATATTAGCTTGCGCGGTGTGGCCTTTGGGAGATAAATTCAAAGGTGGCGGCGCTTCAGATTCAATTAAGCCTGACTTTGGGCGCCGCTGTGAAGCGTTCAGACAGGGATCGTCTGAAAATGGCAGCAGTGATGAGAAATGAATGTGAGCTGGGCGACAGAGCTGCGGCAAAATGTCAGAGCGTTGTACATGGAGCAGACATAAGTACTGACCTTTAGTGAGCTTCTCACACACACACACACACACACACACACACACACACACTGGACGCAGCTGAAAGTCTGAAGTGTTTCATTTGCTGAGAGTTAAAAATGCGCCCAAGGAAATAGATACACAGCTGAAGGAAAGTTGTTCCGTTTGAACTATTTATCGGGGCCAGAGTTGCTGGCGCGATCCCTAGATAAGTTTTCCTCGGAGTCTGCCATGTCGGAGCTCGCACCGCCAACGCAGACATGCCTAAAAGGCAGGAGAAGGTTGCAGCAGAGCTTCATTTTTCCCGCTCCGCAGCGACTGCCCCTTGTTTCGCGCGATGCACTCACAGCCTTGACAGCTTGTCGCATCCTTTGGTTCCAAACGTGGAACCGGAACCTTCTCCGGCACACCTCGCTCCACGCCAAGCGTTTGTGTAGCCTAGTCTGCTGTGCATTCAATCCGAGTAAATTCCCAAATCCGCAGCTCCAGAAGCGAGCCCCTCAAGTGAAAGCAGACTCTCGGCATGTGGTAACAGACTCGCTCGGCCTGGATGGTTTAAGGAAAAACGTTTCACTCGCGTCTGCCAAGTTAGCCTCCTCTCGCACGCATAAAAATACCTGAGTCTTACGCAGAAATGCACAAATATGAGGGTTATTTACGATTTAGGCCTGCGGGTTTCATATGCGAGTGTGTGAGATGGACGTCAGCGTTCGGGTCTGTGGCTCGGTGATGACGCTCCCTCCCCAGCTCTGTTTTCATTTAGGTCCCTGAGTTAAGGTTATTAGCTGGCGCTGCTGCTGCTGTAGGCCCGCCCCTCTCAGCGGCGCCCGTACGTCATCCACCACAACAGAGTCCACCCCCGAACAAAAAGGTCAGAGGTCAGAGGAGTCCGTCGGCCGGGCGGCCGAGTTCATGAACGCTCCATTGTGTTGTTTTGTTGACCGAAGCGGCGAGCTGCTGTTTCCTGCGTTAGCGGAGTTTACTGGAAGTTTCTCAGCTGCCCCTTTGTCCGAAACTGTAACTGCGTAGGTCGGGACCGGCTCCGACCTCGGCTTCCTCCATCGTTCCAGTTTTATTCGTAGAATACTGCGATAAATTGTGGAGCGAGCCCTCAGGCATTCACTGGTTTTACAGGGTTATAATCCCTCTCAGAGCGTGCCAAATCCCGCTGGTTAGCCAGGAAGAGAGGCCTGTTGGACCCGGCTCCGTGCGAAGGAACAATCGGGCGACGGGTTCTGTGCAGAGCTGCTGGTCACATTCCACCTGATTGCATTCCTCTGGAGCAGGCAGTGTTATTCTCTCTCTCCCCTCCCCCTCCCCACAAGTTCCTCATTATTCCCAGGATGCACCTGCACGCAAACAGGTGTTTAAAATCCCTTGCGAGTAATCTTTGTTGTTTTTAAAGGATTCAGTATGGTGGAAATTCCGGATGTGGATTTTTCTGTGGAGCGGCGCCCAGGGTATCTATTTCGCCCCTTTCTGTGACCCTAAATGACCCGACGTGTGCGCCCACGCCAGCAGACTGCGCCAGTTCTCCCTTAGGTGCGACATGTGTGGAGGGGTCAAGCCGTTCAGGGAATTCTGCCACCGCGGCGTGACATATCTGCGTGGAGGATTCCCGTTGTCTGGGGGCAGATACAAGGTGGTAAACGGATCCACCACCCTCAGCAGCAGCCACAACACCGAGGCTCTGCCAACATTCCTGGAGCTCATCAAGGTCAAATCCCACCTCTCTGTCCTCCCCCGGGACCTTCGGGAGCGGCTCATGGACGCCCGTCACACGTGTCGAAACAATACGCAAGTGATAACACTCTGGACTTTACCCCGTTTATGGGGACGGTCAGGCAAAACAGAAGCTTCTGTAAAAGGACGAGGACACCTAGTGGTTGAAAACGAACCACCCCCCTGGGTAAATATCCGTATTTGCTCAATGTTATTAAGTTGCAGCTGCTCAGAGGCTCCTGAAGCGGCGGAGAGCCGTCAGGCTCCGATAGATGTGGCGTCTGCAACCCTCCAGTCAACACGTGAAATGACAGGGCTCGCTCTGCACCTGAACACCACGTCCTTCAGTCGCGCCTCCTAATTTAAGCCGTATTGACTGGCGTTGGCAGACACCGGCGGCCTCCGTCCAGAGGAGACGTCCCCGTCTGGTCCCCGTCTGGCAGCAGCTGCTTGTGACACCCAAACGTTGCTCCTCTGGCCCTCAGATGTCAGGACGCCGTCCGTCACATTCTGGATGCGGTCTTAGCTTCTCCGCGGCGCTTCGCTTCGGAATTCGACTCGAGGCAAAGAAAAACATGTCACGCTGGTCTGAATTTTCCTCCCCCCCCCACAAATGTTAAATACAATCTTTATTCAAGGTGATAGACATCTCCCAAATGTGTAATCCAGTAAACAGCAACACAGGCATTTACAATTCAAGGACAAATAATTCACTTGGTACGATAATAAAACAGCGCTTCGCCTCCCGACGATGCGTCTCACCAGCCGTCGTCTTCGGATCCCGACAGCAGACGACAAAACGGAACAATACTTCGTTAAAACTGGTGCCTCTGACGCTGCGGCGGGAAAATTCACAGTCTGATCTCCTCTGCTCGTGACTTTGTGGTCTGGTTCAGTCAGTGCACGCTTTAAAAAAATGGATATGACGATATCAACGACTCGGATAGTTTATATTCAGCTGAAACGACACCAGACTAAATCTACTCAACCGATACTGACCAGAGATCTCGTCTTAAAGAAACACGGAGACGTTAATAAGACCGCGACTGAACGGACGAGAGAGTTTGAGCCACATTTGGTGTAAAACACTGGTGGGTTAAACTGAACTGACGGGTCCAGAGTTTTAAAGTGTTGAGTAATACTAATAAATACTAAAGTTTGTCCTTTCTGGGCTTCTGTAGATGAGTCGGTCGCTCAGTAAAACGTCGTTTCAAAAACACAAATACGATTACAATCATCTCTGTTAGAGAAAATGACATTAACAAAGCCAGCAAATATTTAGCTATCCACCGAAATCCACCGGTTTTTCTTCATGAGAACCAAAAATGTGTCTTTAAAACCTGAAAGCCATGAAAGAAAAGTGGCTCCTGCGGGTCAGGAGGACCCCGTTAAGGCAGTCTGAACAACCCTGTTAGCTAAGAGCTCTGCAGGCAGCGATATGTTCATTTCCTCTGGATAAACCTTCGTTTCTCGAGTGCTTCGTCCTCACAGTTGCACAGGCTACACAAGCACGACACAAGCGGCTACGGTGAAGCTACGTCACTATCGGAAAAAGAACCCACATCTTTCTTTTGTCAACATCTTTCAACAGTCGCTACAGCGCTTCTTTAAAACTGCCCGTCCCCGTTTCCCCGCTAATCTGAAGCTGGAGTGGTTCATCACTTAAACATCTATTAAGGTCCTGATTCCTCCTGTGGTTGAGCAGATCTTCTAAAAAGTCGACCTTAAAAGCTACAATGGCGAGTGTACCGGACAGTTTCCTGGACAGGAACTGGGTTGGAGTTAAACTTTATATCTGAGGAATCGGAATGTTCGATCTTCCTTTAGCACAAACGTTCCTCCTGTTTCCGTTTCATCAGCTTCTTACGCGGAGCCTCGCTGGGCTCTAATAACACTGACTCCAATCAACACGACTACCTAAAGAGAGAAAGGTTGGAGTTCTTTATTCAAGCTGTAGTCTTATTCTTTCCTGACTAGAAAACTGACCCTGTTTGCTGGCTACGCGTGCTAGGTCACGAGGTCTAAACCTTTCTGCTGAATTGAACGACTGCTTGCTGTCATTTTTACCCTTTAAATGTAATTATACGGCCTCACAGGTTTCCTTCTACTTAGAGTTACATCACTTGGAAGGCAGGAAACTTTGGGCATTTTTCCTTCCATGTTTTTGCCCGATTAGCCGTTAGCAGTTAACAATGCAGCGCGTCTTGAGCTGCGCGTCCATTGTTTTCACTTTAAATGCTAAATTTATAACGCTCGGGCCACCGCTTCGGATGCTGTAAAGTGCGATACACGCTGATTAATGCCACTTTGGTAACACGGACCGACGCTTCATGCAACTGATCGGCAGTCGGGCCGCAGGAAAAGTGAGCGACCCTCCCCTGCGATGAAGAAGAGTATCTGAGGTATAGACTGAATGACGTAGACTGGCTTAGCTACTTGCACAAAATAGTTCTGAAATATTAAATCTATCATATCAAAGATTATACAACAAAGATATCAATTACCTTTTACAAAAAATATAGACTAGTCACATTGAGGATCAACTATCCCATTCAGCTCTAAAATACAGTGTAGGTGAGACAGCAGAGGGTTGCACAGTGACAGGATGTTCTCCCAGTTAGAAGACAGCGACCAGCCTCGCTTCTGCTTTTTTTTTTTTTTTTTTTTCATTTTGGTAGAATTACTGAACAAACGGTAACCTTGGGGAAAACCAGAAAAAAAAAAAAAAATAAAATCGCATATTGTAAACATGGTACCAGTACAAAAGCACAGGTTGCAAGACGTGGTCAGAAAACACCAACACTAGCGCGGCGCCGGCGGCTTTCACTCCTCCTCCATCGACTTCTCGATCTCCTTCAGCCTGCGCACGAACTCCTGAGCCTCCCTGTCGCCGACGCGGGCGTCCAGCATCCTCATGATTGGCTTCTCTGGAGGTGAGAGCAAACAGACGCTGACACAAGCATCCGGTGGGCGAGCGGAGAAGTAATTGCGAAACCGGGCCCGCCGCCGCCGCTCTTTCAGGAAGCCGATATTATGTTTGTATTAAGAAAAAATAGGCAGAGCCTTGAGCTGCACGTACGCACCGCTGGGTTTGCTGCGAGACAAATGCAGGATGGCGGGCTGGACGCTCTTGCCGGCCGGAGAGGCGTTGGGTCTTCCCGGCCAGCAGAAGTCACTGAGAGGAGCCACGGCTTCACCGGCGAAGTCGTTGGTGGAGAGCCAGTCGTAGTCCATGACGGTGAAGGTCAAACAGGCGAAGCGGTGTCTGTACTGCTCAGGACTGACGTGGCTGGAGGACACGGGGGCATTGATCAGAGGGCGCACGAGGGCAGGACGCCAACAGGTGGAGGCGGGACTCACAAGTAAAAGAGCTCGTCGAAGACCGGGTGCAGCGTCTTCAGCTTGACCTGCGTGCGCTGACTCTTGGCCATGGGGAAGAGGTGGTGAGGACAGAGCTCCACGATGACAAACGGGTCACTCAGCCCTGCACAGGAAAGACGGGAGTTCCAGAAACCTCAAGAACCGGAGGAAGGTGCGGGTTTACCGTTAGCATCCAGCGCCATGATGTCGGCGGCGTGCAGGATCTCCACCGTCAGCCTCTGCTCTGGAGCATCGTAGTAGCACTTCACACTGATCCGACCGTATCGGGTGTGTTTGAGTGTTTTCTGAAACACATTCACAGGTATTTTCAGCTCGATACTGATTAGACCGGCCGCCCGGCTGTTTTGAGAGGCGGGATTTCAGCCAGAGGTGAAATCAATACACTTCCTCTTTGAGGCTAAATTAAATTGTCAGCCTGGTTGCGCACCTGGTGGGAGATCTTCTCCAGATAGTACTGCTCGATCAGCTCAAAGGAGGAACATTTATTGAGCCTGAGCTCCTCATCCAACACCTGAAACAACAAAGAGTCAGAGAAGACGTTCGGAGACCAGACGGACGAGGCTGCAGGGGGGGCAACCATAGTCTCACCTTGTAGTCGCCACTCTTCATGTCTTCCAAGGAAAGACCCTCCCCCTTGGCATGGAAGAACTGCAAGAGCGTCTAGGGAGGAAATAAGGAGAAAGCCTACTTTGAAACAGGACGAGCGCGGCTCAGTCGAGCGGGCCGAGTAGATTAACGGACCTCCACCGTGTACTGGAAGCGGTTGTAGAACTCCACCTGAACCCCCCTGTTTTCTGTCAGCGCGTCCAGGATCATCCGCAGGAGCAGCTCCCACATGCTCTGCAGGACCCTAGTGCACACAACATCATCATGTCCTCCCGTACATCCCATCCTGTCCTGAAACCACCTCCATGCTGAAGCAAGTTTTAGCCAAACACTGTGGCGGGTAATTACATCCACACCTGCGGATCTGTAAAGACGTTCGTTTGAGTTTTACTTGTCAAATGTGGCAGTGAGGAGGAATAATTAAAGCGTGTTCACACCGTATGCTGATGACTAACCGTTTTATTTCTAGGAGCAAAATCAGAGAGGACTATTTTAAATGTAAAAAAAAGAGTTGTTGAAGAACTGTATTTTGGGAGAAGTGCCTCATACGCTAAATACGCAACAGCGCTTCATCTGGTATTGTGTTGTGTCCTAGTTGTAGAATTCCAAAACTTAAATCCATTTTAATTTGGAAACGTCAGATTTGCTGTTTCAGCGGCTGCACAGGCACCTTTATCTCAATCTTTCTGGCCCAGGCAGTGGGGAGGGACGTACACTCACCTCGTCAGGTTCTCTTTCATCAGGTTCTCAGTGAGGATGACCATGGTGTCCTGCAGGTACTTCATGAGAGGCGAGACGGCCTACAAGAACGTTACATTCAACCTGAGCTCCGGGGCTGCAGCACCGGCGTTTGAAAAACAACAAAAAAAGACCAGGAACCTACTTCATCGTTGTTGATGGAGTCTGGAGACAGGCTGATGTGCTGGATGTACCTCCGCAGCTCAGGCAGCATCTGCAAAGACACGTCGCGTTTATGCTAAGAAGAGAGACCCGGGTGGGGTCGAGGTCGCTGTAACCGTCCTGCCGGAGACCTTCTCAGTCAGCATCGCGATGAGGTGCTTGGCTTCCCTCTGCAGGTCCAGGTCCATGTTGTACAGCTGCCCGTTGAGAGCTTTGTAGACCTGCTCCTTCCCCTCCAGACCGCAGGACTCCTCCATGGCCCGCTCCACGCCCTGCCAGTCCAGGTCGCGGGGCAGGTGAGCCAGGAAAACCCGCACATGCTCCATGCTGTTCAAGGCGATGCAGAGCTAGCAGAAAGCAAGGAGGAGAAGAAGAGGAGAGACAGAGGGTGGAGGTGGAGACACAGAGAAGGAAAAGAAGCAGGGCTACAGAGAAGCGGAGGGATGGGGGGGGGCGACCGTGAATGACTGACAGCTGAGGGCCCCCCCCCCCCACCCCCGAGTACAAACGTCGCTGAGCTCTTTGTGTTGCCAGGGAGAACGCTTGGTGACATTTACTACCCACGTCATCGTTTGACCCGCCCCCCCCCCACCGCCACCTTGCTCGAGGTTTCACCTGCACCATGAAGCTCTTGTAGTCTCGGCCCAGCTGGTTCCTCTCAATCTTCCGCGTCATCATCTCCGAGTAGCAGACGGCCTCGCTGCAGAAATTCTGTGAGCGCCACAGATACAGATGAGATCCAATCCCGGCCCGCGGCGAACGTGCGCACGCTGGCCGTGTCGCTTACGTCTGTCAAGCGGGTGATGAAGATGAAGGCCCCCGCAGAGTCTGGCCAGGCCAGCTGGAGCCAGATCTTGCGTACCTGGCCGAAGCAGGCGATGACTTCCACCGCCGAGGAGCTGTGCTTCTCCTGCCCAACGGGCTCCAACTGCGCTGGAAACACGTCCACAGAGACAACAGCTATCGATTTTCTGTCCCTTACTTACCCCCCCCCCCCCCCCCCCAATATCCTTTTTATTTGCACAGTACACAACCAATATGGGGTGGGGGGGTGATCAATATCACCTTATCCATTTCCACAGCTTTAGAGATTCGGTCGCAGGATCTGTCGTGAACGATCTGCAGCCACTTGTGGATGGGAGACTTGAACCAGTTATGGAAGCCTGTCAGGGCCAACATCTTGGCGTCCCTGTCAGGGAGGAGAGAGGAAAAACGTCTCTTTTCCATAAAGGCAGAGCCGAGGAAAAAGGCTGAAAGCTCGCCCCCCTTTCCTGACATTTCAAACAAACAATCAGGCGGCTGTACGAAATGTCACTTCGGTCTAACTGAGAACCAACTTGAGAGGGAGGAACTCTCGGAAGCCTTTCAGGATTTTCAGAGAGATGAAGAGCTCAAAGATGGTCTCTCCCATGGTCTGAGTCAGTCGGGAGCTCTCCTGCTCCAGAGTCCCGCAGACTCGCTCCATGGCCACGTTCACGTCATCGGCCACCTGAAGCGGGAAAGGCGCACGTCAAAGCCGAAAACACAGAGGCCTCGGCTGTCCCTCGTCAGTGACGTTACCTGTTTCTCCAGCTGCCTGTAGGATATGCTGAAGAAGTCCACTTTCACCGTGCTGCGGCAACAACAAACACAGGTAGCCTAGCATGAGTCCGCTGACAGCTAACGCGCGGCAGAACGTCCCCTCGGCACAGACATTCACCTGTAGAACAGTTTGTTGTAGAAGTTCTGGGCTCGCTGCACGTCGGCGCAGACGTAGTCCACGATGTGAACCAGCTTCTTCAGCTGCTCCTCCAGACTCTGGCAGGAGCGACACGCAGGGCGTCCGCTTAAAGGCATCGCCGCCTTCATTCACAGAGACGTAAGCGAGCGTATACTTACCCCGTCCTCCGGCTTGTACCGTGCAATTAAGCCCTCGTACCATTCTGAGCTCCCTTTCTGCAGAAATGATCACAAAAGCTGGCTTGAAAACAAAGACACGAAGAACGGAACCTTCTTTAGCCTCCCTCCTGTCAACTACGCAGCCACAAATGGCAGTTTTAATTCTAATTTACAACGTCAGGGAAACAATCCATATAAATCGTGGCTATATGAATCTCCAGTCTCTTTAGTAATGACTCTTGCCGCCACTGGGGGGCGACAGAAGTCCCACACTGCAGGTTAGGGTTAGAATTGCGCAAGAACTCAGAAGTACGCTGTTTCGCCGTTACCTTGACAGCGGTGGTGATGTCCAGGTGCAGCTCGTTTCGAAGAGGACACACGGACTTAAATGCCCGCATGTTTTGCATGTAGCCGATGCCCCTGGGAAGCAGAGGCAGAAAGAAGCAGTCATTGGATCAAATCTCTTTAAATCTAACCAGCAAATATAGCTGGAAAAAAGAAACACATCCGGGGGGGAGGGCTTTACCTCAGCATGAGCTCGAAGCGTGTAATGGCGGCGGCGCTGGCGCACGGGAAAACCTGCCGCATGTTCTTCATCAGGCACAGGCAGTGCTCCGTGTACAGCCTGAAGCTGTCCGACAGCTGCCTCTCCTGGACACAGGAAGGGCCCTCGGTCAAAGCTCCCCGGGAGACATTTTTGGCTCAACCAAAAACCTTGGTGGGTGTCAGCAAGGAGCTCGTGACAGGATGGAGCTTTTTGCTTTTCCGACTCATTTCCGGCCTGAGAGAAGACGACGGCGAGCGACCTACCAGGTCCCCCCTCACCATGCCGGGGTCCCACTCCGCATCAATGCTTCTCAGGAGGCGCAGCAGCAGGGAGTAGCACACCCTCTGGGTCCGGTGGTGGCTGCTGTAGCACTGCCAGCGACTGCAGACACAAACAAAAAACAAACGATGCCCGACGCGGAAGCGTCCCCGCTTGATCCGATCGATGCCATTGGCTAATTAACACTCACATAATGGCCTGCTGGAGGGACGGGAGATCCGTTTGCACAGCGTGGTGAGTCAGCACGGTCCAGGCCGCCGGGCACACCTGCCCGTTCCAGTTGTACGGTTCCCTCTGCGATCACACAGAAAGTGACGGGAGATTCTCAAGCAAAGACCCGGAGACCTCCGTCAGTTCCAATTAAAAAAAAATAGCAGGCTAATCCGTTTGCACCCCGGAGGTCACGTTGGACGTTGCAGTTCGATCAGTTTGTTCCAGGTCAACTTGTTGACGAGTTAAACTAAACTAACTAAACCGGACAAACTCACTTTGACCTGACTGTGTTCGTACTCCAGAATCTGAGTCAGCAGTTTTCGATGAATGGAGACGTTGGAGTCTTTCTTCGACAGAGTCGTGTCTCTCTGGGGGGGGGCAGGAAACAGCGTTAGCACGTTGTTCTCCGACGGCCGGCGTGCCGCGGCGCCGCTCACACACCTGATTGGTGAAGAGCTTCAGTATCAGGTGACACTCGCCCTGGACCTTCGACGTGCTCGACCGAGGCTCCAGCTTAAACCAGGTGTCGTAGCCGACGACTGGCATTTCCTGCGCCAAAAACCCCCCAAAAAACACACGTTTGGCCGCACGGATGCCCACAGGATCTGTGGTTTTGGCTATTTAGTTACACTCACATTCAAGGGGATGTTGATGCAGCCGAGGAAGTCATCGGCGTTCTCCTCAGAGCCCGATGACGCCGACCCGTTAGCGCGCACTGACTTAGCTATCTGCTTAAAGTACCTGACCATGAGAAGCAAAAGCGCAGCAAAAGCATCATAGATTAAACCTTTACCGGTCAAAATGGATGGAAATGAAGAGTTCAGACTTCTGTTTCTCTACCTCCCCATCCCTCGAAGTCCACTGACTTCGTTGAGCTTCTTGCAGGCCTCGGCCACGGACACGTCGTCATCGTGGTCCCTGACACCAGCAGATGTTGAAAAACACGCGTTAGCATTTTAGAAACTGGAAAAGGACGTCGAGGCTCCAGAACAAACCGAGGAGAGCTTTTCTGGAGCTTGAGGCAGACTGAACTCTAATTTAAGGCGTTAGCATGTAGCCGTTCGTGCTCATCTTACCAAATATCCAGATGTAAGAGGTCATTGTTGACATCATCTATCTCACTGCAGGGAAAAAAAGAGCAGGAAAATCAGCAGAAGTGTCCCCTGCCCCCAACAGTCATCTGGAACCAGCACGTCTTCTGCACTCACAACAAAAAGTGCTCGTCCCACACTGGGTTCAGGGTCTCGGGTTTGACCTCCGTCACCTGGATGGACCTGGCAGGTAACACCTCCTTGGTGCTGGAACGTTTCTCCAGCTTCTCTTTTCTCTTCCTGAAGCTGAACTTTCGCTCCTTTTTCTCCTCCATTTCTCGGGGGCTCTGGCCCATCAGGATTCCCAGCATGCAGTAGGGGTCGCTGTACCCTGTCGGGCCACAGGGGCGACATTAGGAGAAGGTTATCGCACGCTCAGAGCTGTTTACATCATGTGACCCGTCATTTGAAACCTCAAATATACATTTTCTCACCGTTGGCGTCCTTGGCCATCAGATTCTTCGCTTTCACGACCGAAACTCTCAAAGAGAAACTGGCGTGCTGCGAAAAGGTAAAGCGACATTCTC
Source organism: Takifugu flavidus (assembly GCF_003711565.1). Taxonomy (NCBI): domain Eukaryota; kingdom Metazoa; phylum Chordata; class Actinopteri; order Tetraodontiformes; family Tetraodontidae; genus Takifugu; species Takifugu flavidus. The sequence continues at coordinate 9,548,200 of NC_079537.1, forward strand.
AAATAGCCACACACCACTGAAGGCCTGAAGCAACGCCGTCGCCACCTCGTTCCTCATTCAAAGTGACATAAAATGACAGTAAACGATTTCCACACGATGTTTAGAGAACATGTGTGTAATGTTAATCAATATTAATCCACCCAGCTCCCATCTCCAACGACCACATCCGATCTGAGAGACATTCTGGGGGGGGGGGGAATCAGCGAGAGGCCCCACCTTCGCTTCTTGAACCTTCTGCAGGATGATTTCATGCTCCTCTTCCCCCATGTCAAACACCTGTAGGAGAGGCCAGCAGGCAGACATGAGCATCAGCAGACAGACAGACAGACAGACAGACAGACAGACAGACAGGCAGACAGACAGACAGGCAGACAGACAGACAGACAGACAGACAGGCAGGCAGAGAGGCAGGCAGCACCTTGAGCAGGTAGGCAAACAGCTCCTCGTCGCTCTTCACGTGCTCGGCCGACGGCACGCCCACGCGCTGCACCACCGTGTACACGGCCTCCTCGTACAGCAGGTCCAGCTGCACGGAAACGCAGAGCTTAATTAAAAACACCAGAAATAAAACCTCGCCGCTCCGTCTTAATCATGTCTGCACCGCCACACACCAGGCGGTGGGGGTGGGGGGGGGGGGGGGGGGGTAAGATGGGAAAACTGTTTATTGGGACTTTTAAGGATCTAGACTGGGAAGGGGGGGGGGGGGCAGGCGCACCTCCGTCCTGCTGATTTTGTCCATTATGAAAGGCTGGTCCACGTGCTCGGCGGGCGGCGGCACGTCGGCGTCCCCTCTCTGACACTGCGAGGGGACAAAAACAAAACCCACCAAAAAAAAGTGAGAAACTCCAGCTTAACAACCTCCCCCCCTCTGAGAGGCGGATGGCGTCGAGGCCGGAGCTTGAAACAGGTGACAGACGGACACGTGGCGGCGCGGTTGGAGGTTACCTCAGCCTGGGCAGCCTGCAGCATGTTCTGCTGCTTCTGGAGGACGCCGTTCACACGCTCGAAGAACTCGGCGCTCTCCTCGGAAATCCTGCCAAGGCGAGGAAACAGAGATGAAACAGACGGAGACGCCGGCGTTGCGTGTTTATTTCGGAGCCGCCGTGTCTCCACAACACCCCCCCCCCCCCCACCCCTTGCTCGGAGAGAAACGCCGAATTCTGCCAACATGATCGGTGCAAAGATGCTAATGATGTTTTCTGCTTCTCCAGGTGTGAGTGCGTCCCCGGATACCCGCTGTTCCCAGTTGTCATGGTGATCCTGGCAAAATCGGGAAAGGAGGAGCTGGCTCGACACCTTGGGGATCCCCCCACCCCCACCCCAACTCACCGAGGCTGTGTTGCCCCCTCCAGCAGAACCATCCTGACTCCCACCCGTCACATTATACAGAGGAGCCATCCGTGCCGGAGCCCCGTCACGCTCCTTTATTAGTGTCACTGCATCCCAGTGGGGGGGGGGGCAGGCCGCAAACACCCACTGACACCCACTATGGTGGGGGAGCGGATGGCAAACCCCTGAGGTATCGATGAGCAGTAATGGCAGCCATGCTGGGAGGGTTGGTCAGGTCTGGTTAACAAAGACCGGGTTGACAGCAGCAGAATGTTTGTGACCAGGTCACAAATGGGGGGGGGGGGGGCTTTCTTGATTTCCATTAAGGAGCTTTAAACAGACAAACATCTCCAGACGAGCTGAGTGGTGACAGTGTTGGATGGAACGTCCTCGTCCAGGATGTTCTTGGGATCCCTCGGATCACCTGTTGGCTGGACTATAGTTCCAGAGAGAACCGATTTTTTCAAAGACAACGAGCGGAAA